>NC_063346.1:51392140-51429323 GCF_021869965.1 Rhincodon typus
TTTCAACTCCCCCTCCCATTCCTCAGACGACATGTCCATCCTGGGCCTCCTGCAGTGCCACAACGATGCCACCCGAAGGTTGCAGGAACAGCAACTCATATTCCGCTTGGGAACCCTGCAGCCCAATGGTATCAATGTGGATTTCACAAGCTTCAAAATCTCCACTCCCCCTACCGCATCCCAAAACCAGCCCAGCTCGTCCCTGCCTCCCTAACCTGTCCTTCCTCCCACCTATCCCCTCCTCCCACCTCAAGCCGCACCCCCATCTCCTGCCGACCAACCTCATCCCGCCCCCTTGACCTGTCCGTCCTCCCTGGACTGACCTATCCCCTCCCTAACTCCCTACCTACACTCACCTTTACTGGCTCCATCCCTGCCTCTTCGTCCTGTTTGTTTCCTCTCCACCTATCCTCTCCTCTATCCATCTTCTATCCGTCTCCCACTCTCTCCCTATTTATTTCAGAACCCCCTTCCCCTCCCCCCTTTTCTGATGAAGGGTCTAGGCCCGAAACGTCAGCCTTTCTGCTCCTATGATGCTGCTTGGCCTGCTGTGTTCATCCAGCCCTGCACCTTGTTCAAACCCATATGTGTTCAGAAAGCCTCCACTAGATGGCAGCAAACAACAGTAAAAATGCTTCAAGTTGCTTGGACCGATCCGGCAGAGAAACAGATGAATGAAAGTTGGGGCTGATAGCAATGGGCTAAACTGCAGTGATTGGATGCTAGGAGGCTGATAGCACTAGGCCCAGCTGCAGTGATCTGCTGGCAGGGGTCTGATAGCACTGGACCCAGCTGCAGTGGCCTGATGGCAAGGGTCTGACCGAACGGGTGCAGCTGCAGTGCACTGATGACAGAGAGCAGCGCTGAGGCCACAAATATTTATAGTATATGTTAATGAGTTGGATGATGAAAGTGAATGTACCATCGCCAAGTTTATGGATGACATAAAAAGTTAAAGACTGCATTAGGTCATAGGAAGTAGGATGCCAGAAGAATGGTAAGCCTGAGGAGTGCGATCAATTTACAACCCATCCAAGGAGGACGAAGAAGCCAACTAAAAAAAACGAGAATAAAAACGTGAATGCAAATTAGTGATGAATGCAAAGGTGGACTGTAAAAACTTCTCAGATCTGTGAAAAAGTAAAGATTAGGGAGGACAAATATACGCTGTTACAAATAGGAGAATTTATAGTGAAAAACGGATGGCTCTTATGATTGAGTGGTAGTGTCCCTACCTCTGAGCGAGAAAGCCTATGCTCGAGTCTCATCTTCTCTAGACATGTGCCGTAATACGTTTTAATGGAGAATGGAGAAATGGCAGAAAAACTAAACTTGGTGTCTGCCTTCGTGGAAGAAGTTACAGGAAATCTCCCAGAAATACTAGAGGGACTTGCTTAACTGGGAAACTAAAAGAAATTAGTATTCATAAACAGTTAATGCTTCAAAGGTTATTGGAATCATAATATTTCCATAACAATAGATTCCAGAATTTTCCCAAAGACTGATGTCAGCCTAACTGGCCTGTAGTTTCTGGCTTTCTTTCTCCCTACTTTCATCAACTTGATTCACTTCACACAATATCAAGAAGCAGCTGAAGGCACGAGGCACAGGGAATAATATAGAGTTTACAATATAGAAAAAGACCATTTCGTGCAACTGATCTATGTTACTGTTTATAATTTATGTTACCATACCTTACTCTGGAGGAAAGTGTTATATCCTTACTTGAACAGGGATGTGGTTGTACTGGAGGCAGTTCAAAGGAGATTCACTAGATTGATCCCAGAGATGAGAGGTTTGTCTTATGAAGAGGGATTGAGCAGTTTAAGCACGTACTGTCAGGAGTTTAGAAGAATGAGAGATCTAATTGAGGAATATATAAAATGCTAAAGGGATTGACAAAGTAGATGTAGAGAGGATGTTTCCCGTTTTGGGGCAAGCTAGAATGAGAGGTCTTAGTTTTTAGGATAAGGAGTAGCGGATTTAAAACAGAAATGTGGAGAATTTACTTCTCTCTAAGAGTCGTGAATTTGTGGAATTTACTACCTCAGAGTGTGATGGATGCCTGGACATTGAGTAAATTTAGGGAAAAGATAGACACATTTTTCATTAGTAATAGGTTGAAGAGTTGTGAAGATCATGCAGGAAATGGAGTTGAGGCCAAGATGAAAGTGGCCAAGATCGTATGAAGTAGCAGAGCAGGCTTGAGGGGTTGAATTGCCTACTTTTTCTATTAGTTCTTATGTTCTTATATGTGGCTCCTTGAAGCCCTCTTCATCCAACCCTATTCAGATATCCTTCTATTTCTCTCTCCTTCTCTGTGTTTATACAGCTTCCCCTTAAATAATCTATGCTGTTTTCAAACTTGTGGTTGCGAAGACAATGGAGCTCGGTATTGAAGGATTGTGCTCCAGAACTGGCCATACCCCTTGGACAAGCTGTTCCAATACAGTCAACACTCACAAAGTGTGACATCAAGAACCCCAAGTAAAACTGAAATCAATTAAAATTGTGGGGAAACTCTCTGCTGGTTAAAGACATAAAAAGGCACAGAGAAAGGTGGTGTGATTGTCAGAGCCAAACATTTCAGACCAGGACTTAAGGAATTCTTTAGGGTGGTGTCTATGATGGAACAGATTGTTTGACCTATGACCTTCCCTGCATCATGAGGTCACCAATAGGGTGCTTCACTGAAGATTGTGCAGTGTTCAGTCTCCTTTGTAACTCCTCAGATACTGAAGCAATCCATGACTGGATGCATTAAGATCTAAACAATGTACAGACTTAGGCTGATAAAGGACAGTGACATTTGCACCATACAAGTGCTAGACAATGACAATTTCCAAAAAGAGAGAATCTAATCATCCCCGATGGACATTCAATGACATCTCCACTGCTGTTTCTATCACCATCAACTTCCTGGAGGTTACCATTATCAGAAACATAACTGAGTAAGGCATATAAATACTGTGGCTCCAAGAGCGGGTAATTCTGTAGCAAGTAACTCACCTTCTGATCATGCCCTTTACAGAAACCCAGTTAGACTGTTAATGCACAATGCATGAAAAAAGTGTGAAAAGACCAAACGCATTATTAGAGTAACTGAATTAAATAATTGAATAACAGATCCATTAATTCTACTCAGAATGTCCTTAAGGCACTAATGTCCTGCAATGGGGATTAATGTTAAACCAAATCAGTTCAAAGCTAATTCTCACATTTAAATGTGATGCTCTGTTATTGATAAGTAGCTTGTTGTAGCTCAGGGACATTTCCCAGCTCAGTCTGCAGACAGCATCTCGGGAGTGGCATATGTACTCTCCCCCTCACACCCATAAAGGTCTATTTCATTGTGCTTACCAATGAATCACCTTTTTGGAGATTCTCCCAGCCACAGATAGCATGGATTGAGTCAAGGAAAGAGTCTACTCGACTCTGTGGAGTCACCACAACTGGTCCAGGAGAGGGAGCCTGCGTAACAAGTCACAACCCTTAAACCGACAGCAAGATATTATGAGATAACAAGGTGTAGAGCTGGATGAACACAGCAGGCCAGGCAGCATCAGAGGAGCAGGAAAGCTGATGTTTCGGTTCTGGACCCTTCTTCCTTCAGCTTTCCTGCTCCTCTGATGCTGCCTGGCCTGCTGTTTTCATCCAGCTCTACACCTTATTATCTCAGATTCTCCAACATCGGCAGTTCCTACTATCTCTGAGCAAGATATTATGGTTTGTGTTTCTCAGAGATACCTCAAAACATTTTATTTCAATTGATTTCTTTTCATTAAGGTCTGTGATTGTTATGCAGACATTAGAAAATTATTTTACAGGGAGAACCATCTCACAAACTGTAACATAATGACCGCTAAACTGTTTACAGTGTTGTTACTTGAGCAAAAATTGTGCTTGAACACATCAATATCAACAGCATAGTGAGACCACCAACGTACAATTCAACAGGTTGATAGGGTTTTAACGTCTCCTCTGACAATGTAGGCTTCTCTCAGTATTATACTAGAGTCTGGAACATACACTTGAATATTGGGTCATTAACCTGAACTGTCCTCAAACTGTTCACAGTCATTCTTCAAAAACACACATATCTCTGTAACTCATTGAAAGCTGCAGTTTAAAACCAGTCCAGTTTCCATCAGCTGTAATGAATGCAAGGGAGCTGTTAAATACCCAATCTTGAGAGTTGAGGATGCCATGGATCAGTATTAGCACTCTTGTTCCAGTGTCCAAAGGCCGTGTATTAAAGTTGCATTCCATTAATGGGAGGATACTGGATTGTCAGAGGGTCAGTTCTAAGATACCACTGCAATTTTGGTGAGTCAGTTCTGAGCACAGCACTCTCGAAGGATTGTGCTGAGGGTCTATAAATATATAAACAAACAAAATAAGAACAGAAATAGAGCATTCAGCCCCTTGAGCATGCTCCACCATTCAATTAGATCATGGCTGTTCTGTTTGTGTTTTGAGTTTCACATTCGCATGTATCTGCACTAACTCTTGATTTCCCTGTCTAACAAGAATCTACCCACCTCATTCAAAGTTTCACAACCCTTAAAGAGAAAATGAAATTCTCCTCATCTCTATCCTGAAATGTCTTCTAAACACTGGTGGAAAGAAGCTCAGTCTGTCCAACTTTTCCTGCTAATTCAAGGTGTCAAGCTAGTAAAATTCCTCAGAACTATCTCCCCAGCACTTACATCCTTCTTTAATTAAGGAAACCAAAACTGCACACAGTATTTGAGATATGGTCTCACGTCTGCCCTGTATAACTGAAGAAAAACACCCAGTCCTAATGAAGGGTGTAAACCGAAACATCGACTTTCCTGCTCCTCTGATGCTGCCTGACCTGCTGTGTTCATCCAGCTCCACATTGTGCTGACCCTTACTTTTATGTTTGTTTCCTCTCACAATAAGGATGGCATCCCATTAGATTTTGTGATTATGTGCTGTAGCTGCATACTAACTTCTGTGACTGCAGTACTGTCAGGTGGGCAGTACTAAGGGAGTGCTGCACTGTCAAAGAATCAAACTGATGGTGTGCTGTATAACTGAAGGGCAGTACTGGGGGAGTACTGCACAGTCAGATGGCTTCCACTGAAGGAGCACTGAACACCTAAAAGAACAGTCCTAAGACCCACTGTCAGAGGGTCAGTTCCATGGGACAATTATGGTATTGGATGGTCAGTAGTCAGGGAGTGCTGTATGATTAGAGGGATAGTATTGAAGGAGTTCTGCACTGTCAGAGAATTAAACTCAGGGACCTCTATACCAGCACTTATTGCCCATCCCTAGTTGCCCTTAAGAAGGCAGCGATGAGCTGCCCTCTTGAGCTGCTGCAGAATGTGTCTGCGCTATTACTGAGGTAAAACTGAGAGAGCGCTCCACTTTCAAATGGTCAGTAGTGAGGGAGTGCTGTGTGGTTAGTTGGGCAGTATTGAGAGAGTGCTGCACTGTCAGAGAGGCAATACCCAGGGATTTCTATTGGATGGTCAGTACTGAGGGAACGCTACATGTTTAGAGGAGCAGTTTGACCCTTCAAAGTTCTGAAGAAGGATCACTGGACCCAAAATATTAATTCTGCTTTCTCCCCACAGATGCTGCTAGACCTGCTGAGTTTCTCCAGCGATTTCTGATTCTTTTTCAGATCTTCAGCATCTACAGTTCTTTGTTTAATTTTGATAATTAAATGCTACTTGGTTGATGTGTGGGATCTAATAAGTAGCACTGGGATGGTTGTAATGCTGACTGTTGTCAACTATAGCTGTGCTTTGTATCACTGAAGAAACCAGGGATGCCAGGAACAGTTGGTGTTAGAAGATTAATTCCCCAACTGCCATTATTGTCTCTCAGATAGTGCTGATGCAGGGACCCACCTGAGGAGCAGTTGTCAAAGTTAAGATCTCCTAGTAAGACATCAAACGCTAGCAGATCCTCTGGATTGGTGGGACTTGATGAAGAGGTAGATTTTTGGAACTCAGCCAGCCAGTCCAGCAGGTGGTCCATCTGTTCACAGCGAATGGCGGCATCTCCTGAGTGAGAGGCAGATGTTAACAACATTGCAGCGTTTTCTTAATTAAATACAGTGTTTGATGTAGTGGAAACTGAACAAGCGGCCACATAACATTTTCAGCAGAGAGGTGCACAACAGAGCACATTAACGAATAGCACTGGGAATGCCTGACTCTCAGGCAGTTGTACTCGATCCCAATAATTCAATTTTGTTTGTGCTGCATTTACACATTTGTTGATAATACCCAATCTTGGCTTACACATTCTCAACCATGAAAATGCAATGAATTGAGTGGGAGCATCTGCCTGTTTCATCAATTCAGAAAGTCCTTCCAATAATACAAGCTGAAAACAAATTTTAAACATTTGAAGAATGATCCAGAACATGAAAGAGAAGAGGCACAGTTCAGGGAAAAAAAAACTGCCTTGTGCATTTCTGAAGGTTCAAGGTGAGCTATCAGACATCTGTTGATCAATCAGTTATGTTGAGACTGGGAATAAAGACAACATTAACTAGCTTCTACAAACTTAATCCAGGAGAAAAACACTTCATGCTCCATCATATCACTTGTACACATTCAGTTGGATAGCAAAAGGAGATGGGGAGTTGATGATGATGTGGAGAATTTGTGGGATACTTGTCCAGGATGATGTAGGGTAGGGGTGGTTGCTGGCCAGTGCAAGTTGGGAATTTGACAAAAGAGAATTTGCATGGATGTGAGGAGTTGGTGAGATCATTTGACAAGAGAGATGGTGAAGGTAGGAGTTGGTAGGGAGGGAGGCGAGTATGGGAGAGTGGCCAGAGTATGGGCAGCTGATGTAATTGTTTTTTGGAGAAAGGGAAGATAAGACATGGAGAGCTCATGATGTGGGGTGTTGGCATGGTCAAGAGGAGTCAAGGAAGGCATGGAGCATTAGCAAAGGTAGGAGTTGTTGTGAAGTATGGGGGAGTTTGCAAAGAAGTTGGGGCAACAGGGTAAGTTCTCTTGAAAGATAGTTAATTCAATAGAGTTGGAGAAGGAAGGGTGCTTGGAGAGAGTTGTGTTGTTGGATGGCATGGGCAGTTGGAAGGGATAGCATGATGGGGTTCTGAGGATTTTGTTAGGGAAGGGTGGGTGGGTGGGGCATGCTCGGATAGCTGGAAATGTAGGGATGGCAAAGGGAGTTGGTGAGGGTGGAAGTAGTTGGGGAAGGGAGAGAAGTTTGGAGTTGGTGACTTTGAGAGGGTCAGGACAGTTTGCTAATTTGGGAAAACTTGTTTTCTGAAGAAATATACTGGTTGACTCTTCTTTTCTGATGAAAAAGATCAAATAAAATAAATGAAAAAGACAAAGTTCTTGAAATTAAGCAAAGTCCAGGGCTAGCAGATAAATGACCTAATTAATCAGATCAAAGTAGGTTTACCTGCCAGAGCTTGCAAATGTGTGCAGGAAACATAACCCACAATCCTTTGGTCCTGAGGCGTAGTTCCAACTTGCACCTTTGAGGATCAATGGAAGAATAATTAGAAGGGTCTCACTGGTAACAGTTCTATCTCCATTAATTAAATTGTCTACAGAAGGAGATAGTCATTACAGCATATATTCTGAAGTACGGGGAACAAAGCTTTATTTTGTTCATTCGCGAGATGGAAGTATCAATAGCTAGGCCAGCGTTTATTGCCTGTGAAAAGATGGCAATGAGCTGTCTTCTTGAACTGTAGATCTATCCCAAGACTGCTGTAAGGGAGGGAGTTCCAGGACTTTTGCCTAGTATCAGATGAAGGAAAGACACAATAGTTGTAGGTCAAAATGGGGAACTTGCAGGAGGTGGTGTTCCAATGCATCTGCTACCCTTGTCCTGCTAAGTGATAGAGGTCACAGGTTTGGAAGGTATAATCAGAGCAACCTTGTTGCAGTATATCTTGTAGATGATACACTCTGCTGCCATTGTGCCTCAATGTGGAAGCAGTATGTCACCCCACAAAATCCATTCTGATGATAATAGGCTATTTAAATGCAAATTGACTTGTTGAAACTATAGGGCTCTTTGAAAAGAATTGGAGTTTTTCCACTAGTCTAGATCCAGCACAATGTCTAATAAGTACATAAACTAGATACACTTCACACAACAGTAGAAAACACTATTCAGTTTATTGATATGGCAGGCATCAGTCCCAAGATGGTATGATACTGTGCTTTGGAGGTCCAGGCTGAGGCAGTATAATTCAATATTAATCAACTTCAACTGTGTCTGATAGCCCATCATATTCGAAAAGATCAAGATATTATCGAATAGAGCCAGAACCGTCTCAACTCACTCTTGATGACTGTAGTACAAAGTAAAACAATCCACATAACTAACATCAGAGACAAAAACAAAGCATTGAATCCCAGCATACATTATCAAACTAAACCTTCTCTATTGCTTCACGCTACCCCCTTAACAGGCCTAGTGATATTTGCATGGAGTTGTGGAGATTCTGAAACCCTCTGTCTTGTTTCAGTTGATAGGAATATTCCAGGACATGAACTCGACAGGAAATCATAATGGAATTGATGTGAGGGAAACGATAGTCATTTGGTGTTGTAGAAATATTTTGTCCTGAGCCACATAAGAACTAATTTTTCACTACCCATGAGACAGATTACCTTATCCAGACACAATGGCCAAAGTTCATGCTTACTCTCAATTTTCCTAGTGATTACTGATGTATTTATAAGGGCCAAAAAGCATCACTGAGTATTGAAATAGGCAGTAATATTTCTGCATGCATTTCCTTTGTAATGGGCTGGAGTTTCGTTAACAGCAGAACGGGGTTCCCATCACCTGAAGGCAGAATGCCTGAAAATTTGGAATTGCTTGAGTTTTCGTTAATATTTAATACAGTCTGTACTTTGCCTCAGGCCTGTATACCTTCTCCTCCCCCCTGCATATGTCAGGCATACAAAATACACAAATCTCCACACAGTCAAATGTTAGTAATTTTTCAAGTGTTGTGTGGATATGAAATGGTAGCAAAGAGACTATGATTATTTTCTTCAAGAGTATATAAACTGGAAAATATACAGGCTGATGGGCCTTGCTCTCTTTAGCAGAGTAAAGGTAACTCACTGCATAGCTGCTAAACAACATTATGTATATTGCTGTATAACTGTATAGAGTTGCTGTTCATTGAACAAGATTAGCATATAAGTTACTGAGTAACTGTACGATTTACCAAAGTGCTTATTGTTCAACTAGGCAATGATTTGCTCTTGCCTCTAACTAAAAATTTTGGCCCAGAAAAATGTTGCTGCAAATCTGCTTTGCATTTGTTAAATAAATGTTTATGTGGCTGTTCTGTTGGAGGGTGCATTGTTTCCATGTTGACAGTACATCACACCATCCTTTCTCTCCATCTGGAGTTGGGCTCGCTTTGATTGCATTCAAAACAAGTTCACTGCTGATGTGCTTGGTTTATTGGCTTCTATTACAGTGGAAGATGATGGACAGGAATGAGCAAGGGCAATTGAGTAGAAGAGGGAAGAAGTGGGCATTCTACAGGAAGCTGGACCCATACTGGGTCTTCAGGAAGCATTTCCCCTCCCTTAACTTCACTGACGAACAATGTCTCAGGCACCTTGACTTACAAAGGTGGTTGTCACCAAGTTATGCCAATGGTAGCACCCATTGCCTCACACTGCTGCATGGCTAGCATAGACTGTGGATGTTAAGGTCATGTGGCCAATATTTTCTTCCCCACCACAGCCACCTCAAGGGTAGAGTGTGGACTCAAAGTCTTATGAAGGATCTGACGGGGAGGGCCTTTCTGTTCAGCCAAGCTAAGTCTCTGTGCATGTTTGTAAGTTGTGGTAATAAGGCATTCTACCAATAGAAATTAATAACCTGGGTGAGAAAACCATAGACAGGAATGGAATAATTGAGTAAACCTGAAGGAAAGGAAATTGTTTATTCTTGACCATCAAAATAAAGCCATCACTCATGGTGTATATAGACTAGTGCCAGTCAGGGATGGACAGTTCCACAGACCCATCCCTAGGTCTGCTTTATTTTTATATCCAGAAGTGTTCTTACACACGACTGAACATTTTTTTTTCCCCATTATAAAATCACTGTGACATTTTTACTATGCTTTTAGCTGTTAACTGCCACCAGTAAATCACCCTTGCAGCCAATTAGATATTGACATGCAAAGCCCATTATAGACAATGCAAGCCATCAATCATGAGGGCTCTAGGGAGAGAGGGAAGGGGATAAACCAAATGGAGTTGGAGGCAGAAATAAAACATTGACTACCCAGCAGTGGTCATCTCTCTCTGAAGCATTGAGAGCATTGATGGATGCCACGTGCTCTCTCTCCAAGGACACTCAGGCACAAATGCAACCACAGAAGAGGGGCAGAGAGTTGGCGTGTATGCTCCCCTCCACAGTCCACTGCCCTGGACCTGTTTATAGCCAGCCTGGCCAGGTGCAAACCCACAAGGAGGTCCTCTAATCTGCCCACACCCATCAGTAGCAGATGCCCAAATATCAGAAGCGTGGAGCTGAAGTGCAACCAAAAACACAACAAAATGTTTTGCAAATAACTCAACAGGAAGTACAATCATTCACAACCAATAAACATAGTGTGTCTGCCTGTTTTAAATTTTTATTTTGTTTTAGGTCTTTTTTTATATATAAATGGTTCAAATGATGAGCTCCAGCTGGGCAAACTACATTGGTGTTTCCACACTACATTGGTGATCCCATACTTCATTGGTGTTTCCCACCCTCCCTCCTCCTGTGACCAAAAAAAAGTGACTCTGTGAGGAGGATGACTGGCAAGGTAAAGGTGTACAAGGCAACAGCCATTAAGAGAGTGGGCCAGTGTTAGAGTGGAAGTGCTGAGGCCTTTGCCCTTGAGGAGAATGAGTAGGAGTACAGGTATGAGTAGGTAAGGGCTCTTAAACTCTCTTTCTGCCTAGACTAAAGGCAGTGGGGATGGCAGTTAGGGCAGTGGCATGCTCCTCTTGCAGGATGTGGGAGACCAGGGAGACTTCCAGTGTCACTGGTGGCTACACCTATGAAGAAGTGCACCCGACTGCAGCTCCTGGCAGACCGCGTTAGGGAACTGGAGCTGGAGCTGGATGCACTTAGGATCATCCAGGGTGCAGAGAACATCATTGATAAGTGCTACAGTAAGTGGTCGCTCATAAGGTGCAGGCTGCAGGTAGCTGGGTGACCACCAGAAGAGGTAAGGCTGAAGGCAGATAGTGGAGGGTTCCCCTGTGGCCATTCCCTTCAATAACAGGTATACTGCTTTGGATACTGTTGGTGGGAGGGCGGTGGGGAATGACCTTTCAGCGACTAGCAGCAGCAGTCAGGTCAGTGGTACTGTGACCGGCTCTGAGGGTCAGAGGGAAAGGGTGCAGTCAGACAGAGCGATACTGATAGGAGATTCATTTGTGAGGGGGACAGGCAGGAGATTCTGTGACCGCAGAAGAGACACCAAGATGGTGTGTTGCTTCCCGGGTGTCAGGGTAAAGGCTGTCTCTGAGCAGTTGCAGAACATTCTGAAGGGGAAGGGTGAACAGCCAGAGGTCATTGTGCACATCAGTACAAATGACATAGATGGACAAAGAGATGGGGTCCTGCGAAATGATATAGGGAGTTAGGTAAGAAGTTAAAAAGCAGGACCTCAAGTGTAGTGATCTTCAGATTACTCCCAGTGCCACGCGCCAGTGAGGATAGAAATAGAAAGATAGGCCAGATGAATGCTTGGCTGAGGAGCTGGTGTAGTGGGGAGGGTTTTCAGTTCTTGGATCATTGGAATCTCTTCTGGGGTAGACGTGACCTGTACAAGAGGGATGGGTTGCACTTGAACCGGAGGGGGTCCAATATCCTCATGGGGAGATTTGCTAGTGTTACCCGGGAGGTTTTCAACTAGTTTGGCGGGGGGGTGGGGCTCTGAATAAGAGAGGGGCCATTCAGAAGTCAGGGGAAAATACATTAGCCATCGAGAGCAAGTTTATTATTCAGGATAGCCAGGGGCACAGTAAAGGGAGGGAAAAGGCCTCTGATTTGAAGTGCATTTATTGCAATGCACAAGGCCTGACAAGTAAGGCAGATGAGCTCAGACCATGGATTGGCTTTGGGGGACTGGGATATTATAGCCATAACAGAAACATGGTTGAGAGAAGGGCAGGACTGGCAGTCAGTGTTCCAGGATATAGAAGCCACAGGTGTGACAGAAGTACAAGTAAGTGAGGAGGGGAGTTGTCCTTTTGATAAGGGAGGACATAACAACTGTGCTTAGAGAGGATATTCTTAAGGGGTCATCAAATAAGGCCATATGGTTAGAACTTAGAAACAAGAAGGGGATGGTCACTCTGTTGGGACTGTATTATAGACCCCCAAAAGTCAGCGGGTACGAGAGGAGCAGATGTGTTAAGAGATAACAAATACCTGTAGGAATTATAGAGTAGTATTGGTTGGAGATTTTAATTTCCCCTGTATTCACTGGGCCACCCAGAGTGGAAAAGGCCTGGATGGGGTGGAATTTGTCATCTGTGTCCAAGAAAGTTTCCTAAATCAATATGCAGAGTGCCCTACATGGGATGGTGCAACACTGGACCTCCTCTTAGGAAACAAGGTCAGGCAAGTGACTGAAGAGTCAGTCGGGGAACAGTTTGGGTTCAGTGACCATAACTCTCTTAGTTTTAACATAGTTATGGAAAAAGATAGGACAGGTCCACAGGTTAAGGTGCTAAACCTGAGCAGGGCCAATTTTGGGGCCATTAAGCAGGATCTAGCAGAGGTCAGTTGGGGGAGTCAGTTTGAAGGAAAAGGAATGACTGGCAAATGGAAGACTTTTAAAAGTGTGATAACAAGAGTGCAGGGACAGTACGTCCCTGTTAGAGTGAAGGGAAAAGCTAGCAGGTTCAGAGATCCCTGGCTGATGAGGGATATTGAGGCTCTGGTCAGGTAAAAGAAGAAGGCACACATTGGGTTTAAGCTATCAGGCTCAAGTGAATCCCTAGATGACAATAAAAAGTGTAGCAGCACACTTAAAAGGGAAATTAGAAGAGTAAAAAGAGGGTATGAGATTGGTCTGACAGATAAGGTTAAGGATAATTCCAAGAGGTTTCACATATATATCAGGAGTAAAAGGGTGGCTAGGGAGAGAATAGGTCCCCTTAAAGATCAGCATGGCTGTCTATGTGAGGATCCACAGGAGATGGGGGAGATTTTTAATGAATATTTCTCCTCGGTGTTTTACTGAGGAAAGAATCACGGATGCTAAGGAAATAAGGGAAACAAGTGGGGACTTTTTGGACCGCATACATATTACCAGAGAGGAGGTGTTTTCAGCCTTAAAGCACATTAAGGTGGATAAATCCCCCGGACCTGATCAAGTCCATTCTCAAACGTTGTGGAACGCTAGGGAGGAAATTGCAGAGGCCCTTGCAGAGATTTTTGCCTCATCTTTAGCCACTGGTGAAGTTCCGGAAGACTGGAAGGTGGCTAATGTTGTTCTATTTTTTAAGAAAGATATCAACAAGCCAGGGAGCTATAGGCCAGTGAGCCTGACATCAGTGTTAGGCAAGTTATTGGAGGAGATACTGAAGGACAGGATCAACCAATATTTGCATAGTCAAGGTCTGATTAGAGATAGTTAGCATGGATATGTGCGTGGGAAGTTATGTCTGACAAATCTTTCAGAGTTTTTCGAAGAGGTAACCAAGAAGATGGATGAGGACAGGGCAGTGGATGTTGTCTATATGGACTTCAGTAAGGCCTTTGACAAGGTCCCGCGCGGCAGGCTAGTAATGAAGGTTAGGTCACATGGGACCCAGGGAGAGCTAGCTAATTGGTTTCAAAACTGGCTCAATTGTAGGAAGCAGAGGATGATGGGTGAAGGTTGTTTCTTGGACTGGAGGCATGTGACTAGTGCTGTACCACAGTTGAATTTTATTGCTTGTTCTGTATTACTTAAGTCAAAATGTTTTATAATGTATTTTCTTAAATTTTAAGAACAAAATATATTTTTGGAAAACATGTTCAAGAGCATCTTCGTCTTTAATTTTGTTGTACAGGTGCTTTCCAGGATGCAGCTCATGTTCTAATCAACATTTTTGAAATTGGAGTTAATTGTTCTGTCAGGATAATGGCCAAGGTACTCTACATGAGGAGGATTCCCTACACTTCCACAGCATAACAGAAAGGAGAAATATTCTGGTCAATACTCCTCCATCAGCCAATTACATGACAAACAAATCATCTGATGATTATTGAATTGAGAAGTTAACTCTTTTCCATCTCTTTTCTGGACCAGTTGAATGTTTCCACTATCTTCTGATTTTATTTTTAGTCATTGGTCTCTTTGCTATTTGTGGATGCAGTGTTTGAAAAATGCCTGTTACATTTTCGTCACAGTGATTGTAACCTATTGTGTGAAGTTTTTTATGGAATCAAAGGGCGATTATGGCAGACAAAGAGGCCACTTTAACCCGTCAGATCCATTCTGTACCTAAAGCATCTAATCAGTCCCATTAACACATTCTATCACCGTAGCCCTGGAAGTTTATTTCCCTCAAATGCCCACACGTTTTCCTTTTGAAATCATAAATTGTTCCCGCTTACAGGTCATTACATGTTCTGTGTTAAAAAAAGTTCTTCTTCTCAGTCCACTTCAACCTTTTAATCAAAACCTTTCAGGTGTGTTCTGCAATCTTTGTACAGTCAGCTAATGGGAATAATTTTTCTTTTCTACATGCCATAATTTTGCATGCCTTTATCAAATTCTTCATCAATCTCCTTTGCTCCAACGAGATCAATTTTCGATCCTCCAACTTTGTCTTGTATCTACAGGGAACATCACTTCTCTGTGTAAAATCTAATCTGCTATTTGTCGGCACCCATGACCCATCTCAGTTGATTAATATCATCTCACTGCTACACATCCAAGTACAATGTCGTTGGTGAATCTTAACATTTTACTCTCTATCCAACATCCAAGTTATTGATATATACACGTGTTTAATTGAAGAAAACACTCATCCTAGAAGTGAATACCACCATATGTTCTCCTTTTATCTTTCCTTTCTATCATTAAACCAATTACTTTTTCCCCAGTTTGATACTAATCCTTCTATTCTATTTCCCTCAGTTTTAGTAATGCAGGAAATGGTAATATCTACTACATTCACTTTATTGTTTCATCAAAAAATTCAATTAGTTAATCAAATCCATGTAAGATTTGCTTAATTAATTTAAAACTTTCCAAATGACTATTGATTTGTTTTTTCCTGATTATTGTTTATAAAACCTTACCCACCACTGATTTTGAACTGACCAACCTGGAGTTGCCAGGCATGTCACAATATCCTTTCTCGAATAAGGATCCATTGTGACCATTTGTCACTTTTTAATCCTGTAGGACCTTCACATATATCTAAGGAAAATTGGAAGACTGTGGCAAGCTATTTTGCTGTCGCCATATGCATATCTTTCAGTAACTGTGGGATGTCTGAAGGCACTATACAGAAATTCTTTCAAATGCAAATGCCATTAATTCAGCACATTTATTGCAATTATTGTATAATAGTTTAGATTTACAATTTTTAATAAAAGAAAGGGATAATTTTATTTTACCATTGAATATTGTTAAGGTCTAACATGCTTCCGCTATCTCAAAGCTTTTGCTCCACTATTAGTTGCTGAAATGATAACTTATCCTTTATGTAAGTGGCACTGAATTCAGAAAACCCAATATTCCAGCTCAGAATTCTGGTCCCTAGCAACTAATTCCATTTTCTCATTAAGGAGCAATTGAATGCGTCATTTCCACCACCAAATGCAATGAGGCACACAGAAGCACAAAACTTCAAATGTCAGATTGATTCTTGCCAGATGAGTCTGTGTCGTGACCTTTTCTTTTTCATTTTAGAGATTGCTGCCAATCACAGATTAATTATAGCCTATTGTGAAGAAGGAGGTAGGGGTCAGACTAGAACCTGTCCGTTGCACAGCTACGGTCAGATGTCTCAATCAATACAGTGGAAAGAAGAGAGAGATTCCAGAGCTAAGGAAATGGTCATTTGCTCACCTTTGTCTTTTAAAAATAGAAGAGGCTGTGCAGTTGTGTGACTGCATGCATTCTTTGGCAACTGTATGTCTTATAGAGTCTTACAATCATACAGCATGGAAACAGACCCTTTGGTCCAACCAGTCTATGAGGAATATAATCCCAAACTAAACTAGTCCCACCTGCCTGCTCCTGGCCCATATCCCTCCAAACCTCTTCTATTCATGTATCCATCCAAATGTCTTTTAAAACATTGTAATTGTACCCACACCCACCATTTCCTCAGGAAGTTCATTCCACGCACGAACCACCTTCTGTGTAAAAAATTTGCCTGTCATGTCCTTTTTAAATCTCTCTCCTCTCACCTTAAAAATGTGCCCCCTAGTCTTGAAATTCCCCATCTTAGGGAAAAGACAACTACCATCAACTCCATCTATACCTCTCACTATTTTATAAACTTCTGTCAGATCGCCTCTCAACCTCCTACGTTCCAGTGAGAAAAGACCCAGCCTATCCAGCCTTTCCTTATAACTCAAACACGGCAACATCCTGGTAAATCTCTTCTGAACACTGTCCAGCTTGATAATATCCTTCCTAATACTGATGACCAGAACTAGACACAGTATTCCAGCAGAGGCCTCACCAATGTCCTGTACAACCTTAACATAATGACCCAACTCCTTTGTTTTGTGTGTGTTTGTATGTGTGTGTGTTTATGTGGTATTTTGATGCCAGCATGTATGCAATTTCTTTCGAAGGTGTCAAATTTGAAAGTGTCACATACCTATAGTGCAAAAACCAATGATTGGTGAAGAAATTGCCTGTTGGATGAAATGTCCTGTTGTTTAGAAATAGACAAATCAGATCTGCTCCACACTCTTCCCAGCCCCTGGAATTTTAGATTCTTGGTTTTCATACTCAGGAACCTAATCTTAACTTTACTTTGTTAAAACAACATTCCTCTAATTGTCAGTGCTCTTAAGCAATGGCTCTAGCAATTTCACACTCCACACACCCTAGTCATATCTCTCATGCATGAACCAGCTTCACATCCAGTCCTCTGAGGGCCCCCATTATCCCAAATGCAGTAATTGCAGTATCCCAAACTCTAGCTTCCTGTCTCCTTACAAGTCTCCTCAAGTTTTCATGGTCTCTGACCCCAAAGTACTCATTTAACATTAGCCCATCCTATTAGTTGCTTTTAACTGTTATCAGCTTCAGGGACTCAGTGCTGTTGTATTCCATGACAATCCACTTCCATTCCACCATTCCTTCTCAGGTTGTTTCTCCAACATCCACATCTTCCAATTTCCAACCCGAAACCCAACCTCTATCAGTTTCTCCTGCTGCAACTCTAATGCCCTAGGAATGCTTTTCCAATAATGTGATTTCTGGATAGATATGTCAGTATATACAAAAGCCATGTTAAGTCATGAGACACATACAAGAGAGGGAGGAGAAACTGACAGAAAGTGAGACCAAAGTAGCGAGCAAAAGACTGAGTAACATGATGTCATAGCAATCAGGAGCAGGATCCCTAAGAGATTTCCATCCCTTTTGCTTCAGTCATAATAAGAACATTTAAAAAGTAACAAGTTGAAAAGAGAAAATGGTGGAAATACACAGCAGGTGCTTCAGAATCTGTAAAAACATCAATGTTTTCTTTGGGAGATAAGAAGGATGCTGAAGGAATAATCTTCCGTTTTACAGTTCTTGTACTCCAATTATAATTGGTTTCACTGATCAAGGGCAGAATTGAACTTGCATCCTCAGTGATTGACATAACTTAGCATCACACCAGATGGGCATTAACTTAATAAGTCACATCTGGATATGGGGTTGGTATAGGAGATGCATTCAAGCCTGCGCCTCCTTCCAAAGTGAGTTAATAAGTGTATTGTGTATATTTTTCACAGCATTGAAGTACAAGGAAAATAACATTGGTGGTGCCTGTTCTAAAAGAGTTAATTGGATGCCTGAAACTTGTAACATTTCCAGTACACATTACCACACAATGTAGTGCAAAGACCCATGGAGTGCTGAAGGAAGTTACCAAAGGCAGCGATTCAGAACTAGCTCAGACATATCAATCCATGGAGTGATGCAGCAAAGAAGTAGGCAGTGAAGCATATCGAGGTTGTGGCAATTGGGTGGGCGAGAGGTGGAGAGCGTGGTTTGGGTGAGGGCAGAGCGGGACTGGGTGCAGGAAGGGAGAGAGCAAGGGCTGCTGAGAGCTACCACCCACACCTTCCTGCTGATCCTCATCCAGCTGCCTCCCTTGTGTTTACCATCTTGTGAGCTCCTTAGCATCATGACTCGCCTGTACTTGTGGCCCTCCTCAGTCCTATGCCTCAGTAGGATGGGGTGTTGGAGGTGTAGTACAGTCTCAGCCATAGTCTCACTTGTGGTGCTACTGAGTACAGAGGAGTTGCCAGCTTCTGATAGAGGAGCAGCTCTCAGTGACCTGATTCTCATGCCTGGCATCCTTGACCCCAGGGAAGTCCTGCCACTGGCCTGAATAGATATGGCTAGCCCTCAACAAAACAAGATGGGGCTCTCACCAGCTCCTCAGCCGACTGTTGAAACCCACATCACCTCCAAACAATTCTACTCAAAAATAGATTTATACAGTCAATTAATAGACGTAAAGTGGACATCATTGACTAGAAAAATAAGCAGCGATTTCAATATGTCAAAATATCACCCAATTAGTGTCCAGTTTTCACTTAAGCTTTGCATTGGACTTTGAGAGGCCTATTGGTTTCCAATCAATTGGATTAACATTGAGCCCTGATTATGTCATAGACATCCCCACAATTTACTGGTACATACATCCTTTTCCCTATCTTTTTATTGCCACCATTAGTTCCATAGCCCCTAGCACGTCACGTACCAATATCATCTGACTAAACTAGGCCCTACTTTCTTTCTGATGTCCATAGATCTTTTGCAATGCCGAACAAGCTGCTGCTGCCCCAGTTCTAGCACACACTCAGCTTCTTACTGCACTGATACTCCAGGCTACTCTTCAGTGCTCCACATTCCAATAATCTGTCCCAGTGCTGCCACCTCTTATGATGTTTGCTCACCAGTAATGACAGACCTGATGCCTTTTCCTGTATTTAATGTTTCCATGGATGCTATCGATCGTGGTCCCACACCTAATGACCAGACTTAATTACTAGTTTGACCCCAGTAGAAAGCAAGATATTGAAACTCTGCATTTATTGCCCAGCACTGTTAAGCCATTTATTTATTTATGTTATACACTTTGCACAAACAGTATCACACCCCAGCCTCTTCCTAAAACAGCTTTCCAGCATTTCATCCCTGTCCCCTTTCCCGTTCAACACTGGATACTCCCTGTGTGTGGCCACAAATTTTCCTACCTATATTGATCTTTAAAATAAATCAGAAATAAAATGTGGTCACAGACCTAGCTCTTCAAAGCACCAATTAAAATATTACAGCACTAAATAAAAGAATTAATTACAGAATTGTATAAAAACAGTATTGGACTTAAACAGTCACCCTTGACCTGATTATCCAAGATTATGACCCTCCATTGTTATAGAAAAGTATTTCCTGACTCATCATGAGCAAGTCCATGGGAGCTCCACGAGCATAAGTAATTAAAATGTGCTACATATATTATCAGTGGGGATTAGCACTTTTTAACACCATTTTATATTCATGTAATTGTCTATTTTAACATGCTGTCATTTTCCACTGGGTGTTTGATAGTGATAATAGAGCCACATTTTTTTGTGAGAGACTGCTGGAACAGCTGAGCAAAACACTGGCGCTTTTGCTTCCATTGCTGGGATTCTTCAGACTAGACCGCTTTATCTTCTCTAGATTATTTTAATGCAGTACTGTGCTGTGTCTGGCACTTACAATTTATCAGCTTGTGACAGGCGTTAGAGACTGGCTCCACTGGCAGTTGATGGATCTTTCAAGGATTGTAGCTTTGAGTCACAGGAGAGTTAACCTGCACTCACTCCTCCCAGTGGCTTATGGTGCTTTTACACGTGATGGCTTTTCGACTGTGTACTCTGAGGACGGAAATAGTAATCTAATAAGGGTTCTGACTTCCCTCGGATAGCTCAAGATTCATTTATCTTGCAATGATTGAGCATTGAGTCTCATTAGACTGAGAAATGACAGTGTTCACAATGGCTCTGTCGGATGTACTGTAACCTCAAGCCCTCTGAGGTGAGTTAATGTACAAGTTGAGCCATCATAGTGAGGTCCTTCAACACTTGAGGAAGAGGTGATCAATTAGAGAACATCTATTCAGCAATTACAGACTGAATGATTAGAATAATTTGTTCCCTCTCTACTCCTATTAACATTTGAGATGTTCCAGGAATTAATAGGAACTTTGAAATAACTGGTCATTCATTGAACGAGGCTCTGTCTGTCACAAACTGTCCTTATTCTGACTCACAAGTTACTTTAAAGGGACACGTACTCTCTTGAAAATCTATGTTTTTTCATGCTAATTGGTCTATAAAAAGTGGTAATTGCGTTGATATGAATCATTTTACCATTAGCCTTTTGTACCAACATGTTGAAAATGAGAGCATGAAAATAATAGACAGTTCCTTCACCCCAAAAAGGTTACCCTTATGTTTAATTATGGTGCTGACTTGCTTAAGTGACACACACACAAAAACTTTCACTATGGTTTTACTCACAACCTATCTCCCTCACCCTACAGTTCATGTGCTCTCTTTTTCTCTCATCCTTATAATCTCTTCCTTGCCCTCATTCTTTCTATAAATCTGTATTTTGTCCCCACTCTTGTTCCCATGTTCTCTTGCTCTATTTCTTCCTATTGTTTTTGCTATTTCTGTTTGTCTCTCTCTCATTTGTCTGCGTTCCACACAAGTCAACTTAAATCTGTCCTCATTTAACCATATCAACATATTTGTTTATTCGTTTTTCACACATGCTGATCCAGCTTGCTCTTAAATACACCAATACAATTCACCTCAATTATTCTGTGGTAATTAATCCCATGGTTGTACCACTCTCTGGCCAAAGATGCTCCTCCTGAATTCCTCATTTGCCTTGCTGATCACTTTTTAACATTAACGGCCACTGGTTTGGGTGTCTCCCACAAATGGAAACATCTTAATGTCTACCCTACCAAGCTTTAAAACTAAATTTCAAGATTTCTATCACATCACTACTCAGCCTCTCCCTTCTAGAGAGAATAGCCCCAGCCTGTTCAATTTTATTCACACTCTCACTAGCATGCTCTTGCAATTTTTCATGTTCTCATAGTTTTTCATCCACATTGTTATTGGTTCACACTTCCTCTGCCCCTTACCTTCGAGTCCTGTTTGGGCCAGTTAGTACTTATTTACTGAAAGATAGGAGGCCATATTTTAACCTAAGCCTATTATCACTATTTGGATGGGTTGCTCAAATGCCTGTTGCACATCCAGGTGAGGTGTGAAATGAAAACACAAGCCATGTCCCGAGCAGGACAAGGTACCAATCAGGACAAGAGCCTCCCTGCCCAAGGTAGGTGCCAATGCTTCAAGCTAACTAATTGCATTAGTTACCAAGTGCAGGATGGAGATTTTATGGGTCCTGCAAAACATGCAATATGGTGGGCACAGTGATTTAATTAGGTCGAAGCTGATATTTTGTTCTTTGGATGGTAGATTAAGCCTCATGCCATTCTCTGGCAGGATCCCACTTGTAACACATTTGCGTGCCATGAAAACCCATTATATGAAAATCTTTTGTCGTTACATCCTACCTTAAAGATTAAGTCAGTGGTGCGCGAGAATCTCTTGGCACCTGGTTCTCTTTCGTTTAAAGATGGAATGCAACAGTCAGCTTTGTGCAGTTCTGCCTAACAGCAGTGGTTTTCTTTGACAGACTCTGCAACACGAAAAGGTCGGGGGGTGGGATGGGATTCAGGAAGATCACAGCTTGTAGGGAGGCTTGGGACCAGCAAAACTGAGTCAGATGTGAAAAGGCTGTGGAGTGGCATCAGGGACATGGAGGCGTGGAAAAGAATCCAAGGGAGGAGAGAGGATGGGGTAGGAGTTCATCGAATTGTAAACTGGGAAGGGCCTGGTGTCCTAAATATGTTGAAGGAGAGTGGTGGTAGGAAAGGAAAATGCGGGACCTAAAAGGTATAATCAATGCTGTCCAATTGTGGGTACACAGTGGGTCCATCTCAGTGTGGTGGCTGACACAGTCTGTATAGTGCTTTGAGTTCACTTACAACATTACAGTTATCCCGACTAAGAGTGATCCCAGACAATCTTCTCAACAATGCAGAGAAAAGGAGGGGCAGTGACCCTTCCAGTATTATACAGTCTAATTGGAATTACTCCACAGAGGCTGGTATCCTGTCAGCATGTCATCCTTTATTTGCATGTGTATAGTACTTGACACTGGTCCGGCTTCATTAGAGCCAGCTCTCAGAGTGAACAGAACCTTTAAACCTCCTGTTTATATGGATCAGCTAGGGCTCCCTGATTGGGCCAGGATAACAGCCCCAATCAGGGAACTCATATTCTCAGTTCCATCTGGCTGACCTCATTATACACATGGCATCCCTCCTCCTCTAAATTTGGGGATGTAGGCCCATTAATTTTCTTGTAGCCATTCCTGGGGCGTTTTTGCATCGGTCCAGTTCCTCCGACTCAGCCTTAGATATGGGTGGCTAGTCCCGGACCTTGGCCCACCTCTTGCACTCGAAGTATCTCTAAGAAATTCATCCTGTTCTTCAGGCGGTAATAGCATCGAGGCTGCGACATCCACTGTGCCCAACTCAGACTCCGAGGTTTCCTTGACGCTAGTTGGAGTGGGAGTACCCATGAGTTACGACAACCTTTCCAGCTATTCTGAGAGGCTGGGTATGTTTTGCTCCTACGCCATTTGCGAGTTTGCAGGTTTCATGTAGTCCACGTGCTTGTTCAGGACTGCCTCACCTATCCTCGAACTTTGTACGTCACAGAGCATAACCTCATGTCAGTCATGCCGCTTATTCATGCAGGGCCATTTCCATTGTTTTTAGGACCAAACTTTGTCACCTGAAAGTAAACTGTCTCGCTTGCTTAGAGGGGTCTTGTGTCCAGTAATGGCGTTCTGGATGCCATTTCATCCTGCACCCCCCCAGGCCTGGGAAGATTAGATTTAACCTGGTGTGGAATCTTCTCCCCATAAGCAACTCTGCCAGAGTTATCCCTGTAGTTCCATGAGGGTTGGTCCGATATTTGAATAGGAACAGGGACAGTTTGGGATTGAGTGAAGCTGTAGGTTGTTTTTTTAAGCCTGCCTTCAAAGTATGGACTGATCTTTCTGCCAAACCATTGGACAATGGATGTATGGAGCTGTCCTTATATGCTGAATGTCATTCGACTTTAGGAAATACTTGAATTCCCTGCTGGTAAATGATGGCCTGTAGTCTGTGATCAACACTTCCCGGAGTCTGTGTATTGCAAAAGGTATGGGTTTTCTATTGTCGCTGCTGTGTTTGATGAACGGACTCTATGCATGTCCAGCTACTTTGAGTCGGCGTCCACAACGACTAAGAATGTTAAGTCTATGAAAGGGCTGGCACAGCCAATGTGTAACTGAGTCCAGAGTTTACCCATCATTCCTGTGAATGTAGGGGAGCTGCTGGCTGTAATTTTGCCCATATTGGTACTCTGGGCACTGCCCCATTAATGCAGCAATGTCTGCATCCCAATCCTAGCTATCAGATATAACCTCTTGCCAACACTTTCATTTTTGACAGCCTTGGATGACCCTGAATAATTTCAGCCAGTATCTGATGATGACCTTTGCTCAGGTCAATCACTCCCCATAATGAAATGCTGTCCTCTACGGTGATTGGTCTCACTAGGTCCAGGAAGGTTTCAGTTCTGGTTTTGATGGCCCTTTTGCTTCCCTCATCACCACCAGTTGTTTTAGTTTTGCCAGGACTGTATCTTCTTGTATTCACAGTCTGATATTATCAACAGTAACCAGAGTGTCCAGAAAGTTTGAAACCAGAACGAACTCTTTCGGTGGCAGCATCAATGGTAGTGTATAGCCAGAGGGAGGCACCTCATTAGCTACTTAGCCTCCCAGATGATATTCTAACTTGTAATCGTACGCACTTAGAACGAGAGCCCACCACTGAATTCAACCTGAAGCTATGGTTGGCACAGCCTTGTCCTCTTTGAGTAGCCCGAGCAGGGGTTTGTGGTCTGTTACTATTACAATTTACATTCGTGAAGGTATTGGAGGAACTTTCTCACACCAAAGATAACCACCAAATCTTCCTCCTCTATTTGGGAGCCAAAGTCAGCCAAAGTCCGGGAAGCATACGCTATTGGGCGTTGTTCTCCATTGGGCCATCTGTGAGCCAACACTACCCCAATGCTGTACAGGAAGCATCCCATCCGTACCATATCTCACTTGGGATCATAATGCACCAACACCTTAGACGATGGTAGCTGCTTCTTCACTTCTCTAAGGCTACGTCTTGGCTATGAGACCATTTCCAAGGCTGACACCTTTTCAAAAGCAGATGTAAGGGTGCCAGAATGGAGGCCAGGTTGTGTATGAACTTTCCATAATAATTCACCAGTCGAAGGAAAGACTTAAGTTCTGGTACAGACGTGGGAGCTGGGGCATCTTTGATCACCCACACCTTACCTTTCAATGGGCGTAATCAGGTCTTATCGACTCTGTAGCCGAAGTAGGTCACTTGGGATGTCTGGAATACACAGGTTTCTCTTCTGTTCAGGATATGCCCTGAATGAGTCTATGCAAATATCTTCACTAAAGAAATATCACCTGTCGGCCTGGCGAGGGTGTCCACTTCCATTGGCATACCCTATAACTTATGTGCTCCATTGGCTGCATTTTCCAATGATAAAGCCAATTGTAGTGCCTGTTTGAAGTCCAGTTGGGCTTCAGCTAGTAGGTGCTTTTGTATGGTTTTGTGAAATTGGATAAAGTACTTGTGGATTAGGAGGCAGGAAGTTAGAAATCAGTGTTTGTAAAATGTTGCGGGGGGGAGTATTGTGTGGTCCCTTTAAAAGATCATATGCTTTGTCTGTGCTTAGAGGTTTAAAATGGGTGTCTGTGAGCAGAGCTTGAAAGTTTGCAAGTACACAGAGAGCACTTTAATTCAAACTTTTGCAATGAAAGGCTGTACAGTTAGCAGGCCAAGCAGCAGGTTTTTATTATCACTACAACTACCTAATGTAGCCGATTTTAACCAGGTACTTAGATACCAAAAACCTATTAAATTTAAAGTCTGATGGTTTTGACAACATGCCAAGCCTATTGTAAGAAGTATTGATATGTCACCCAGGGTATAAAAGAAGGGGGCAGTTGGACAAAGACCCCAGAGCTAGCTGCCATCCGCCAGAGCTAACGGCCCTCAGCTCTCAAGAGAGAATCGCTAGCTCTCAGTCTCTATGTCTTAGAGAAAGCAGCATCTAAATAACAATGGTACCTATGGCACAACTGGTTAATATCCCTGACAGAAGAATCGACAGAGAAGGCATTCCCGACAGGAGAAGAACATTCCAGAAGACTTGCAATCTGGCTGTAATTTTGAGAGACTAAATTTTCTTAGTTAGTAGTTAGAAGGGACTTATTCGGTTTGTTAATAGTTTAGTTAATTTGTTCACTGTTAGAGTTAGATAAATAAATTGTTACT
The DNA here is from genome assembly GCF_021869965.1 of Rhincodon typus. Classification (NCBI taxonomy): domain Eukaryota; kingdom Metazoa; phylum Chordata; class Chondrichthyes; order Orectolobiformes; family Rhincodontidae; genus Rhincodon; species Rhincodon typus. The sequence goes on from NC_063346.1 coordinate 51,417,901, forward strand.
AGTTGATTTTAAAGCGGGTGTTAGGGATTTATTTTATTTAACCACTAGAAGTTGCTGAAAAGCAGGTTACACCACTTATCACACTGCTTTTACAAATTATAGGGTGAGGTGCTCAGCTTTGGGTATTTCGGTTTTAGTTCTCAGACGGGTGGTCAACCTTTGCTTTATAACAATGGTTACATCATTAATTCCACATACTAAATAGTCTTTCTGCATTTCATTAAGGGTTAAACCAAAGACACATTCCTCTGCCAGTCATTTTGTCAAAAATCCTGACACGGATTCCCCTGGTTATAGAACTTTCAAGTAAATTTGATAGCGCCTCAGAATTAGAGGAGGGTTAGGGTCGTAATATTCATTAACTAAATCCATCATCTCTTGAAAGGTTTTAACATCTGGTGCCTCTGGAAATGTTAGGCTCCTAATAACTGAAAAACCTGTGGGTCCACAAGCAGTCAGAAGAATTACTCATTGCTATTCATCTGCTGCAATGTTATTTGCTCAGAAAAAAAAATACATTCTTTCCACATACTGGGCCCAGTCTTCAACTGCAGAATCAAAAGAGTCAAGATTCCCAAATAACAGCATGATGCCAGAAATGCTTACCACAACTCAAAAATGACTCTTGCAAGCAAATATCTTCAGGATCTCATTTCCTTTCTCTCTTGGTCACTGGAATAACTCCAGAGGCTGCTATCGTGTCACCAAGTCATCCTTTAATTACGTGCATTGTTCTTGACACTGGTCCGGCTTCCTCAGAGCCAGTTTTCAGAGTGAGCAGAACCTCTGGCGCTCCTGTTAAATCTGTCAGCTAAGGCTCCCTGATTGATGCTGCTAATCTGGTCCAATCAGGGAACTCATATTCTATGATGCCCACCTGGTTGACTTTGTTACAATCACTGCAGTAATGAGTACAACACTGCACATCAACATCAAAATGTCCCCTAGAGTGATGTGTAACGTTGGACACTCGCATTGTCATTGATTAAATGGTTAATGCAAAGCGCAACATTGTAGAAGAAACAATAAAGAATGTTCCCTAACTCTCCTGTAACCATCAATACATTTGAGCCATGAGTCTTGCCAACACATTTGGCTTTCTGACTCTGCGAGTCTCAGCCAATAATGATGCACAAAAGAATAGAGCGAAAACATTGAATTGTGAAATGCTTTCAAGTTAAATTCACATTTGAAAGCCACTCGTGCTCCTTGTGCTCTCAATAAGTCTTGTTAACTGGAATGGAATTGGACAGAAAAGTTGTGGCCATGATGCAGGGCCTCCCCATTTTGTCCAAATTTTTAAAAATACATCTTACCTGTACCTGTTCCACTATCAGCTGATAGTGGGTTTCACCTATGAAACAGAAGAGTGGAAATAGTGCCATCTACAGGTTTGCCATCAGGAATGCTGTGTCATAGTTAAAGTCCCACTCCAAGCTTCTGCTCCAAATATTTACTCTGACAATTACAAGGAGAATCGAGTGACCAGTTGTGATTAAGTATATTCCTGGAGGTTTCATCACACGATTTGCCTCCAAACACCAGCCATTAGCCAGCCACCACATCCATCCTTGCGATGTACTGTCAACTGATTAGCAAAAGGAATCAATACCCAATTGGATGATGCTTTATTGTCAGCCAAACATTTTTCCCCCACATTCAATACTTTGCACCTGGTAAAGAGAAATATTTTAACAAATGACAAAAAGACAGCTTTTTTTTAAAATGACCCTATGACTTTTCTCTAGGAATGCATACAGCAGTGTCCTGGAGATTGAGCTTCAATTCCTGGAGGGTTAGCAATCCTGAAGGTTGGATTTGGAAACTATGCAAGAAACCTGGCTGATTGAAAGTAACTGTGTATGCAATTTGAATGCTCTCTATCTCTTTGAGAAAGATATTTAATTCATGCAACATAAAGCATCAGCACATTGAATTATTGGTTCTTCCAGCTAAGTAGGAGGCAGCCCGAAAAACAACTGCTTTACAGATCTTCATTTAGTTTCTGACATTTGTAACGCCATCTTGAACCCAGAAGCCAACATAAAAAGAGGCTTTCTGTTTCATTATTTATAACAGACAGCAAAGCAGCTTAGAGCTTTCACGCAGATGTGATTATTCAGTAAATCCTTCATCTTGCACAAAGGTCAGGTTACAGTGATCACAATATTAAAGTCCACACATCTGGTAACAGGAACCCAGCGCAATAGAGCATAGAAGAAAGGACTTTTGAGATCTCTTCATGACAATCATTTATCTAATTCCAGGCAAGAACTCGGCTTTGATTGGGTTCAGTCACGTTGCTAAAGGCACTTAAGGTGCATTGGTTGAAAGTTATTCAACAACAGGAAAGAGCAGATTTTCAGGCTCTAGTGAGGTTTGAGCAATGAACAATGGAGCAAACCAGGTGAAGAGTACAGTGTGTTAACTGCATGCAACCTTTGAAGATTGGCTCATGTATACTATTGTCTGCAAACACCAATGGTCCTCAATTGGAAGATTTGAAAAATTACAATTAAGGTGAAATTCCTTAATCCTTAAAGTCTTTTGAAAGAATGAAACAAATTTTAACCTAATAGAAGGAAAGAGATGTCAGGCAATACTAAACCAAGCTGTCAGCAGTGACTTCATTGGTAACATTGCTGTCTCTGAATTTTAACCCCACTCCAGAAACTTGTCCAAAATTCACGCTGACTCTAGGGCTGCACTGTTGGAACTGCTGATTTTCAAATATGACATTATACCAGACTTCATCTTCCAACTCAGGTGGACATGAAAGATCGAATGACACCTTTCAAAGATTAGTCATTTCGATTAATACCTGTCCCTCAACCAGTATCACTAAAACACAGCATTTCATTTTTGTTGTGAATCTTGCTGGGTATGCTCAGTTATCCAAAATTCATGTGCCAAATATTTCCAAATGGAGATTTTGCCCCCATTTAAAACAGCAACAAAAACTGTTCCTGGTCACTCCTGAGTGAAACCCCTGAAGGAGTTGTCACACAGATAAACATAAATACCTAAAAGGTCACAGTAGGGTCTGTCAAATGTGTCTCAAGAAACCATCAGCAGTTTGACATCCTACCTATTTCCCATCTTGTTGTCTTATTAGTAGCTCTAATATTGTTGTCCAATAAGCACCTTGAAATAGTTTCTGGTTGAAAAGGAGTTTGTAATATTAGATAAAATCAGCACAGTGAGAAGGCAAGTCCTGGAGGGACTGACCCCTTTCAAAATGGATAAATCACTAGAGCTGGATGAATTACAACCTAGGTTGTTAAAGGAAGCCAGGGAGGAAGTAACAGATGCTTTGAAGATAATTTTTCAATGCTCACTGGATATAGGCAAGAAGACTGGAGGTATGAAAATATTTTACCATTATTCAAAAAAGGCAAGGGATAGGCCAAATAGTTTGAGCTCAGTCAGTCTGATCACAGTGGTGGGCAAATCACTTGGGGAAAGAAAACAAAGGAAGGAAATACACAGTAAACATGAGGCACTAATATAGGTAGAGGAAGTGAGAGACCTTGGAGTAATCTAAGGTGGCCGGACAGGAGGATAAGGTGGTGAAGGAGGCATATGGGATGCTTTCCTTCATTGGGTGAGGTATTGAATAGAAGAGCAGCATTTCTGAGGCACTGATTAGGCCACTGCTGCAGTTTTGTGTACAGCTCCCAGCACCATAACACAGGAATGATTTTACTGTTCAAGAGACAGTACAGAGGAGATTTGCCTGTGTATTGCTGGGGCTTAAAAATTATAGGTATGAGGAAATATTGGATAGACTACAGTTGTTTTCTCTAACATAGAAGGGTGAGGGGTGGTAACTTAATTGGGGCGTACAAAATATTGGTGAACTTGGCTAGAGTGGCTCTAATGGAGAGGTCAGTTATTTGGAGGCCCAGATTGAGGGTGACTGGTAGAAGGACTACAGGGACAGGAGAAATAAATGCTTTCATCAAGAAGGTGGTGAGTGTCAGAAATTCACTGTTCAGTTCGGTGTTTGACGTGGAAACCCTTAATTTGTTTAAAAGGAATCTGGATCTATGCCTGAAGCGTTTTAACCTGCAAAGTTATGCCGTTCCACCTTAAAAATGTTGGACTGTATAACCCTAAGCTACATGTCCCGAACTTCCTGTAACTGTAGATTAATTCCTTAAGAGCACAGACTTGCCACAGCTGTTCTGGGAACTGTACTTATGTATTAACTACCAGGAGCTTTTCCAGTTTTCTGTACTATACTTCACTGACTTTATATTCCATTCAAAAGAAAACTTCAGCTTTTTTCTTTCTTTCTTTTAATAAGGCAATCTTAGAAATGCCTTTTATCTTGAAAGAACTTACTGGTCAAACAGAAATTAGTCTCATTTTCTTAGTGGTTAACATTCCATGTGCAGATCCATATAGCCATCTGTATGGACAGAAACTAATACTGCTGAAGGATGAGGTATTCTCCCTTTGAACAAATTCTCTGTTATTCAAAGCTGTTATATGGCTTTTCTCCCTGCAGATATCTGCCATCTGATTACTGACATATTTTCTAAATGGCCACCACTGCCCTAGTACTGTGAATTTGACTCCTGCAGTATTTTATCTTATAGACAGCAGAGGTCAGGTGAATCCGTAGAAGAGTATAAAGGCAGTAGGAGTATACTTAAGAGGGAAATCAGGAGAGCTGTCACCAAATCAGATACAGATACTGCATGTAGCTTAGAGGCGGATTCACTATCCAAGCGAGGCCTACACAAAGGCAGGGGACTACATAGCAGAGTTTCCATCTCCCAGCGATTGATGTTGCACAAGGACTCTCCGAGCACTGCCTTTAAAATTCAGGTACCATGTACAAGATACACTGCAGCAACTCACCAAGTCTCCTTCAAATCATGCACCTCCTACAAGAATAAGAGCAGTGGATCCATGGGAATGCCAGCATCTTTAAATTCACTTGGAATTAAATCACCATTCTTTCAATGTTGCTGGGTTAAAAACCTGGAATCCCCTTCCTAACAGTATTGTGGATAAAAGCCAAAAGATCTGCGGATGCTGTAAATCAGGAACAACAACAAAGTTGCTGGAAAAGCTCAGCAGGTCCGGCAGCATCTGTGAAGGAGAAAACAGAGTTAACGTTTCAGGTCCGGTGACCCTCCCTCAGAACTGATGGTGGCTGGGAAAACGTCAGTTTATATGCAGAAAATAGGGAGGTGGGTGGCATAGGGAGTAAACGATAGGATAGAGCCCGAAGAGAGAGAAAGACAGTTGGACAGACAAAGGAGTTGCTAATGATCAGGCTGGGAGGGTGAATAGTTGTTAATGGGGACTGTTAGTGACTAACAACAGGGGGTGTGTAATGGCAGGCTATGTGGTAACAAGGCCTGGTGTGTGGGGTAGGGGTCTGGGACATGGGAGAGTTTAGGCTCTAAAATTATTGAACTCAATATTGAGTCCGGAGGGCTGTAGCGTCCCCAAGTGGAAAATGAGGTGTTGTTCCTACCGCTTGCGCTGGCTTCACTGGAACACTGTAGCAAGCTGGAGACAGAGATGTTGGCCAGACAGCAGGGTGGTGTGTTAAAGTGGCAGGCAACAGGTAGTTCAGGGTCTTTTTTGCGAGCAGAACGTAGATGTTCTGCGAAGCGGTCGCCAAGTCTACGCTTCGTTTCCCCAACGTAGAGGAGACCACATTGTGAGCAGCGAATGCAGTAGACTAGATTCTTGGAAGTGCAGGTGAAGTGTTGCTTCACCTGGAAGGTATGTTTGGGCCCTTGGATACTGGGGAGGGAGGAGGTAAATGCGCAGGTGTTGTGGATATACCTACGACGCAAGAAGCCAGCCTATCTTCTCTTGGGCAATTAGGGATAGGCAATAAATGCCAGCTTAGTCAGCAATTTCCACATCCCACAAACAATTAAAACGAACACACATGCAGTCTCTAAATGCTGCTATCTCAGCTTACGTTGGTGCACAAGTAGAAGTCTAAATACAGCCGTAGAAGCTCAGCTTTCTGAAATGCAAAATCAATTTGCTGCCACACAAGCACAGATTGTGGTCATCGTGAATTCAAACACCAGTGTTCAAGGGTCTTATAGGGTGTTAGAGAAATCCAGCAGCCCTTCAACAGATGACCATTATTGTAGATTTGCCACAATAGGGTAGTAATGCTTGATTTATAGAGCACGGTCTGCTTTCATCCCTCAACAATATGCAGTCTCTGTCACTGAGAGATAATAGCTTTCCACCCGACATGCTGTAGCAATTGAGTTAACACAGCATTGGATCACTAGGTTAAGCAAAGGCACACAGTTGATCACAAGTAGCCCACTTTTGTATTCAATATGGCATGTTTGGATTTATAAAATAGGCTTGGAATGTTTATTTTGTGCAGGCTTTTTCTTTTGCTTTGTGACCGTCAGTGACAGAGAGAAGGTTAAATGTGGGATTGATAATGGATGAGCAATTGAGGTTTGTGTTCACTAATCTTGCAGTTGCATAGTGGATCCACCAAAAAAGGTAAAATCGTTTCCACAATTGAAGCTACAACCAGTAGAAATTAGAGTCATAGAGTCATGCAGCATGGAAACAGACCCTTCGGTCCAACTCATCCATGTTGACCAGGCATCCCATACTGACCTAATCCCATTCACCAGCATTCGGTCTATATCCCTCTAAACCCTTCCTACTCATGTACCCTCCCAGATACCTTTTAAATGCTGTAATTGTACCAGCCTTCACCACTTCCTCTAAGAGTTTGTTCCATACACACACCACCCTCTGTGTGAAAAAATTACCCCTCAGGTCCGTTTAAAATCATTCACCTCTTACCTTAAACTTATGCCCTCTAGCTTTGGACTACCCCACCCTGGGAAAAAGACCTTGGCTATTCACCCCATCCATGCCCCTCAAGATTTTATAAACTTCCGTAAAGTCACCCCTCAGCCTCCGACGCTCCAGGGAAAACAGCCCCAGCCTATTCAGCTACTCCCTATAGCTCAAACCCTCCAGTGCCAGCAACATCCTTGTAAATATTTTCCGCACTGTCACAAGGTTAACAACATCTTTCTTATAGAAGGGCAACCAGAATTATATGCAGTATTCCAAATGTGGCCTCACCGATGTCCTGTACAACTGTAGCATGATGTCCCAACACCTATACTCAATGTTTGGCAAATTAATCAGTAACCAATCCAAAAATAGCTGATGATCTGCTTAAATAGCTCTGGTAGGGGTCCTACCTGGTACTGAACATGTATTCAGCTATTTGAGTCTAAGAGAGGGCATTCGCTGATATGTTAATCCTAAATGGCCTCACTGGCACCAAATCAGTGTCGCATTGATTGTTGTCATGATCTACCTGCTCTGTATACTTCAGGGACCTGGCACCATACATGTGCTACACTCACTGAAGTGGTATCCAGTGTAGCTCACACAGAAATGAGAGTGTGCCGCAGGTGCCATTTTGGATCCAAAGCAGCACTTTAATGCTCAGTCTTTAAGAACCATATTTTGCAGTCCAGCGTGCATGGGATATCCATAAATATATTACATTCTCAGACTTCTTACACACACTTCTAGAACAACAGTTAATGTCAGTGAGGAGCTGATCACAATCAATTTTTATTAATTGAGATCATCCGCAAATGTACCTAAGTGTTATTGTGTCATGTGGCGAGGCCAGAACGAGTTTCCTAATGAGTAATGGGGGAGACAATGGTCCAGTGGTATTATCACTAGATTATTAATTCAGAGACCCAAGTAGTGATCTGGGGACCCCAGTTCAAATCCCTTCATAGCAGATGGCAGAGTTTGGATTCAATTCAAAACCTGGAATTAAGATTCTAAATGATGACCATGAAACATTTAGGAAAAAAACCCACCTGATTCACTAATGTCCTTGTGAAAAGAAAACTGCCATTCTTACCTGGGCTCTCCTACATGTGATTCCAGACCCACTGCAATATAGTTAACTCTCAACTGCAATCTGGGTAACTAGGGATCGGCAATAAATGCTGGCCTAGTCAGCAATGCCTAAACCTCATGAACGATTTAAAAAAAAACAGCTGGATAAAAATATGTATCACTGAAGCCTAGAAACTTTATAGGGATTCGTTTATCTTTGATATGTTCAGCTGGACAACAGTATTACAAATGATGCAATTTTAATTGGTTCCCAAAAATCGCAAACAAAGGTACTTACAGCAGAAATTAGGATTGTATAACTACAGCAAGCCGGCCAATACACTAAATGCAACTGCATTTTATCAAACAGCCCTCTTTTTATAAAAATGGGAAAAATACATGCACTGCCTTTTGCCGTTACAAATTATCCAAGTTATGCAATATGCATGGTTGTAAAGGAAATCTCATTTCATTAACAAAATTGTTTTTAATTCTAGTCAGTTCCATTTCGTCAGTCTTTGAACATACATGTTTGCATTGCATACATTCTCTTTAAATCATGCAGATCTCCAAAGAATGTATACACTTTGTCGTTGGCTTTTCATCTGGTAATTACTCATTTCTAGGATATCGCTGTTTCGCTGGGAGTGTTGCTGCTGTGGCTAATGCTGTGAGATGATGTATGGTATTGAATTTTGCCATCCAATGAAACGGTTGATTTCTACACTTGTGAATTGAAGGCCATTGCCACTCATCTCAACATGCTTTCAGGTATTCTGCAATCTCATTGGCAGTCATTAGCAACTGTTGGTCTAACATCTAGTAGTCAACATAATAATTGATGATTAAGAAGATAATCAGTTTCTATGAGACTGAAGAGGTTTACCTCCATCTTCATCCATGGTTTGTTTGGAATATCATGTGTCCTAAGTGTCTCTTTGGCATACGTAAATCCATAGTTATTACAAGGACTGCACTAGCTGATGTAGTCCTTAATTTCATTGCCCATGTTTGGTCACTTCTATTGCCTTCCTTAGACTAGACTCAGTTTCTTGATGGCTGCAGCATTTCTTTTCTCATCTTCTGACTATTGCCCTACGAAATGTCACCTTGAGCCATCATTTCATTTCTATATATCTAATTCCTTCTTATAGCAACAGGTATAATCTTAATTGAAAGGTGACTTCATCATTAACATTGTAAAACTTCAGCACTGGTATTGTCATCACTATTTTTTATTTTAGTGAAAACTATTTCTTGTTTCCCAATGAAACAGCAGATTCTTTGCAGTCACCTTGCATAGAAGTTCACACTTTGATGACAAATTGGGCAATAACTTTGTTAAATAGTCCACAAATCGAACAAATTGTTGTACTCCTTTCATATGTGCTGCTCATTGCATCTCTGCTACAGCTCTCCACTTGTCAGAGTCCAGGCCAAGCTATTTTGCTGTTTGCACATGGCCTACATGCATAATTTTAAATATCTCCAACTGCATCTTTTTCTTCTGGATAGCACTCTCTAGCAACAGTACCAGATTCTGACTGTGATCTGCAACAGGCTCTTTATTTCATCGCCACATCCATGGATTAGCAAGTAAGTCATCCACTGCAACTTCCATTATGGGAAGATCACTGACTACCTTTTACAGTCTGAGTTACCAAACTTCAAGAGTGATGGAAATGCCAAACTGCATGTATGATCATCTGTCTTCCCTGAATTGCATCAAGAAAGTAATTAGAAAACAGTTGCTTTCATCTAGCTTCACTTACCAGTAACCATCCTTCACATTGAGGGTAGTTAACACTTTTCTCTTGAAAAGTTGTGGCAAAATTACTTCAGTAGTTGGCATGGAGTCGTAAGATCTCTTTGAAGTTTTATGGAGATCCTTTGAATTTATGTGTAAACCATTTTCCAGGGTATTTTTCACTGCTATCAATTATAGGGAGTTGCCACTTCCTTAGTTAATCCCTTTCCTTCAGTTCTTTCATTTTGTTTTTCAGGCTGAACTTGAGGGCAGCTGGAATTTTCTTGTGCAGTTGCTGGATTGGTTTCATGTTCCTATCTACCTCGAGATGATATTCACAATGAAGACATCCAAGACCTTTGAGAAACAACTTTATAATCTTCTAAGATCTGTTTGTCCCTCCAGGACCAAGCAGACTGTGAAATGCTGCAAATCTTGTCTGGCAAATTTAGGGTTACTAGTCCAAGCTTTGGACATATTTCCACTGAGATAAGTTGCTTTTGCTCTACTACTTGGCACTCCAGATGTTAACTCTTTCCACTGCATTGGGTCTCAGCTCTTGGTATAAGTATTGTTCCAACATATAGTTTCAATGTTACTTTCAAGGGCTGCATTTTTGGGTCACCACCTTGAGTCACTCCACACAGGTCTGTGAAACTCATTATGTTGCACAAAGCACCAGTGTCAATCTGATATTTCATGTTCACTATCTCGCTTTTTTTGCAACTCAGTGAGATCTAAGCTACAATACAGCTTGTAGTGTACTTTCCCACTGATTGCAAGGTTGCAACTCTTTTTTGCTCACATTTTTAAAGTTAATTCTACTGCTATTTCACAATTTTGCCATTGAGATTTAAAAAAGAATTTCAGTTTCGTCCTTTATCACCTTTCTGTTCCACAGCAGCAGGGAGTGGAAAATAAATTACAAGGTAAGCTAAAATAGCTGCTCAAAGTTGCAGAGATAACAAGGTGTAGAGTTGGATGAATACAGCAGGCCAAGCAGCATCAGAGGAGCAGGAAGGCTGATGTTTCGGGCCTAGACCCTTCTTCAGAAATGCTCAAAGTTGCAGACTGTCTTTTGTTTATTATTTCTTCCTTGGTGTTTCTATCGCTATCCGTCTCTCCTGCAGCTCGGAAAATCCCACACCTCAGCTGGATATTCCATGCTGTCTTTTTCACAGAAACTGGCTGTTTTGCAGCTCTCTGTGTTTTCAGCTGCATCGATTCAATACCATGTTACAGTGATATGTACTCAATGACATCCAAAGACTGCAATTAAAGGCACTTACAGCAGAAGTAGAGTCACGTGGCTATGGAAAACCAGCCAGTACACGAAGTACAATTTCATTTTTCCAAACAAACAGAACAGCCCACAGAAAAGTGACCCATTTTTCAATCTTTTCTCCAGGCTCTAAGTATATCTCCAATAAAGATGTGAATTTTGGGGATCTACCTCTCTTCTTCTACCCATTCTCAGACACATGAACTTTCTCTGGTTTGTCAGATTATGCTCCCTCCACCCTCTAATGTTTCCACTTGTCCCTTACCCAGGGTTTGTTGATTTACTATCAATATTTTGCCTTGTCATTCCTTTCATCAATTCATCTCTGCTGCCTCAAACCCCATCACAGATATTTCCTCTTCCTCTTTTCTAATCATCCCATCTTTCTCACCTTCTTTGCACTTGTTCAAAACGTACCTCCAAAAGATCATCTGTTTGAAACCCTCTGTCTCTGTCTCTGTCTCTGTCTCTGTCTCTGTCTCTGTCTCTGTCTCTGTCTCT
>NC_063346.1:51429333-51533634 GCF_021869965.1 Rhincodon typus
TCTCTGTCTCTGTCTCTGTCTCTGTCTCTGTCTCTGTCTCTGTCTCTCCATATCCAGCACCGATGGTATTTAGCTTTTAATGTTAACAGCACTAAGTTTCTTTCTATTCTTTCAGCAGATGAGATCCTCATTGGCTAGGCCAGGATTTATTGCCCACCCTAATTAAGAATCAATTGTTGTAGGGTCTAGAGTCACATGTAGGCCAAACCATGTATGGATAGCAATTTCTTTCCCTAAAGGGCATTAGTGAACTAGATGGGTTTTTCCCAACAATTGATTCATGGTTATCATTAGACTCTTAATTCCAAACTTTTTTTTAATTGATTTCAAATTCCACCATCTGCCGTGGTAGGATTCAAATCCAGGACCCCAGGACATTATCCAGGTCTCTGGATTAACAGACCAGTGATAATACCACTAGGCTGTCATCTCCCTGTTAAAATTCCAAAACTCATTAGATGGTTTGTTCAAGTTCACAATTCTCTAATGCAATTCTCATATTCTGAAGTTAATCATGGAATGTGTGGTCATTGTGATGGGCAGGATCAAAACAAATAAGTCCTTTTGGTTCTAACAGCATATTAATATTAGTTCTCAAGAGCAGCCATTTCAAGCTCTTTGACCAGCTGCATTTTGAGCTGTCCCTGTTGGCAAGGCACACGAGGAGGAGCACTCACACAGGGGTCATACAGGGGTCAGGTTAGAACATGTATATTAAACATTCTTACTTATGTAATAAATTGCCTTCATTTCATCGTCATTTTGGTTCTGTCACTCTCAGCTAATTTCCATCCCTATTAACAATAGTCTACTATAAAATCAGACAGAAAGCACAGACACACAGATCACATATTAAATGAAATCTCATGTGAGTCAAAATATACAAGAGATTGGGTAAGTCATCAAGTTCCCCACCATACACCTAAGAATGCAAATTCCATCAGTTTACAATAAGTACATTGCAGAATGCCAAATGTGGAAAGGGAGCTGGAGACCTACAGTTGCTGTTGGCACTGGATTTGAAAAAAAACTTAAAAGCATATCTGATTACCTCCAAACACAGTGAAATTGGGGAAAGTCACCTGCCTTCCCCTCACCAACCAGCTTCATGTAACTGAATTGTGCTCCTTCCCTCCATTGCTTTAAAGTGAAATACACCAGAGAATACTGAGCTAGCTCGTAACCTTTCTCATTGCAAGTGTATTGGTCAATCAAAAAGATGGGCCTGTGGTTTTATGCCTGACACAAACGTGCATGTATGTTTATGTCCACAGTTAACTGTAGGGGATTGTGGGGGAGGTTTCAAGAAACTGAAAGAGAAATTAAGCCTTTCAGAAAATAGTAAGAGAGCTGAGGACTCTTTCCTGTGCAATACTTTCCCTCCCTTTGAACTGCAAAGGTATTGCTGCATATGTGCCTGAAAAGAGTATTTGTATCTTTTGTCATCCCCTAGAGTTAGCCTTGCTGCTCGCATGCTAGAAGGTGCAGAGCAACCAGGTTTCACAACAGAATTAGATGAAAATTTTAGAATAGAAGCAGTTTGTCTCCATGCTTTTGAACAGCTTAGGTCTCAATCCTAAATGTCTGCCACGCTCCATCCCAACATATATCAGTAGTCTCCAACTTCTTTAAGTACAACATCGCTTTCTGAATTTAAAGTGTATTCCAGGTTCTACCCTAAAGAAAATATATATTGAACAGTTTACTTTTAATGCTACATAAATCTAAAACCAAACATGCATAATTATTCCTTTTGTCCTCCATTCACTAAGTATCAGTGTGACACCTGTGATTGTATATTACCTGCCAGTGCCTTGGAGTCTGGGTTGTCATTTGAGACTGCAATCAAAAGTACTGGGTGCAATACTAGGACTTGATTAACTTAAATTGGGACAAGGCTATCTCACTGAGGTATGTGGAACCAATCCAAGCTTTCACTTTAAAAACACAGGATGTGTTTCTCTTACAAGTCCCCCAAATATTGCTGTCCCATGATCTGACTTTCAGCTAAATATCAACTTGCATAGTAATTAGGCTATGTTGCCTGACACACCATAAATGTTCACATTGTGCAGTAAAAGTTTTGCATGTGCATCCTGACAACTTTGTTGGGGTGTCAGCAGACATTGTTGAGTAATTATTTCCATATCAACTCCAGCTCTCTGTAAATCAAACACATTAAGGAATTTGGTAGTCCACCCACCAATATCTACTGGAAGGAATGGATTTGAGACTAATATGACAATTTGTTTCATCACATCTAGTTCCTGAAATTCTCTGTTAAATTCTTTTGCTTTGGGCAGCATGCTGGCTCAGTAGTTAGCAATGCTGCCTCACAGCATCAGGGACCTGGGTTTAATTCCAGCCTTGGGCAACTGACTGTGTGGAGTTTGCACATCTTCCCCATGTCTGCATGGTTTTCCATTGGGTGCTCTGACTTCCTCCCACAGGCCGAAGATGTGCAAGATTGGCCATGCTAAATTGCCCACAGTGTCCAGGGATATGTAGGCAGTCTGGGGATAGGGTAGAGATCTGGCTCTGGAATGGGATGGTCCTTGGAGGGTCAGTGCAGCCTCAATAGGCTGAATGGCCTCTTTTTGCACTGTAGGAATTCTTTGATTTGATTTGCTAATCTCATTGGGTTTGCACAGAGATTTTCTGGATGGAACCCCCTTATCTTTGTCCTTGAATTTTTTTCTCATATTTTCTCCAGACTCAGGAAGTAATGTAGATTTTAGTTTTTAATTAGAAGGTCGATAGATCCAATTTCAACCTGTATAATTTCCACCTGTACTTGTCCTTCCAAAATGTATTACCACATATTTGTCTAGATTAAACAACCCATGCCTCCAGCTGATCTATATCCTGCTGTATCCTATGACAATCCTCCTTATTGTCTGCACCTCCACTAATCTTTGTAGCATCCTCAAACTTACTAATTAGACCAGTTACGTTTTCCTCCAAATAATTTATGTAGACCACAAACAGCAGAGGTCCCAGCACTGATCCCTGTAGAACACCACTGGTCACAACCCTCCATTCCAAAAAGCGTCCTTCCACCACTACCCTCTCCCTCCTATGATTAAGCCAGTTCTGTATCCATCTTGCCAGCTCACCACTGATACCATGTGACTTCACGTTTTGTACCAGTCTGCCATGAGGGATTTATCAAAGGCTTTATCCTGAAGTCCATGTGGACAAATCAACCTCTTCCCCTTGTCAATCATTTTTGTCACCTCCTCAAAAAACTCAATTAAATTAGTGAGGCATGACCTCCCCTGCACAAAACCATGCTGTCTATCGCTAATCGGCCCATTTGCTTCTAAGTGGGTATCAATCTTGTCACTGAGAACATTTCCCAATAATTTCCCTATCACCACCATGAGGCTCACAAGCCTGTAATTTCCTGGATTATCCCTGCTACCCTTCTGAAGCAATGGGATAACATTAACTATTCTCCACTCCTCTGGGACCTCACCTGTGGCCAAAGAGGATACAAAGATGTCTGTCAACACAAAGAGGATACTGAGATGTTTATCAAATTATTTACTCAGTCTCCAGGTTTTTGTGGTCCCAATCATTCTCTGACACTCCCAGTGAGAACATAACATCAGCTGGGGTGTAAATTGAGCATTCAAGTCAATTTGAGTTCATTCTCTCACGTGGATTCAGCTAAAGGCAGGATAAATATTCTCTGCAGAGTTGTATACAAATCTTTGATATAAACAATGAATAGAAGCAATTCCATGATAGCAACTTGTAGGAATCTGCTACCCAATTATAATGCTAAACACATTCGAAAAGCTACTTATAAATCCTATTTTCATTCTCCCAATTAACTTTCAATTCAATTTGCTACTCTCTCCTAATTGCATACCACTTAATCCTCTCTTATGGTCTCCTGTGTGTTTCCTTGTTCGAGGATTTTTGAAAATAATATTTTCTACACAAAAGTGCATTCCCCATCCTGGATTTTATCACTATCTTCTCATTTCTGATGTTGTTATTGGAACTGTGCACCAGTTTTGCTTTCTCACTTTTGCTATTTCCCATGTGATGTATTTAATATTCTAAATACCGGCTACGAGCATGACAAACTTACAATTTAGCTGTGGGGAATCTTTTCATCATTGAAACTTGCTGTCATCTGAAAATGCAGCATCTAAGAGCAGTCTATTAAACAGCCTCCTGTTGAATCAGAGAGTGTGTGCCACTGCTACATTCTTTGGAGAAACATCTGACTACCAGACTAGTCCCATGGTTCATTGATATCTTTCTTTACGTTCACCTCCAGATGTCAGGAAAAGGAAGGAGGTAATCTTTTCTGAAAATGACATCAGAAGGCTCTCCTGCCAGGTCAAGGAGGTCTGGACAGAGGTGATACAGGAAATGAGCTATTATAAGTCATCTGCTGAACCTGGGTCCAATAAAAGAAACAGGTCAATGACCTGCTGCAATTCACTAGTGTAAATGCTAGCAAAATGATAACCTTACCTTCAATAGGAGTCTCTTGTGTGATCATCAATAACGTATACATGCAAATGGGCAGCTATGCCTTAATGATACATTGAAGCCAAAGCATTTGGAAGTTTGCCTTTTGTGTTTGGATGCAATATATTAATGATTGGACACGTTGATTTGTATTGGAGATGCAATCAGACAAGGTGGTGAGGGATCATTTAACATGTTCTGTATGCCAGACGGAGAGAAAGATGCACAGGAGAAGGGGCTGGTGACCTGAGGGTTCTCACAACAGCTGAGGTGGAAGTGGTGGAATTTGCTGGGAAAGAGGGAATGTAATCAGCTGTAGATGCAAGCTGAACCAGCCAGGACCTGGGAGGGTGAGGGAACTATCTTGTTGGTGGTATATAGGCTCAGAGGATGCACACAATTAAATGTGAAGTGCTCAAACTGCGATGATTTTGAACATGATCCTTGTGGTTCTCCATTACAGATCATCTCCATCAAAGGACCAGGCCACAGCCAACGCAGGAGACTGAAGTCTCAACCTCTGGAGGAGAAGCAGCTAGTGCCCCAAAAGATGAATCATTACCTGTCTCATTTTGATTTATGACCTCCTCCTCATGCTCCAATAAATTCTCGTCATTGGAGAAGGGCTGATCTTCCTGTTGCTCTTCCCTTTGTAACATCTATCTGTTTTGCAGTGTCAAATCAGTGCACAGCAGACCACTGCTATTTATGAAGGCCTCTGGACTGTGAATTGCAGAGCCGTCACCCAACCTCCCACCCAGGCTAGGCAACACAACAGAATCACATTTTATGAAATCTAATAGTGTGCTTGTTGATGGCTTCTGAGTATTTCGGCAACCTGGCACAAAGATATTGTCCTGGCATGGAGGCCTTGGCCTGGCCCAGCATGGCGGTTTAGGTCCAATTTTCTAGTGTACCCTGAACCCAGGAGTTGTTAATTGAACTGCGATGAGCTTTTCATTTTTGTTTTTTCTTATTTGTGACTTCTCTCATTACTTTAGGTGCCATGGTTTGGCGACTTATAAACATTATCATTTTTTTTGTAAAAATACACATGACAATAAATTATTATCCCGTTCTAAATTTGAGACATCTCATGCAAATCCGATTGATCAAGTTCTGTGAAGTTATTTTCAATTAATCATGGCTTGCTATTTGAAACAAGAGAAAGTCAACAGATGAAATTACTGAGTATAGGTTAGAACTTTCAACACACAAGCTGTCTCTGTTGGCCTGATCCCTAACCCCATATAATCCCACAACAGGGCTTCTCAATCTTTCTGCTTCTGAAGCCCCCCAGCCATGTTGTATAAATTCTACAGATAACGCTTAGCATGACAGTCCTTTTATCTAAATGAACATTCATCTTACAATTATGAAAACAAACATTGCTTGTCCTTATATATAACATGCTTGGTGACTGTATGCATTTGTAATTTGGAGGATTCCAAAGATTCGTTGTTCAGTTTTTATGCATAAATTACACAAGGTATATTTCACAAATGAAACTGAAATTCAGGTAGCTGTCTTTGTACTTTCTTACTTTTGTGGAGTTAATAGTAACTTTCTGTTTTTACACTCATACCTTTATGCTGTTTTTCAGCTCTTGTGGTTAAACTTGAGGAAGGAAGTTCTACATCACTACTCTGTGGATTTTGTTGTTGTGAAGCTGAAGGTTGAATTAAAAATGGACTCATGACTGCAATTTATTGTGCATTTACAATGGTTTTTCTTGTTCTTTGGAATTTATTTTCTTTTGCCGACATTTCTCAATTGCATCCTAGCTCTGAGAGACTGTATTTGTTAAAGACAAGTTATGTTTAACTAACTTGATTATGTTTTTTGATGTGGTAACAGTGCATTGATGAAGAGATAACAATGGATTAATGAGGGCATTCATGTGGTGTGTATGGAATTTCAAAATAGCTTCTGAATAATGTCTAAGCCCAGGAAATAAAGGGGCACTTTTAGCATGGAAACAAAATCGGATAAAGAACAGGAATAAGATTGAACGGTTATATTTTGGATTGGAGGAAGATACATAATGGAATTCCCCAGAGGTCAGTAACAGACTCACAGCCTATCATGTTCTATATTAATGGCTTGGATTTAGATATACAAGAGACAATTACAAAATTTGAAATAAGCTGGTGAAACGGTTGGAAATGTTACATTTAAAGATTAAATTTGACATAGAGAAGTGTAAAGCAGCACATTTCGGTAGTATCAAGGAGGAAAGGCAATATAAACTAAAGGGTACAATTCTAAAGAGAGTGCTGAAAAAGAGAGCAACACGGTATATGTGCACAAATCATTGAAGGTGACAGGGTGGTTTGAAGCAGTGGTTAAAAAAGTTGGATTCTGAGCTTTATAAATACAGCATTGAGTACAAGAGTAAAGGAATTGATGCTGAACTTGTATTAAGCAAGGATTTGGGCACAAGTGGAGTCTTGTTTTCAGCTCTGAGCACTCCACCTTGGGAAGGACGTGAAAGCTTTATTGGGTAAACAAAGACATTTATCAGAATACTTCAAGGGATGAGTGAGCTTGAGCTAAGTGGATAGATTGTAGAAACTGGGGTTGCTATCCTTAGCACAAAAAGATTGAGAGGAAATTTGATTGAAGCATTCAAAATCATGAGAAGCGTAGGCAGGATGGATATGGAGAAGCTGTTCCCATTTGCAGAAGAATCAATGACCAGAGAACATGGATTTAGAGGTACTGGCAAAAGAAAACCAAAGGTAACATTAAGGAAATCTTTTTTATGTAGTGAATGTTTATGGTCTGGCATGTGCTGCCTGAAAGGTTGGTAGAAGCAAATTCAATTTTGGCTTTCAAAAGGAATTAGCTAAGTTAAGTAAAGGGAAAACAAATTTCAGGGTTACAGAAAAGGATAGGAGAATGGAACTAGCTCTTGCAGAGACCCCACATGGAGTCAACAGGCTAACTGGCCTACTGTGCTGTTACCATTCTACAATTCTACAGGATCGGCAAATGTTTTACTTTCTACTCTTTTAGAATATAACAAAAATTAGGAATGGACATAAATGCCATTCTTGCTAACATCCAAAGAATTAATACATATATATATATAGATTAAAAATCCTAGCTCCCTCCCAAACCATCAGTAAAGCATAATATTCCAATCACAAAAGTGCAACCATATCATTAGAAATCTCATGTGGATGAGCAAAAGATTAAATGTCTCAGTTGGATTTGTAAACAGTCAGAAAGCTCAGCTGGATAAACAAAGGAGTCTGCTCTTCCTGTTGATGTCTATTGATGGGATGTTCTACAGTAGGTGTACTGTAATTTGCTTATTACTTCTGTATGAAGGGATACTTTGATAAGTCATACAGTGCCCCCATATTAATTCTTGGTTCTACAGAGGAATAGAGTATTGGGTTTTAGGACTTGATCTCTTGCCTCATTTGTTGTCTCACTCAATTGTTTCTTGGCCTGTTTACTCTCTCTAAACTGTCAAACTCTTGTCCAAAATCCAGTACAAAATAAGTAGAAATTTCCTTGAGTCAAATATTGGGAAAATCAAAGCCATTGTCTTTGGTCTCTATAACAAACTCCATTCCCAAATAACCAACTCTACTGCTAGCCCTAGCAACTCTCAGAGACTGAACCAGATTAGTTTAACTCTGTGTGTAATATTCGATCCCGAGATGAGCTTTCAAACACATACTAGCACCATGACTAAGGCTACCTACTTCCAACTCATTAATATCACAGGACTCCCACATCTCATTGGGTACTGAAACATTCATCCATTCCTTTGCAGCTCTAGACCTTACTATTCCAACGTTATCTTGACCAGCCTCCTATATTCTAGCTTTGGTAACTTTGTGGACATTCTAAAATCTGCTGCCTGTGCCCTTATGCAACAAGTCAGGCTCACCCAACAATCCCATTTCACTGACCTACACAAATTCCCATTTATCACAATTTTAAAACTCTCAGCCTTGTCTTCAAATCCCTCTATGGCTTTGCCCTTTCTATCTCTGTAACCTACTCCACCTCCACAATACTGAGATATCTTCACTCATTTAATATCTGTTCTCTTTAGCATCTATAATTGTAATCACTGCAACTTTGGTGATCCCTGAATGCATCTGTGTAGGACTTAATCTCTAGAATTCTATCCCTAAATCTCTGCATTTCATTAGCTCACTTCCCTTTTTTAAGACTCTCCCTTAAAACCTATATCATTGATCAAGCTTTTGAAATTCTATCCTAAAACCTTCTCAGTGTCAAATTTTGTTTCATCATGCCTCTGTGAAGTGCCTTGAAGCTTTATTACGTAAAGATGCCATATAAATGCAGGTTGCTGTCAGTTATTTCCTCCACGTGTCATCTTCCTCAGCGTTCATTTCTTTTTAACATTTCATTTTAATATAAATATTTATAAACATTTTCAACAATTGTGGCCTACCTTCACAAACAGGGCACCCTTGTCTGCCAGTGAATCATCTCCTTTCCCATTAGGATAACACTTAAATTCAACGTCTAAAATTGGGTAACGGCTTGCAAAAAACAGCCCGCTGTTCAAAAACTTGAAGCTGCAGCAGCTGTGCCAAGCATACCTCCCCACATCATACAGTATGTATTGAAAGTAGGGGTTTAATTGTGCTTTCAACTTCTCTGCCGCCCGCTTGTCAAACACCTCCTGTAGGCAAAGGAAGTCCAGATTGGCAGGGAAGAAAGCTGAAAGCTCATGGTCAAATGTGTCACCCAGATGCCTCCTTTTCTTCAGTGAAGCTTTCTTCATGACTGAGGCCTTGTAGACAAATTTGTTGTTGGTGCCACCACTGCTGTCCATTGCACCATCGGTGATCCTGAACTTGATCAGAGATTCTCTGGAAGTGGTGTTGCTATCTAAACTGACACCATCTCCTTCGCAATGTCTATGGTTGGGGGTTTGGCATTTCTCATCATCAGTTTCGGTTTCTCCCTGCTGCTCTGAAGGCTCAGTTATGGTGACCTGCACACCGGAGATGTCCACCTCCTTGCCAGGAAAGTGGACTGCCTCATCGCCAGCAATGCGAACAATACAGGAGTTGCTGTCTCCATCATTTTGCTCCTCTCCAGACTTGGAGTCCTTGCCATCGTCACTGTAGTTGCCAATGAAGTTGTCTCCTTTGTAGTCCATGGAGGAAGTTCGTTTGATGCCCACACTGTTTGCACGGTTGGCACTATCTCCGCCATGAGGGCATGCCAAACTGCTCCAACTTGCTGCACTTATGGATGTATTGGTCGGGGAGTCTATGTAAATCTTAATTTGAGGTCGGCTGGCACCATTTCGTATTCTTTTGCCAACCTCCGAGGACCTAATCTGGGTATTGGAAAGGTTGGTGAAACGGGCCAAGGAATCGGGCAATAGACAGACGTTGGCTGTGGCAAAGCAGAAACTTCTCCCACCAGCTGCTTTCCAATAGCCAGGCCCTGTTGCTGTGCTGGCATCAGAATTGTCCTCAAATCTTGAGTAAATGTACGGTCTACGAGCAGATTGGAGAGGGGCCCAGACCACAAAGCCTATCAATGCAAATGGCAGAGAAGCAATCAGCAATGCCAGGCAGATTGGAATGATAATTGCAAGGCAGATCACCCGCAGGTAACATGGATCATCTCCTCTTTGATGCTTCTCATAGGTGGTAGGCAGAAAGGAAACCAACAGCCGATCGGTCAACCAATAGCAGGGAAATATAAGTGTCCAGGCTACGGAATGAAGAGTTTGTAGAAAGGAGTTCGGAAAAGCGGATGTGTACAAAACCATGGCAACTGAATGATGGCTACAGTCTACAAACTCCTACATCATGCCAGAGTCATTATTGGGTTAGAAAAGTTGACAGGTGTCTCAGATGACTCTAGATTTAATCAATGAAAAGACAATTCCATCATTGTCTTATTAAGAAAAGTGAAGACGTACAAGGGACGTTTTTAATGAGCTCCTTCTCAACAATTAGAGACTGTACTGGTCTGGTCTGGTCTGGTCTGTGGAGATCAATTCAAATCCCATTGGAATTGTTCAACTTAATACATTTTTCCACAAAATGGCACCCGGAAATCACCTACAGGAAAAGCACAAAGAAAACTGTTATTGATAGTATGAACTGGAATATGCACTGTGCTAACAAGAATGTACACTGCAGAGTCTGCAATTGACGCTATATATTAAATATGCAAATTAACTGTTGTTCAAGTGCATAGCAGATGCACTAAAAGCAAATTTCCCATTCTCCAGAGGCCTGTAGAGAAGATGAGCTGTACATACGCAGTCCTCCTGCAGCGAGTTCTAATGTACAGGCAATGTATTTTCTAACATTTTTTTAGCATACATCAATTTTTTAATTCTATTCCACATTTAGCACATCATGGCAGAATCAAATCATTTCGCATCATGCATATAACATTGGTACCAGGTGTAATCAACATCTTCTTTCTCCAAAAGCCAATCTCCATTGTATTACAGTAATTCTCCTTACTTTTACATCTCAAACAAATAAAATACAGTCACTTCAGATCTCCCACAACTATTTGAGATAGGAAAGCATCCACAATCAACCACCATTTGAGCTATTGCTCCCAGGTGGAATTATTCTCCGATAACATGCTTACTAACATTCTGTCTGCATTCAGTCAGGAAAGTCAGCTACAGACCTCATTACAACTTTGGCACAAACATCAACAAAAGGGCTGAATCCTGGAGTTGAGTGGAAAGTCACTGCTCCTGACAACAATGCCTGACCGAATGTGGTGTTATGGAGCTGGAACAAAATTAAAGTATATCGGACCTTATGGGCGGGGGGGAGCACTGATCACTGGCTGGAGTCATAATTAGTAGAAAGGAAGATATTACGATTGTTTGAGACGCATCATTTCAATCCTAGAATATTGTTGCGTGAGTTCATCAGAATTGTGTCCTAGGCACAACCATTTACAGCTGCTTCATCAATGACCTTTCCTTTGTCATAAGGTTAGAAGTGGAAAAGTCACTGATGATTATATATTGGTCAGTTCCATTCACAACTCATCATATGTGGAAGAAGCCAAAGCCCACAGATAGCAAGGCAGCCCAACACTTGGGCTTGCATTGGTAAGTGACAAGTAGCCCACCATAAGACAGTATCTCCCCTTGAAATTCCATGGCATTACCTTTGCTGAACTATGGGCAATTGCATGGCTAATCCACCTAATTTGCACATCTTTGGACTGTGGGAGGAAACCAGAGCACCCAGCAGAAACCCATGCAGACACAGGGAGAATGTGCAAATTCTGCACAGATAGTTGCCTGAGGCTGGAATTGAACCTGGGCCTCTAGCGCTGTAAGGCAACAGTGCTAACCACTGAGCCACTGTGTCGTCCATCTCAGACACTGAGGTTTGCTCAACACTAGATGGAGGGGGAGAACCTACAGTCTCTGACAGGCCTTCTGGCTGTTCTGAGGGGCCAGGTATGTTTTGCTCCTGCCCTGTTTCTGGAGTAACAGCTTTCAGGTGATCCACATGTTTGTTCAGGTCTATATCACCTACCCAAACTTTGTAAGTGACGGGAATTGACCTCGTGTCAACCTCGCCTCATACCTATACAGAGCCATTTTCATGGTTCCGGCACCAAACTTCATCCCCTGAATTAAATAATCTCTCTTGTTTAGAGGCAGCATGTGGCCGCATTAGCATTCCTGCTGCCATTTCACCCTCCCACCAGGTCTGGGAATATCAGGTTTAACCTGATGCGGAATCTTATCCCCATCAGCAACCCTCTTGGAGCAATCTCTATTGTTGCATGTAGGGTGGTCCTATAATCAAACAGGAACCAGATCTGTCTGGTATCAATTGATGTTGTAGGCTGCTTCTTTAAGCCTGCTTTCAATGTTTGGACCACTTTGTCCGCTAGACCATTGGACGTTGGATGGTAATGAGCTGCCCTTATGTGTCGAATGCCATTTGACTTTAGGAAATATTTGAATTCCCTGCTGGCAAATGATGTCCCATTGTCGGTAACAAATACTTCTGGGAGTCCATGTATCACGAATGATGCTTGCGGCTTCTCAATTGTGATCCCTGAGTTTGCCAAATGAACTTTATGCATATCCAACCACTTTGAATAGGTGTCCACAATTACCAGGAACATTGAGCCCATGAAAGGGCCTGTTTTGTCGATATGCAACTAAGTCTAGAGTTTTCCTAGCCATTTCCATGAATGTAGGGGCACAGCTGGTAGCAATTTTTGCCCTTGTTGGCACTCTGGGCACTGCCCCACCAATACAGCTATGTCAGCATCCAACCCTGGCCACCAGACATAACGTCTTGCTAGCATCTTCATCTTGGTAACCCCTGGATGACCCTGGTGGAGTTCAGCCAGTATCTAGTGGCGACCTTTGCTCAGGACAATCACCCTTGCTCCCCGCAGTAATATGCCATCCTCTACAGTGATCTGGTCTGGCTGGGTCCAGAAAGGTTTCAATTCTGGTTGCGATGGTCTTTCTGTTTCCCCCATTACCACCAGCTGTTTTAGATTTGCTAGGACAGGATCTTTCTGTGTCCACTGTCAAATGTTGTCAGTGGTGACTGGAAGGGTGTCCAAGAGGCTCAAAACCAAAACGGACTCTTCTGGGGAGGCACCACTGGTGGAGTATGGCCAGTGGGAAGTGGCCCAAGGCATCCATATTTGCCACTTGGCTTCCTGGGCAGTGTTCTAACTGGTGCTTGTACACGCTGAAAATAAGGGCCCAACGCTGAATTCTACTGAAAGCATGGGTTGCATCACCTTGTTTTACTTCAGTAGCCCCAGCAGCGGTTTTTGATCTGTTATTATGATAAATGCCCATCTGTAAAGGTATTGGTGGAACTTTCTCACACCAAAGATGACTGCCAAACCTTCCTCCTCTATCTGGGCATATTTGCGTTTGGCATCAGCCAAAGTCCAGGAAGCATATGCTATCTGGCGTTCCTCTCCACTGAGCCACCAGTGAGCCAGCACTACCCCGATACAGTACAGGGAGGCATCGCATGTCAGCATTACCTCTCACTTTGGATTGTAGTGGGCCAATATCTTAGATGACGATAGCTGCATTTTCACTTCCCTAAAGGCTACTTTTTGGCTACGCAAACATTTCCAAGGCTGACCCTTTTTCAATAGCAGGTGTAAGGGTGCCAAGATGGAGGCCATGTTGTGTATGAATTTTCCGTAAGAATTCACTGAACCAGGTACAGAACTAAGCTCTGGTACAGACATGGAAGCCGGAGCTCCTTTGATCATTCTCACTTTCTCTTCCAATGGGTATAACCCGGTTTTGTCAACTCTGTAACCCAAGTAGGTCACTTGGGGTGCCTGGAACACATATGTTTCCCTTCTAAGGCATACGCCCACCTGGGAGAAATGTTTAAGCACAATGTCCAAATTCTTCAAGTCCTCTTTATTGGTCTTCCCTGTTGTTAGTACATCACCCAGATAAATGACAACTTGGATTACCCTTGTAAAATGTTCTCCAGTCTGCTGGAAAAGGACGGAAACTGATGATACCCCAAATAGCAGCTTTGTATATTGATTATGGGTATTAATTGTAGCAAACTTCTAGGACTCCTCATCCAGTCACAATTGCAGGTAGGCATGGATCATGGCCAGCTTCATGCAGGATAGCCACCGCCACCCCCAACAACTTTGCATACAAGTCCTCTATGTGAGGGGTTGGGTTGTTATCGAGCTGTAGGAAGCAGTTTACCGTTTGTTTAAAACCCCGTAAAGGCAAAATGAGACGTCAGGCTTCATAATCGGTATGACCGGTACTGCTCATTCTGCAATTCATACTGGTTTGATGATCCCTTTGATTTCCAGCCTTCTGATTTCAGCCTCTACATTTGCCCACAAAGCAAATGGCACTGGGTGGGCCTTGCAATAGCTTGGAATTGCTTCCTGGTCACCATGTAAATTGGTTTTGGCCCCTTTGATAGTTCCAAGCCCTTCCTAAAGTGGTCCTGGGTATTTCATTAGGACCTCACTGAGGCAGCCATTTTCTAATTGAAAAATATTGAGCCAATCCAGGTGAATCTTTCTCAACCAATTCCACCTCAATAAGTTTGGGCCTGAGCCTTTCACTACTATCAGTGATAACTGCACCAACTGCTTTTCATAGGTGACTGGAACTGAAGTCGTACACTTAATCTGAAACGGTTCCCCAGTGTATGTTCTCAGTCTGGCTGACATCTTTTGCAAACTTAAGAGTTGGAGTCTGGAACGAATCTTGTTAAAGACTGATTCTGCAACCATAGATACAGTTGTGCCGGTATTGACCTCCATAGGAACTGGGTGACTGGGTCTTTGTTGTGGGGTTCTGCTGTGGATGGCTTAGGATCTCTCTGCTCAGGATATGCCCTGCATGAGACTTTGCGATTGCCCACACTTGAGTGGTATTCCCCAAGCTCACTTGGTGAGGTGAGTTAATCGACTTCCATTGGGATGCCCTGTAGCTCCAACACTCCACTTGCCGCATTTTCTAATGACAATGCCAGTTGTAGTGCCTGTTTGAAGTCCAGTTGGGTTTCAGCTCATGGGGGTTCTGCATGGTCACATCATTAATCCCACACACCAAATGATCTCTCAGCATCTCATTCAGGGTTAACCCAAAATCATATGCTTCTACCAGTCGTCTTAACCGCGTCAAAAATCCCCATATGGATTCCCCTGGTTCTCTAACAGCCGAATAAAACTGACAGTGTCTCAGAATTGGGGTCGTAATATTCCTTAACCAGCTCCATCAACTCTCGGAAGGTTTTAATGTCTGGTGCCTCTGGGAAAGTTAAGCCCCTTATAACTGAGAATGCTACGGGTCCACAAGCAGTCAGAAGGATTACCGATTGCTTTTCATCTGCCCCAATATGACTTGCCTGGAAAATATATTGCGTTCTTTCCACATACCGGGTCCAGTCTTCGACAGCAGGATCAAATGAGTCAAGCTTCCCAAATAAAGGCGTGATGCCAGAAATGTTTACCCCAATTCCAAGATGACTGTGGCCAGCGAATATGAGCCTACATTCATAATTAACCGATTGGTCTGATATTGAAGTCAAAGCAAAGTTCAGTTTCACACATATCTATTATACTTCCAAGCAAATACCATTGGTCTCCTCATAAAATTAAAAGATATCACAAAGAAAGTAAAATGTCACAGTTACAATATAACTCAAGGAGCACACATTTCTTAACAACATCATGTAAGACTATTGAGATTCTGTTGCTGTGGTGAGTTGAAATTCCATATTGATATATTGGTGAGTATTTCAATCCCTTCTGCAGATTTACAAAAGTCATGCATTTTGAATTTTCAGAGAACTGGTATCTTAAAATCATTCTAGAGGTTAATTCACATTCAATCTACTCTGAAAGAAGTTTTTTTGGAATTTAAGACTTTAAACAGTGAATTGGATGTTGGCATGAAACTATACTCTTAATTTATTCACTGGCAAAATTTCATCAACTCTGCTTTATTTTAATTAATTATTCAATATTAGGCATTATGTTCAGTAGCTATTGTACTGTATATGCTAATTGGTAATATTATTGGTTTGACTGAAAATTGTCAATAAAGAAACATATACTAGGAATTCAGCATTTTGGCTTTCTAGTGTTATCAGTCTTAGCTTTAACACGTCACTGAACAGCTCTGCTATCATACAGTGAGCCTGGTGAGCTGTAAGGAAATGCATCTCAACAGATAATATCCCTGGTTTCCAGATTATCCTCAATTCATCACATCAGCTCTATTTGCAATGTCACTGAACCAACCATTGTCTCCAGGAATAGCCATGCAATGATTTTTAAATAAGAAGAAAGGGTTCAACATTATTAATCCTTAAAAGATTAAAGTGGAATTGATGCTCTGGGAGCTCAGCTTGCAGCAACTTGTGGTCGCGCGGTAGTTATGGCACACTTTATATTGCAACTTAACATTGAAGACATGCACAATTTTCCTTTCATTGCTGTATAAATTTGAAGGTAGGGACAGCCTGTCCAGGGAGAAACTATGTGCAAAAGGGGTCTCGGCTCTTAGGTTTGATGTTGCATGGGGATGCAACTCTACAGTCAAACAACAACAAATTACAATCACTTATCTCTTTTAACATAGTAAAATATTCGAAGCATCTTCACATGACGGTAATCAGACAAATCTTGAAACCGAGCTACATTAGGAGGTACTAAGATAAGCATTTCTTTTAATATTCAGTTGTGGGATATGGGTGTTGCTGGCTGGGCCAGCATTTATTGCCTGTCCCTAGCTGCCCTTGAGACGTGATGAGCTGCCTTCTTGAACCGCTGCAGTCCACCTGCTGTGGGTCCACAATTCCATTAGGGAGAGAATTCCAGGATTTCCACCTGCAGGCAGTGAAGGAGCGGCAATATATTTCCAAGTCAGGATGATGAGTGGCTTGGAGGAGAACTTGTAGATGGTGGTGTTCCCATGTATTTACTACCCTTGTCCTTCTAGAAAGAAGTGGTCATAGGTTTGGAGATGCCATCTGAGGAACTTCTGTGAATTTCTGCAGTGCACCTTGTAGATAGTACACAGTGCTACTGCTGAGTATCAGAGGTGGAGTGTGTGGATATTTGTGAATGTGATGCCAATCAAGCAGACTGCTTTGTCCTGGTTGGTGTCGAGCTTCTTGAGTGTTGTCATTGAAGTAGGTTTAAAGGAGCATTTAAAAGTGCAGAGGTAGAGAGGTGGGAAGGTTTATGGAGAGAACTCTAGAGTTAATCACCCTGATAACTGTAGGCACATTCACTAAATGTGGAGTGATGAAAATAGAGAATGTGCATGATGCCCAATTAGTGAAGTTGAGGATTGTAGGGCTAGAGGAGGTCACAGTAATAGAGACAAAACCAAAGAGAAATTTGAAAACAATGATGTTAATTTTAAAACTCAATTGGAATTTTGGAATTGAAACATGGTCTATAGACTGCTCAATGGGTCAGCAGGCCACTTTTTCAACCCATCTGTGGCTAACTGAAATATTAAGCATGGTTCTCACAAACATTTAATTTTGAACTATGTGGACAAAGAACTCTCCTCTCCTGGTGAGGAGAACAGCAGTTAAAACACTTAGTGGGTTATTTGAAGCTGATAAATTCAAAGTTTGGTTGTATGAGGCTATCTGATCCTCGAGACTGGGAATTGAAACCACTGTTCGATTAAGACCAATAGAGGTGATAGAGAAGAGAATTCTCTCTTGTGTGAATACTATTAGGGAGCACATTTGGGATTAATGTCATTATTTTATTGTGTTTCAAATCATTAAACTTATGCAAATCATTAAATTTATGTTAGATACAAATAATTTGGTTCATTACATCGTTTTCTTCATTTCTTTTGCAAAATAAACTTTTGTTTTATTGTTAAAACTGAATCTTCAGCATTGAATGACTGTCTCTCAGTGTAAAACTACCTCACTAAAGTGGAGACAAAACAAAATATCATCTGCCACAATCTAGATTTCAATCTTGCAATTGACTTGTTCAGTAACAAAATCAGCTACGATAAAAATGCACAACATAAATGCAAATAAAACTCACCCTGTCATGGTACAGCCATGATGGACAGGAATACAGCATGAAAGATAATGCTCTACCTAGTAGCTGTGTGGCTGTCTCTTATATCTAACTCCCATCTCATTGCCAGATTTTGGACTTGCTTCTTCTGAAAGGGCTCTATGCATTAATATTTCATATTAATCAGCAGTGAGAAAAAATGTGTACTTCTATAATGTCTACAGCTCATTTGGGGAGGCGATGGCCTAGTGGTACTATCACTGGACTGTTAATCCCGAGACCTGGATAACATTCTGGGAAACTGGGTTGGAATCCCGCCATGGCAGTTGGTGGAATTTGAATTCAATAAACATCTGGAATTAAGAGTCTAATGATGACCATGAATCCATTGTTGATTGTTGGAGGAAAAACCCATCTGGTTCACTAATGTCCTTTAGGGAAGGAAACTCCCATCCTTACCTGGTCTGGCCTACATGTGACTCCAAACCCACAGCAATGTGGCTGACTCTTAACTGCCCTCTGGGCAATTAGGGTTGGACAATAAATAATGCCTGGCCAGCAACACCCTCATCCCATGAATGAATAAAGAAAAAAAAGCTCATGAGGTACTTCTGAAGTTAAATCACAAAAGCAGGTCCACAGACGATGCCATATTCCTAGCCCT
Organism: Rhincodon typus; assembly: GCF_021869965.1. Lineage (NCBI taxonomy): Eukaryota > Metazoa > Chordata > Chondrichthyes > Orectolobiformes > Rhincodontidae > Rhincodon > Rhincodon typus. Next base: position 51,448,037 of record NC_063346.1, read on the forward strand.
GCACTCATCCCTGGAACATCTGGACAACAAAGGCATCTACGTCAGACTCCTACTCGTTGACTACAGCTCTGTCTTCTACACCATTATCCCCTCCAGACTGATCTCAAAACTGCGAGACCTTGGACTCAGCTCTGCCCCCTGCAACTGGATCCTCAGCTTTCTGATCCATAGTGAGGGTAGGTAACTGTACCTCCTCCACAATAGCACTCAATACTGCAAGCCGCCCCCCCATCACCACCCCTCCACCCCACCCCATGCCAAGGAGGTGACCTATGCCTCCTACTGTACTCCCTCTACACCTACCACTGTGTTGCCAAATTCCGAATAAAAGCCATCTACAAGTTTGCTGACAACACCACCGTAGTGGGATGGATATCTAACAATGATGATTGAAAATACAGAAGGGAGATAGAAGTCTTGGTGACGTGGTGCAGTGAAAACAATTTGGGTCTCTCAACGTCAGCAAGACCAAAGGACTGATCATTGACTTCAGAAAGAAAGGAGAAGAACATGCCTCCATCTACACCAATGAAACTGAGGTTGAGAGGGTGAAGAGCATCAAGTTCCTCAGTGTGACGATAACCGACGACCAGTCCTGGCCTTCCCATGTAGATGCGACAGTCAAGAAGGCACAACAATGCCTCTTCTTCCTCAGGCGGTTCAGAAAATTTGGCATCTTCATAAGGTCCGTCATCAACTTCTACAAATGCACCATTGAAAGCATACTGTCTGGGTACACAATGGCCTGGTATGGCAACTGCTCTGCTCAGGACTGTAAGAAACTACAGAAGGTGACGTGCACAGTCCAGACCATCACGGAAGCCAACCTTCCACCCATGGACTCTACTTACATAGCTCACTGCCACGGAAAGGCGGCCAACATCATCAAAGACCCATCACACCCTAGTAATGATCTCCTACAACCTCTTCCATCAGGCAGAAGATAGACAAGCCTGAGCAGGTTCAGGAACAGCTTCTTTCTGACTGTTATCAGACAGTTGAATGGACTCTAGCCTCAAACAATGTAACTTGCAATGTAACCTATATGCTTCTAAGTCTTTTTGATCTGTACATACTTTGCTTGCTGCGATAAGACCATAGATCATAAGACATGGGAGCAGAAATTAGGCCATTCGGCCCATTGAGTCTGCTCCACCATTCAATCATGGCTGATAAGTTCCTCAACCCCACTCTCCCGTTTTCTCCCTGTAACCCTTGATCCCCTTGATAATCAAGAACCTATCTATCTCAGTCGTAAATGTACTCAATGATTTGGCTTCCACAGCCTTCTGTGGCAGTAAATCCCATAGATTCACCACTCTCTGGCTGAAGAAGTTTCTCCTTATCTCTATTCTAAAAGGTCTTCCCTTTACTCTAAGGCTGCGCCCTTGGGTCCTAGTCTCTCCTACCAATGGAAGCAAATTCCCAACATCCACTCTGTCCCAACCATTCAGTATTCTGTAAGTTTCAATTAGATCCCCCCTCATCCTTCTAAACTCCAATGAGTATAGTCCCAGAGTTCTCAAACATTCCTCATTTGTGATCTGCCTGTACCACTCATAAACAAAACTTTTCACTGTATTTCAGCACACATGACAATATATCGATCACTGTTGTAATGTAAGAAGCAAGGCAGCCAGTTTACTCATAACAATTTCCCAGTAATGGGAATGAAATTGTGACTAGACAATTCGACTTAGTAAAAACAAAATATTGCAGATGGTGGAAATCTGAAGCAAATGTAGAGATTGCTGGAGAAACTCAGTCGGTCTGGCAGCATCAGCAAAGAGAGGAACAGAGTTAATGTTTTGAGCCTGATATGGCTATTCTTCAGAACTCCTTTAGAATTTAAATAAAAACCGTAAGAACAGCAGATGCTGCTAACCAGAAACAAAATCAGAAGTTGCTGGAAAATCTCTGCAGGTCTGGCAGTATCTGTGAAGAGAAATCAGAGTTAACGTTTCGGGTCCGGTGACCCTCCCTCAGAACTGATGGTAGCTAGGAAAATGTTGGTTCATATGCAGAAGATAGGATGAGGGGAGGGGGTAAGGAGTAAAGGATTAACCACATTTTTGTCTGTTCAACTGTCCTTCTGTCTCTTTGGACTCTCTCTCCACCTATCATTTACTCCTTACCCACACCCCCCATTCCCACCACCCATGGACTCTACTTACATAGCTCACTGCCACGGAAAGGCGGCCAACATCATCAAAGACCCATCACACCCTAGTAATGATCTCCTACAACCTCTTCCATCAGGCAGAAGATAGACAAGCCTGAGCAGGTTCAGGAACAGCTTCTTTCTGACTGTTATCAGACAGTTGAATGGACTCTAGCCTCACCAAAAACTTGAAATAAAAACAGAAAGCGCTGGAGAAACTCAGAAATCTGACAGCATCATTCCAAAGAAGAATCTTATTGGACTCAAAATGTTCACTTTGTTTCTGTCTTCATGAATGCTGTCAGACATGTCTAGTTTCTCCAAGACTTTCTGTTTCTATTTCAGATTTCCAGCATCCACCATATGTTGCTTTTATAGGGAAAACGTATCCTGTTCTTAAAATAGCCACAAGGAATCATTAACATTCACCTGAGCGGGCAGACAGGGCTTCAAATGACACTAGCTCAGACAGTACGATACTCATTGCTGCACTAGAGCTTGGACCTGCTGTTGGGAATATACATTTTTATTTAAGGAATGGAGGAACATGAATATGATATAATTTGGATGTTCCAGATTAAAGAGGGTTTTTAGTGAGTGATTTATGGGAATTGTACTGAGCAGCGCTGATAGGATCATCTAAATTTGAACAGCATTGTAAACCTACTGTTTACAAAGAGTCTTTGAGACTTGAGACTTTGTGGAAAACTGCTAATCAAAGAGTCATAGCCATAGAGATGTACAGCACAGAAACAAACCCTACTATCTGACTCATCTATGCCGACCAGATATTCTAAATTAACCTAGTCCCATTTGCCAGCACTTGGTCCATACCTCTCTAAAATCTTCCTTTCCACACACCGATCCGGACACCTTTTAAATGTTGTAATTGTACCAGCCTCCACCACTTCCTCTGGCAGCTCATTCTACACACGCACCGCTCTCTGCGTGAAAAAGTTTCCCCTTAGGTACCTTTTAAATCTTTCCTCTCTCATTTTAAACCTATGCCCTTTAATTTTGGACACCCCCACTCCAGGGAAAAGACCTTGTCTATTCACCTTATCCATGGCCCTCATTATTTTATAAACCACTATAAGGTCACCTCTCAGCTTCAGATGCTCCAGGGAAAGTAGCCACAGCGTATTCAGCCTCTCCCTTTAGCTCAAAACCCTCCAACCCTGGCAACAGCCTTGTAAATCTTTTCTGCACCCTTTCAAGTTTCACAACATCCTTCCTATAGCGGGGAGACCAGCTTTTAAGAGGGAGATAAAAGATGGGCTTTATTATTTTAATTGCTAAACTGTGCTGGAAGTTGCTGAGCAACAGCTTTGAACTAAACATGCTGTTTCAATACACACCTAGGGTGTCAATTGAAAGGAAACCACCTCCCAAGACTTCTGCAGCAAAAATAAAATTCCTCTATTGAAAAATAAGCCACATTGCAGCAGGACAAGCTACACAGTACTTTCTGGAAACCTGAGAAATCTGCAGAAATCAGTATCTTTAATTTCCTTTCAAACTCTGAAAGCTGACTGCTACTTTCCTTCAAATATCCATGTCTAACTGACTTTCTATCTGAACTGAAGTCTGATTTGAAGATCCCTCCAGTACTGATGAACTTAAAGGATTCCATTCCCAAAACCAGCAAAACCGATATAATATACAAAATACCATGCAAGGCCTGTGAAAAACACTACATAGACCAAACCGGAATAAAACTGACAATAAGGATACACGAACACCAATTAGCCACCAAGAGACACGACCACTTTTCACTTGTCTCACTACACATGGACAATGAGGGACATGAATTTGACTGGGACAGCACAAGCCAAACAGAGACATACCAGGGAATTCCTGGAGGCCTGGTATTCTAACCGGAACTCCATCAACAAACACATTGAATTAGACCCTGTGTACAAACCACTGAGAAACAGAACCAGAAGTGACACTACCACCCCAGCAAACCAAGGCATATAAATAACAAGTGGGACAGAACACTGACGTTTCACTGGAGGCACACTGATGATGTTACTTCACAGGGTGACAAAATGTCTCCAACCAAACCCACCGCTCGGCGAGCACGCCTACAACCTCATCCACAACCCGAGCTACAAATCTTCTCGAAAACTTTAATCCCTCCTAATTCTACAGTCGTTAGCATTGAGATCTCAATGTCAGGAAATTGACTGAACTGTGAGATATTTTCCCTTTTTTAAAATCATATGAGCTCAGACCCTTGGCCCCACCAGGGTATTTTCCCATTTGCCTTTTTTTCTAAACCCATATCACCTCTAAAGAGTTGCCTTTTCCTGTCTGTCATGTGATTATGTATGTTTGGGACTAAGGCGCTATATCTTAATTCCACATGGTATCTCAGTCATTAGCCAAGTTTTTCCAATTGTTGTAAAAATAGTTTGCTTATAACTTACACTTTCGGTTTAGTTCATGGAGTAATGGGGATTGATTTGCAACACATTCCTCCAGCTACAGATGTAACATGAGTATTACAACTGAACTAAAGCAGACACTGAGAATAAAAACCGAAAGAACTTGGATGCCATAAATCAGGAACAAAAACAAAGTTACTGGAAAAGCTCAGCAGGTTTGGCAGCATCTGTGAAGGAAAAAACAGAGGTAACATTTCGAGTCCAGTGACCCTTCCTCCGAACTCAGAACACAACTTCACAGATGCTGCCAGACCTGCTGAGTTTTTCCAGCAACTTTGTTTTTGTTCCAGACATTGAGAATGATCATTTACATGTGACGTTAAAAGTAGATGAATTTATGAGAAAATCTGTTGAGGAACTAAGCCTCTTGTTTGAAATTTATTTGTCAATCACTTTGCTCCAGATTTTCATTCCCAAGGATGTGTGCAGAATTGGGAAATCCAAGGGAATATCTCGCTGTACATGGGAAAATGTGCCCCAAATGGCACGATCTCCGTTTCGAGATGTGGGGTTACAGGATGGAGTTTGGCCCGTCATTCTTGGACATGAATTAGAGGTGGCCACAGGTAATGTTGAGTATTTAGGCAGGCTGGTTAAAAGGCCCACTGTAGTTCTCTGGGATGCTGTGCCCTTCATATAGTAAATTATTATGTCCTCTAGAACTTGTATTTATTGACCTCCCAACCCAATTCCAATGCTCGTACCTTCCACCCTTGGGAGACTGTGTGTGTGGAGTTTGCATGTTCTCCCCTTGTCTGCATGGGTTTCCTCCGGGTTCTCCGGTTTCCTCGCACAGTCCAAAAATGTGCAGGTTAGGTGGATTGGCCATGCTAAATTGCCCATAGTATCCAGGGATGTGCAAGCTAGGTGGATTAGCTATGGGAAGTGCAGGGTTCCAGGGATAGGATCAGGGTGGGTCTGGTTGGAATGCTCTTCAGAGAGTTGGTGTGGATTTGATGGGCCAAATGCCTGCTTCCATAATATAGGGATTCTATGATTCCAACTTATGCCAACCCATGCTGATAACGCAGTCCCAAAGCACTTTAAAACTCCCATATCAGCTTAGTGCTAACTTTATATTCATATTCTGAAATATGTCTCCCACTGTTAGGTTCTTCAGATGGTGAATATTGTTTTTAAAATTGTGGTCAACTCAAGGGAGAAGGACTAATTATTCAGAAAGCATACGATATAACTCTCTCAGACTGCCAAGGTTATGACAGCACATAAATGTGAAAGCAGGAAAACAATCGGGTACAGACCAGAATCCTTATCAAATCTAAAGTCTTTTTCTCATTCCAAATGGATGGCAATCACTCAACCTTGTGATGGGACTTGACATCTTCAAAAGAATGCATTTCCTTTTTTGGGATCCTGCAAAAGATCTACGTTTCATTCCTCAGTAAAAAGGTCAGTTTAGACACAGATATGAAGATGATACCGTTTGCAATTCAGAAGTCAAGTCGAAATTGAATTTTACAACCAGCTTTCAAATGCATCAAAGTCACTTCATCTTCCAGTGATTCAGTGTGTGAATCTTTAGGGTTTTCAACATAATATGATGCAATTCCCTGACAAGAAAACTTTAATGCAAGGACCATCACTGTGCATTGGCAGACAGCTTTGACAATAAACAGATCAATCTCTGTGAGGAACTGGACTATCTGCTTCTAACTCATTCCAGTGCTCCTCAAGAAATGTTATAATTTATTTGTGTCAACAAACCTCATTAAATTTCCCAAACACATGGACATCACTCAAAAATCTGTTTCCCTTATCATTATCAGGGCTTCTCAAGGTTGAAGCTCATAAAAATGTATTTGTAGCCACTGGAGATGGCAATCTACCTTTACTGGCCACCCAGTCTACTGAGAATGCTGTGGATCAACACATGGAAAAATCAAAGTCACTTTACAATTTTATAGCAGCGTCTTCTTCTGATTCTTGTAAACTTGGTGAACCAAATTATTTTTAACTTGTTATTGTGCTTAATTTAATTAGTTTATTTGTCACACAGTGATAAAGTTTTTATGGCCTGTAGTATTTACAATTTGAATAAAGTTGGATTTAATTGAATTGCATTGAATTTTATGAATCCCTTTTTGTACTACATCTAGTAATTTATATTTTACAGAAATTGTGTCTATGGTTTTCACTTCTGAAATCTTTGCTGATACTACGACATGCTTTAACTCAAAGAAGCCAAAGTGCAAGTATGCCCAGACATCAACTTCCTTAAGACTCGCATTGCTGTTATGTATGGCAACAGTCCATGAGAAATACAAGTCTTAGGGTGCTACCTTAGAAAGCAGCCTCGCCATACCTGACTAGCTGGGATCTGAAATATGCTTCTTGTTAAATAACAGATTGAGGGAGGGGAGGAAGTAAGTGAAAAACAAACAAAAACACATATACAGAACCCACTGAGAGATAAATAGAGGAGGCTTTCTAATTGGCTGGTTGATAGCAGCTGATTTGTTATTTACATAAAGTAAATTAGTTACACAAATAACTATTCAGTTTTCAAAATATCTACCTTGTTTATCATTGGAAGCTGTGAAGATTTTAATCCGCAATTAATTTTAGTAGTTGATGGAAGAGTGCAATACAGCAAGACAGGAACTCCACCAGACATCCCGAAAAATGAAATGTCAACCTGTTGGTGCTACAAAACAGGACTGCTTATGTGTCCAACAGCACAAGCAACAAATGATAAACAGAGATTTACAATTCCACAACCTACGCTATGCTCTATGCCAACCTATGCTCTGTAGTCCTGCCATGTCCAGTTATGAATAGGGGTGGACAATTAAACAACTCACTGAAGGAGCAAGATGCTCCACAGATATCTCACACATTACTCATCTAGTAACACAACCACTATTTTATCATTCCAACACAATGTTACAATTTTTAATAGAATTCTGCTTTTGTTGATGGCCCAGAGCACCTCATAGATGCCCAGTTCTGAGCTGTTAGATTTATTCTGAAGCTATTACGTTTGCTGGGGTGACGCTGCACAATATATTGTCAACATATGAAGATGGGTGCTCATCTCCATAGGGACTGTGCAGTGGTTACTCGTACCAATACTATCATGGAAAGACGTAGCTGTGACAGCAAGATTGTTCAGGACAGGTTCCATTAGATATTTGTAATGTGTTTGTTCTCTAACCATGTTCAACAAGCCCGGTCTACCAGTTATATCCCAGAGAATGCGGCCAGTTCACAGTCAGTAATGCTGCGACCAAAGTCACTCTCGGTGATTGTTTTAAAGTTTTTTAAAGACAGTTTTAAGGTAAACTTTTTTCTTATTAAGATGAGGATCCAACATCCAGTTTACAATCTTACACTTTGAGGTTAGGTGCCCATTGCTTAGAAACCACTGGCCTGGAGAACCAGACTCCCTGATCAAAGAGCACATCCTGCCCTGGCACTGTCTTCATAAGAGCTTCCCCAGCTCAACCAGCATGACATTTCCCATACTAATCACACTGTGGTCTCCTTGAGCGAAACTGCAAATTTAATACCAAATTCATTCCTAGTTTAAATGATGAACTGCTTGCTACATAACAAGTAGATCATAGGGTTGCACCAAAAAGTCAATCAATAAAAACATAATTGTATTTGTATCATAACAACTTGCCTGAGAAACACTAAAGACAGTGATATTTAAAACTGATATCTAATTTAGAGCAGAAATCTAAAGAATCTAGAACATACCTCCATCATAAGAACCAAAAGAACTGCAGATGCTGTAAATCAAGAACAAAAACAGACTTAACGTTTCAGGTCCGGTGACCCTTCCTTAGAACTGAGACCCGAAACGTTAACTCTGTTTTCTCCTTCGCAGATGCTGCCAGACCTGCTGAGCTTTTCCAGCAACTTTGTTTTTGTCCCTCCATCATAAGGCCTGAAGAGGTATATTTGCTGATGAATGCATAATATGCAGCACTATTCACAACTCCCAAGATACTGACACATCCATGTCCATATGTAACAAGACATGGGCAACATTTGTGCTTTTGCTGCTAAATAGCAGGTAACATTTGCACCATACAAATGCTAAGCAATGACCATTCTCTAACAAGAGACAATTTAACCAACACCGCTTGACAATCAATGACAATGAACCTTTGCTGAAGGCCCCACATCATCACCCTGAGGGTTACCATTGACCAGAAACAGAGCTAGGCCAGCCAGTGTACTTTCAAGAGTAGGTCAGAGGTTGAGAATTCTGTGATAACTCACTACCTGACTTCCTAATGCCTGCCCATCTTCAATAAGAAAGTGTGATAGAATACTTTTCTCTTACCTGGTTTAGCATAACTTCAACAACACTCAAGAAGCTTGACACTTTCTGGGACAAAGCTGCTGCTTTATCAGTGCCAATTTACCCTCTTTGATATTCACACCCTCTATCACTCATGCATAGCGACTGGTGTGTACTATTCACAATATGCACTGTAGCAATTCACCATAGCTCCTTGAACAGCATTTTACAAACTGTGATCTCAACCACTTCAAGGGACCAGGGAAACGGTTGCATGGTAACTTCACCACCTACAAATTCCTTTCCAAGTTTTACACCATCTGATTTGGAACAACATGCGATTCCTTCACTGTCTCTGTTTCAAAGTCTTGGAATTCCCTTCTTAACAGCACTGTGTGTAAAAACTGCAATAGTTCAAGAAGGTGCCTTACCACCACCTTCTCAAAGGCAATTTTGGATGAACAATAACTTTTGTCAATGATGCCGTAATTCCTGAATGAAATTTAAAAAAAAATTCCTATTAAGTACCTGGCTGGTTGATTGTGATAGAACCAGCTCTATCATAGTGCTTCACTTCATAACACCACTGATCCTGCTGATGAAACTTGTGGTAATCAATGACCTTATGCTGTAATTTTCAATCAATCTTTTGTTAGATGAATGCTTTCATTGTTTTTGTCATGAAATAAAAATCTATAAAATGCTTTTGCCTGCTACCTCGCTGATTAGTGTCGCTTAGGTAAGTAAGCTGCTCTGATGTCTTGATATAGATGCTTCACATGCAATGTGCTTCAATGCCTACTGCCCAGTGGCTCTGACCTCCATAATCATGAAGTGCTTTGGAGGCTGGTCATGGCCCACATCAACTTGATCCTCCCAGCCTGCCTCGATCCCCTGCAATTTGCCTACCAATGTAGCAAGTCTACAGCAGAAACCATTTCCCTGGCCCTGCACTCACCCCTGGAACATCCGGACAACAAGGACACATAAGTCAGACTCCTAGTCATCGACTACAGCTTCGCCTTCAACACCATTATCCCCTCCAGAGTGATCTCAAAACTCCCAGACTTTGGTCTCAGCTCTGCCTGCTGCAACTGGATCATCAGCTTTCTGACCCATAGACTGTAATCAGTGAAGATAGACAACTGCACCTCCTCCACAATAACACTCAACACTGGAGTCCCCGAAGGATGCATTCTCAGCCACCTACTGTACTCCCTGTACACCCATGAGTGTGTAGCCAAATTCCAGATGAACGCTATCTACAAGTTTGCCGATGATACCACTGTGTTAGCTCGGATATCAAACAATGATGAGTCAGAATACAGAAAGGAGACAGAGGTCTTGGTGTCATGGTGCAATGATAACAACCTCTCTCAATGTTGGCAAAACAAAAGAACTGACCATTGACTTCAGAAAGAAAGGAAGAGAACATGACCCCATCTACATTAATGGAGCAGAGGTTGAGAGAATTGAGAGCATCAATTTCCTAGGAATGATGATAACTGACAACTTGTCCTGGATTTCCTATGTGGATATGATGGTCAAGAAAGAACAACAATGCCTCTTCTTCCTCAGATGGCTTATGAAATTTAGCATGCCCATAAGGACTCTCATCAACTTTTACAGATGCACTATTGAAAGTATACTACCCAGATGCATAATGATCTGATGCGGCAACTACTCTGCCCAGGACTGTAATAAACTATAGAAGGATGTGTGCACAGCCCAGACCATTACAGAAACCAACCTTCCATCCATGGACTTCAATTACACTTATTGCTGTTGTGGAAAGGCTGCCAATTTCAGCAAAGACCCCACCCACCCTCCGTTAATGATCTCTTACAACCTCTTCCGTCAGCCAGAAGATACAGAAGCTTGAACACATGCACCAACAGGGCCAAGAACAGCTTCTTCCCTGTCATTATTAGACTGATGAATGGACTCTTTAACTTCAAATAATGTTGATCTTGTTAATGTTGATTTTGCTTTGCGCGCCTCCCGTGCAGTGTAACTTGTATGTCTCACTCTGTCTAAGTACCTTATGTTCTATATGTCCTTGCTTACTATGATCTGCCTGTACTGTTTGCAAACAAAGATTTTCACCGTGCTTAGGCACATGTGACTACAATAAACCAAATCAAATCGAATTACTCACTCTAGTCAGGAATGAAAACATGAAGAAATAAATCAAATGCTATTCATTATCTTCGTCCCGAGTACATGCATACATGTATATCAGCAACAAAAATGTGCAATTACAGTTGTCTTTTAAATTGTAAAATGTTCTTACATGCTTCAGAAGAGGATAATCAGACAAAATGTAACACTGAGCCACCTTAGGAGATATTAGGTAGGGGACCAATAGCTTACTCAAAGAGATTATAAAAAGTGACTTGAAGGAGAAGAATGTGTGTAGAGAGGGAGGTTTAAGGAGGGAGTCAATCTTGGATCCTAGGCTGCTCAAAGTGTATTTGCCAATGGTGGATTATAGAATATAGATTCATGCAAACGTAGAGGGATAATACCATAGTAGATGCATGCGTATAGTCACATAAAAGGTAAACTCAGATAGTCATGACAAACCATAGGGCTACTCACCCATTAGAAAGAAAGAGAGAGACACAGCTCATGGTCTAACCTGAAGATCACCACACCTCAACGAGGGGAGAGGTTGAGAAGGAGAGTCCTTCATGGTGACATCAGCCAGTGCAGGAATTGAACCCACATTGTTGGCATCACTCTGCATCACAAACCAGCCAACCAAGCTAACTACCACTCAACATTTACATAGGATATGTAACTATACACAAATACAGACATGTACTCATACCACACATTGTGCACAGACATACCTAAAGTGATACATGAAGGCATAGGTGAATACAATTTATCTTTTCCCATGTGGACTCACTTTGCAAAGGTTCACACTTCCAGGACCCACGATGCTAAATTCCAAATGTGAGAAGCAAATAAAAATAGGAATATAATGTTGTCATTGCAGAAAACACATTTATTCTTACACAAAAATTAAATCACAAATGAGAAAACCATCAACCACTCAAAAATATTGAATTGTAGCTGCAGTTAGAAATCTGACAACTCCTGGATTCCTCACACAGAGCTCAGTTTGAAACATGTAGTTTCCAAATGTAGGCAAAATATGGCTTACCCTTATACATCATATAGAATAATATATCCAAATGATTATCTCCTACCACCCTTTCACAGCTGTTGTATCAGTACTCCTCAACGTTAAACATCACTTGGAGGAAGTACTGAAGATGGCAAAGGCACAGGCTGTCCATTGCCAAGAGTGGCTCATGCCATCATTTCTCACTGAACGCCGAAGGACATAATAGCCGGACTAGGCATGTTGCATGGGGTGAGAGAACCTCCATCAATTTACCTGTCACAGCTGCATCTGTTCAAGATGGGACAGATAAGAGGACACACCGCACAAATCATTGTGAAAGACAATGTCCCACCTTCATACCAAGCAACTCATCCATTGTGTTATGTGGCACCACCACTGATCTGAATGGTAGAGATTTAATTTGGAAGAGATCCAACAGCTTAAAACTGAGCATCCAAAAGGCACTGTGGGCATTCAGCAACAGCAGAATTGTATTCAACCGTAAAATCATGTCCCAGCATATGCCTTTGACTTTACAATAAGAATCAAGCCTTGTGAGCAACTCTAGTTTAATGAAGATTGCAGGAGGGCATGTCAGGATCAGTACCACCATACCTAAGAAAAGATGTCAACCTATTGACCTGTTGCAGCTACAACACAGGACTACCTGATTGCCAAAGAGCAGAAACAACAAAGCATAAATCAAGCTAAGCGATCCCACAACAAATGGATCAGGTCAAAGCCGAACCTGCCCAATCTTCCCTTATAAGTCCATCCATCAATACCAGATGAAATTAGCTTTTCATGATATATGTAGCGGGATCTCTACATCTCTCTGCTCTTCATTCCCCTTTCTGCTTTTTGTTTTTGTCTTTGATTCCCCTTCCTCTGACTCCTTGCATAGGTTCCCATAGATTCCCTCCCCAACTAGTCTAGCAAATGTTCCCCCAAGGGCATCTGTAATCCATTCCAAAACATAAAACCAGGTTTGAATTTACAAATGAAACATATAGTGTTAGACATTGACTATCTCTAATAAAAGAGAATCTAACCATCATTCCTGAATATGTCACTATCAGCATCCTATGTGTTACCAACAAGCAGAAGCTGAATTGGACTTTATAAATACTAAGAATACAGGAATGGGTCTGAGGCTAGGAAATCTGAGGTGTTCACTATCTCCAAGGCACAAGTCAGGAATGTGACTGGTGTGCCTGGATGAGTCCAGCTCCAAAGAACTTAACATCACACTGTATATGGTAGCCCTCTTGATTTTCACACCTTATACACCAACTTCAACATTCCTCCCAACTCCAATGTACAAAGGCAGCAGTCTGTAACTTATATAATATTCATGGAAGTAACTTCCCAAAGCTCCTTTGACAACATCTTCCAAACATACAACCACTACCTAAAAAGGCTAGGCAGCAGACACATAGGACACATACAATTTCATCCATCTCTGGGTATTCTCCATATAGGTTTGAGGTGGACTCTTCACACCTTTGCTTCTACTCTCTTTCCCGGTTGTGGGTCCCTTTTTATCCAGCTCTCTCCTTTTTATCATTCCACTGATTTTGTGGCTGCCTCCAAGAAGGTTATCATGAGTGGTTAGGTTTATGGGTGAGCTTACTACCCTCAGCCATAATCGCAGCCTCTCTAGCTCTGCAGATTCTACGCTCCTCTAAGTGTATTTTAGGTTGGGGTGTAGGTAATTTAGTAACTCAATATAAATATGCATATTTTTATGGAGGTGACCCACATGTCCAAAATAGTTTGCTTTTGCCTTTAGAATTCTAAATAGGTCTGCATGAGTTTCTTTTAAGCATTCCAGAATTGCTTGTGATATTCCCTGGGGATCAGCTCATAAGCTCATTAGGTAGCAACTTTTGTCTCTTCGTAATTAACTGACATTTTGGTTATCTGTGTGGAATAGACTGCTTGGTCATTCCTGTTATCTAACCCTGAATCAGTCGAGTACATATTACTAAAGACCATGGTAACTATCTTGCAACCTTTTCAAAAGTAGCAAAGAAAGGTTCCACATCACCCTCTTCAAATGTAGGAATGAAAGTGGCATATCTGAGGACTTTGAAGCTTGATTCTGTGGTTTGGAGATTTGGACTGTTTCTGGTTTGAAACACAGGGCCAAAATTGGCCATTCTAAATTGACACACAACCGGAGAAATTGAGCCTGACGGAAAATTGGCTAAACTAAATTAAACAGCTGCCAGTAACTATCAACTACAGAGAATAGTGGAAACCGAGGTCAAAGAGGTTATAAAGGGTCATGTGGAACCAGTTACAACCAGCCCACGGGTTACGTATTGGAGAAGTATTGATCAGACTTTCTGACCCCAGTGTAGATTTCGCAGTGAAGACTTACAGCAAGGCTTGTGGTGCAAGACTGCGGCAACCCAGTAAGACCCAGGAGAAGATCTGCCCTGACCTGCGAGACCCACCTTCTTGGAAGAGAGCCAGCCGTACATCAGAGAGGAAGGAGATTCCAACTGGCCAGCTTAAACACATGGATTGTTGCAGGTAATATCCTTTCTCAGACAGATAGAGCTAGATAAAGGGTGTATATTGTGGCAATTTGGGAAATGCTCTCATGATGATTTTATTAAGAAATATTTTGCTAATAAAGTTGAGTTGAACTGTAAACCAAATTTTGTGTCCTTTTGATTGCCTCATTGACAAGAGCCAAATTGGTATTTTATCTTTATGTTAATTGTTTGTTCTAAATCTATGTCTCCTTATATGTATATATGTAAACATTTTTATGTTGCAAAGAATATTCCCCCACACCGTACCTTCAAGAGGACAGGTATATGAGGAAACCCTGACTTCTGGTTTACCTTTAGCACAGCATTGTTCAGTCTCTACAAGTCAGAGTGCACAAGCAGAGGGAGTGGGTGAAATACACCTTCACTGTTACGAATGGTGAAAAAAATCATCACAATCTTTTTATGGGCAGGCGGTGAGAATGAGGAGAAAAATTTGTTTTAAAACTCACAATACATCCACAATGGAAATTGTGTGAACTCACAAAAAAGATTGGTTCAATAAAACAAGCCAGCAATGTGACCAAAGTCTAAGGTGGAGAAACAAACCAAAATAAACTGATTGAAAACCAAAAGGGGAAAATTGGATAGCCAAACTGATTTATTAAACAAAATAAACAGCCAAACAAAACTTTCTCAACTCTAACATTAGAAAATAACATGTCTTGATTCAAAGTTGTTCATATATCAGGATTGTTTAACTGCCAAAATGTTAGGCACTCTGAGCACACACCAGTTAAAGGTTGTAGCTAAGAAATTACAAGTGAAACTACCCGCAACGTAAAAGGAATGAAATCATTGAAGTGATGGTTGTGCACCTAGGTTTAGTGCACAATTAGAACAGCTAAATGTGGAATTAGGACGAGAAACCAATCAACATCCTGTCACCCAAATCAAGCTGGTAAAATCCTAGAAAATTGCTAGAGTTTAGGCAAAAATAAAGAGAACAGGAAGAAAGAGAGATGGAGGAGAGTGCTTTCCAACTCCAAAGGGAAAAGCTCCTTCCACCATACTTTGGGCACTTTGACCAGTTTTATGATTAAAAACATTTTTGGCTCTTGTCAATGAGGCAATCAAAAGGACACAAAATTTGGATTACAGTTCAACTCAACTTTATTAGCAAAATATTTCTTAATAAAATCATCATGAGAGCATTTCCCAAATTGCCACAATATACACCCTTTATCTAGCTCTATCTGTCTGAGAAATTTAACTATGTCCTTGGTTTTGAAATGGAGTCTGAGGGCCCAAAGTTTTAATTAACAATCTGGAATTCCCATTCGTGGATGGGTTGATTGGCTCGGCAACTGCTGAGGATTTGTAGTCAGTTTCTTCTCTCTAACAGTTTTTAACTTTCAGAATGCACAAAAGCAGATCTGTAGCTGTCTTTTTAGAGTCCAGAGACTTTTCCTTTGTAGCCCAGAGTTAGGGGTGTTGATTTTGTCAGTGAATGTGGCAAGGAGCAGTGTTGACCCCTTATATGTCTGCCATTTAAAACTGTATCATTAAATAAATTGTTGGCATCAATACTATGGGAGTCATGTGGCCAAGCCTGCTAGGGGAGGAAGAGCAGTTACTATTGACACAAAGGCTTACATGCAAACAGCCACTTGTCTACAGCCCACTTCAGGGGTTTAGTGAAAAGTCATTAACACATCTTGTAGGATGGGTGTAACTTCAATTTATCGTGTAAGGGTCTTTTTCTTGAAATTGATTGTTTCTGTCGCTGTAGATTATAAAACAATAGTTAGCATTCCAGAACCATCAGTGGGTATCTGGGTGTTGATTGTATCGATGATGTTGACTTTGGAGAAATTTCAAGTATTTTGCCAGTTCAGTCCCATGATTATAGCTATCTGCTTTTATGTTCTTAAGCAGTCACAAAACATATTGTTTCAGAGATAGTAGGAACTGCAGATGCTGGAGAATCTGAGATAACAAGGTGTAGAGCTGGATGAACACAGCAGGCCAAGCAGCATCAGAGGAGCAGGAAGGTTGACGTTTCGGGCCTAGACCCTTCCGAAACATCAGCTTTCCTGCTCCTCTGATGCTGCTTGGCCTGCTGTGTTCATCCAGCTCTACACCTTGTTATCACAAAATATATTGACATGTATTAACAATTGGTTTTTACTCCATTTAAGACATCAGTAATGAACCTTATTTTGTCAATGATGGCATTTCTTTAGTGAGAGCAGAATAGGTTTGCGGGACTGAACACATTATGTGCATACAGTTGTCTTTTACAGCAACGAGAGGGAATGAATACAGTGCATTCATGCATAAGTACACACTTGGAATAGCTTGAAATTGGAAAAATGTATAAAATAGCCCAGTTGCGTCAACCACTGTACCACCTTCCTAATTTTATTTTCCACTGGTTCCCTGCTGTTGCATTATAGTCATTCCTATTGACTCCTGTGACTAATTTTGAGAGCAACAACTAAAAATGTTAAGCAAAATATTGATAGGGTCTAAATTCAGAGTATTGACATGAGAAGTCTAATGCTTAGTATGGTGATAATCTCATCTTGCCGATAGGGTGCTCTTCGTCGTCGAGTACTTCCTGGGAGTGGAGAAACTATGCCACATTCTTCACAGCCTTCAATACATCGTCGATGACACTGAGCACGTCATCAAGTTCTTCCCTATGCTTCCACTTCTCACCTTCAAACAGCAGCCAAACCTTTAACAGACCATTGTTCACAGCAAATTACCCAGCCTTCAGGACAACATCAACCACAACAGCATACAATCCTGTGTGGAGCTGGATGAACACAGCAGGCCAGGCAACATCAGAGAAGCAGGAAAGTTGACGTTTTAGATTGGGACCTTTCTTCTTCAGAAGAAGAATAACTCTTCAGTGAAGTATATTGAAAGATGTTACTTTGTTAAAGATGCTCTATGAATGCAAGTTGCATGCAATGTGCATATTTGCTAACAGTAGTGCAAGATGCTCAAAGAAAATGAAAACACTTTCTGTAAGGAGCACCTCTGTTACCTATCTTCTGGGCTGTTCACAGCAGTTCGTAGAGTTTAATCTTTATTTCCTGTAGACTCCATAACAATTGTGAAGGGTTGCTGGTCCTAACTACACATCTGCATGAGTGACAACCCATAAAACGTGTTCCACACTGGCCTGCTGTCTCATCAGATTTTCTCTTATTGATGAAAGTGCTTTCTGACACAAATAATATCTGACACATGTGACAATCCTGATTATACTGCTATGGTTGGTTCGTTAAAATAACTGGAGCAATACACTCCCCTTTGTGCCCATATTCAGCGCCCTTTACGTTGTTTGTACAGTTTGATAGTGACAGATGCAAACAGTTGGCAGAAGACAAAGATGTAGTTATTCCTGACCCTAGTTTGGGTGCCAAAAATATCATCTCCTCAATTGCTACAGGATAAAAGCTCAGCAACATGATAAGCTTCTTTCTAATGCATGAGGTTCTTTCAACCAAATTAATTTCAACCACTAATGAGCAGGGTATGTAGGGGTTCTACTTGCAGTCTGCACCCTGAGGAGCCAGAGCTGATTGAAATGTTCATCACAGAACCTCATTCCACATTACCTGTTCAGGCATAAGAAATTCCAGAAAGGGGCACGTACAGAACCTGGCAGCTGAGAGGCCTAATATTGCAGTGCTGTAACAATAATTGTAGGACTCAATTGTGTCAAGTGCAGCATGTCACATCCCAGGATAAAGAGTGCACTTACATAGTAATTGCATCCTATCACAAATGCTGATATAGGAATGAAATATTTGGAAATGAAAATGACAGTTAAAATCTAGGACAAAAAGTAGCCCATCCAGCACCTTGAAACACTTAATTAGATCACGTCTAATCTTTATATCAATTTCATTTACCCAATTTAGTTCTTAATAGATTCTCATAACAAAACCTTTCATTGCCGGTTTTGACATTTTCAATTGACTCTTCACCTCAACAGCTTTTTTGGGAAAGCATTCATGATTCCGACCCAACTCATGCTTCCTGACAGCATTCTGTATGACTTAGCTTTAAAACTAAGGTGATATCTCCTTGTAATAGATTCTTTTCAATCGACTTAATTAATCACCTTAAACACTCAAAACAATACCTTAATCTTCCATACTCAACAGAATACAAGCTTTGTCCTCATAATTTAACCCTTTTAGTCACAGTATTAAAGATGTCATCGCCTCCAAAATCCAAACCTACATATCCCACACTTCCTTGTTTGGTTTTCTCCTCATTAGAGCACAGGAACATAGGGCTTAGAAGCAGGAGTAGGTCATTTGACAGTTCAAACCTGTACCCCCAATTAATACGATCATGACTGATCTCGTTGTGGTCTTCACTTTCCTGTCTGCACCCTATAAACTTTGACCCCTTTATCTATCAAAAATCTTTTTAACTGAACCTTGAATAAAATCAAAGGCACAACCTCCTCTGCCTTTAGAGGAAGAAAATTCTATGCACAAATTTATAAATTAGCAGCAGGAGTAGATCACTTGGTATCTTGAGCCTGCTCCACCATTCAATAAGATCATGGCTGATCCAATCACTCCATTTTGTCACCTTTCCCTATTAACTATTCACTACCTTGCTTAGCAAGAATCTATCCACCTCTGCCTTTAAAAATGTTCAAGCACTCTGTTTCCACCATTTTTTGAGGAAGACAGTTCCAAAAATTTATTGCCCTCTGTGAGAAAGTTTCTTTTTAACTTTGTTTTAAGTGGGTAATTCCTTATTTTTAAACAGTGACCCCTAGTTCTAGTTCAACCACAAGAGGAAAAAAATTCTATATCTATCAAAAGCCCACAGGATCTTATATAGTTCATTCAAGTTGCCTTTTAGTCTTCTAAAGTTCAGTGAATACATGTCTAGGTTGTCTAACCTTTCCTCAGAAGACAACATTCCATTCCTGGTATTAGTCTAGTAAATCGGCTCTGAACCACCTTCAGTGCATTTATATACTTTCTTAAATAAGGAGATTCTATGGAGTACTCACTAATGCTTTGTATATCCCAAAACATAAACTCTCTACTTCTGTATTCAATTCTCCTCACAATAAATTATACGATTCTGGTAATTTTCGTAATTACTTGCTTTATTTTCAAACCAACCTTTTGCGATTTATACACTAGGGCACAGGATTTTTTTGCATCTCAGAACTCTGCAATTTCTCACCATTAAAACAATGTGCTCCTTTTTTATTACTTTGGCCAAAAAGGACAATTTTACCTTTTCCCACATTATACTCCATTTGTCACATCTTTGCCCATTCACTTAACCTATCTATTTTAGTTGGCTCCTTGTGTCCGCTTCGTAACTTACTTTCCTACCTATCTTTGTGTCATCAGCAAACTTATTAACTGTACCTTTGGTCTCTTCATCCAAGTCATGTATATAAACTGTGAAAAAAAAACAGGCCCTGGCATTGACTTCTGTGGCACACCACATGTAACGAAGTCCCAACCAGAAAATGATCTATTTATGCATACAATCTGCTTTCTGTTAGCCAACCAACTTTCTATATCTATACATGGAAATTTTATTTTTGCAGCAACCTTTGATGTGGCATCTTCTCAATGTCTTCTGGAAATCTAAATGCAGTACATCACACATTACTTTCTAAAAACCATTTTGACTTTGGCAGATCATCTTGAACTTATCTAAGTGCTCTGCTATATTATCTTTAATAATAGTGTCCAACATCTTCCCTATGACAAGTGTTAAGCTAAAGGTCTGTAGTTTCCTGTTTTCTGTCTCCGTTCTTTTTTGAATAAGGAGTTACATTTGCTTACTTTACAATTGCTAATTCTAGGGATTTCTGAAAAATTAAAATTAACACATTAACTATCTCACTAGCCACTTCTTTAAGATCCTAGTATACCATTTTTCTATTCTTATTGACAAACTGGACAACATTTTGACCACTCACTTGACCTGTTTACATCCCTAGTTGACTCTCCAAATAAAAGCAAAAATAATGTGGATGCTGGAAATCTGAAAAAAAAATGCACGATGATTGCTGGAGAAACTCAGCAGGTCTGGCAGCACCAGTGGAGAAAAATAGAGTTAATATTTCAAGTCCGACATAATGGTTTAGAATTTCACTTGTGAATGGTGACTGGCAGAGGCATGTAAGGACCACTCTTTTTTGGACTATAGATAAAAATTCAGAAACATTACTGTTTTAAACTGAGGAAACCATGTGAGAAAATATTTTCCATTTTAAAAACAACTTCCTACAACACATTTGTCAGTTGTAACTTTTCTTAAGCCTAGCAGTGAACAAGAAATTTGGATAGAAAGGCACTGCCTGTGAGTGTTCAAGAAAATTTTGCCCAGTGACAGTCTTTTGATTGGCTTTTTAATTGGAGCAAGTTGTTGTGGACTCAGGAGGGCTCAGCATAGTAACAACAATTTGATTGGTTTTTGGGCCAGTGGCTACAGCAATGAGTGTGAATAACAAAGCAGAAATATCCAGCCTACAAAGAGAAATCATCTGTCTCTCACTTCTGTATGGAGGAGTTAAAGAAAATCTTTAGTAGCTAGCCATTTTTCTTCACCTTTCTCTAAGTTTTATTAAGCAAATCCACTGTTGTAAGGAAAAGGGGAAAAAATACTGTCAGAGGGACTGAAAGGGTGAATTCTCAACCAGTGACTGAAAGACTAAAAATCAGTGTGTCTACAACTTTTCATCATTAGCATAGAATTAGAAGGAGTCAAAAGAAAGCTGAAAGAAAACAATGCATCATCTGTGACTCAGACTTATGCCAAAACTTCATGGACTTCTTTTCCTTCCCCACTCACAATATTGTGTGTGTATGGGAATTTTAAAAATGGAGTAAAGTTTAAGCCATAGATGTATAAGTTAGCAATTCATATTTCTTTCTTGCCATTGGTTAAAAATCATTTGATTACAATAAATAGTTACTTTCTTGTTAATAGAAAGACTTGGTGTGTATGTTCATTTAACCTGAATTAGACAGTTAGGTAAAATTGGACAATTTGGTAGTTTAATCAAATTTGCATATTGGTGATGACCCGGGAAATAGTAAGGCTTAGTCTTAAGTACACGACCATGATGAGTCGTGGCACTACTAATTCGATAACCTCTTATATGGGACCTTATTATTTGGTCTGATTATAACCTTAAATCCACATTCCCACTTGCCCCTGGTAAACCTTCAAACCTCACTTAACAAGAACCGTTCAATGTCTTTTTTTTAAAAAAAATAAAGGATTCTGATAGCAACATCTTTTCAGGAAGAAAATTCCAAAAACTCATTACAAGATTAATTTTTTCTCTTATGACCCTCTCGGAAAAAAAAACCTCCTAATCCCTGTTTTAAATGGATGGTCACTGATTTCTAAACAGTGATTCCTGGTTCTTGATTCTCCTATAAGAGCAAACGTCCTTTCCACATCTACCCTGTTAAGATTCTTCAGAATTTGATATGTTTCAATCAAGTCATCTCTTATTCTTCTGAACTCTAGTGGATACAAGACTAATTTACCCAACCTTTCCTCATAAGTCCAACCATCCATTCCAGAACTAGCTTTTTGTGATATCTATACCTGGATCTCCACATCTCTCTGCTCATCAATTGTTTCTAGCCTCTCGCCATTTAGAAACTGTTCTTAAAGCAATAGTGGACAGTTTCACACCTCATTACATTGTTAATTTCAAATTCGACAGGCAAACAATTTCCTAATTCAATAAATTTCTGATTCCTCTGTATATATTCCTCCTCCTAATTTAGCAAGCCATATTTTGAGGTAGTATCAATAGTGAAACTATCAACATTTGTCTTTGCTATTCCTACAAAGCTGAAAGCATTGTATTGAGTCTGCATATGCCCGTTCAATTGGAAATCCAAGTCAGCTGTGAGCTGAGTTGCTTCACCAACAACTGCAAGCCTGAGCCAATGCATGTATAGATTTCAAATTCAGTAGGTATACAGAATCTTAATTCAGTGGGTGTACAGAATCCTAATCAAATTATTGTACAGAAACCTAATTCAATGGGCTACCTCTGGTGACTCCAAGGATATATACTTGGTCTCTTTCTATTATCTACAATTTCACATGTATTAAATTGATTTAGCTTTATTGTCACATGTACTCACCTGAGTACTGTGAAAAGTTTACAAGTCGCCACTTACTGTGCCATCTTAAGTATAAATCCTAAGGAAAAATTAGAAAATTAAGAACTAAAAAGTTCAGAATAACATTGTGGGCCTCGCCTTTAGTCCATGCCAGCTCTCGCCTCTGTACAGCACTGGGCTTCACTTTGAGTTTCCAAAGGCCGGAGTGGTGGGAGTCTGCTCTGGATTCACCTCGAGGATGGGAGCACGCCCTGAGACCAGGAGTCCCCGATGACTTTGCTTGACACTCAAGGATGGGAGGTAAAGAGAAAGAAGAATAAACAGAAAAAGAGAAAGAAAGAAAAGAAAGGGATGGAGCGGATGAACTCCAGTTGAGGAGTCCTACTCCACCAAAATCTTGGACATGGACGTGATATGTCACCCAGCTCTGTGCCTCAAAACCTGTTTGGATGCTGTCACTATGATTATCATATTGTTTATCTGATATCCAGAACTGAATTAACATAACTATTCTTCAATTAAATATTGGGAAAACTGAAGCTATCTCCCTTGCCCCTTCCATCACTACTTCTATTCCCTAACTACTGACTCCATTACCTTCCCTGGGAACTGTCTCAGGCTGTACCACTCTATCTTCAATCTTGAAACTGAGCTTCTGATCATATACCTGCTCCATCATCAAGGCTGCTTATTTCCATTCTATAATATTGTCCAACTCTGCCCTTGTCTGAGTTCATAGGCTGTTGAAATCTTCACCCATTACATTGTTATCCATGGAGGTGACTGTTTCAACTCACTGTTGGCTACTCTGTATAAACTTGAGGTATCCAAAACTCTACTGCTCATAACTTATCTCACACCAAGTCCAGTTTGCATATCTCTCCTGCGCTCATAGATTTCCATTAGCTCCTGTTTAAGGAACATAGAAAAACATAGACGCATCAATGATAGGAGAACAAAAAGGCAGTTTTGCCCTTTGAGTCTGCTTCATCATTCAATATGGTCATGGCTGATCATCCTGGTACCCTGTTCCCGCTTTGTCTTTATGCCCTTTGATCTCTTTAACCCTAAGAACTATATTTAATTCCTTCTTGAAAAAATTCAATGTTTTGGTCCCAACTGCATAACAGCATGAGTTTTAAATGCTCAACCTTGTTTTTAAATCACTCATAGCTTTGTTATTCTCTATCTCTAATCACCTTCAGCTCCAAAATCCTCCGAGATATCTGCAGTGCACTAATTCTAGCCTTTTGAGCAACCCTAATTTCAATTGGTCCACCAACACATTGCAAATTCTTCAGTTCCTTCCCTAAACCTCTCTACATCTCATGGCCCTTCAAAAGTTTCCTAAAACCCACCTCCATAACTAAGTTTTTGATCATTTGCCTAATAGTGCTTTATCCGTCTTTGTGTCATATTTTGTTGTAATGCAGTGAATCACCTTGGAACTTTTGACTATGTTAAAAGTATTACATTAATACAAGTTGTTGTGCTATGGTTTCCCAAATAATCAGGTTTGTAAAAATCAAATTAAACAACTGCATACTTTTTTTAATCAAAGTGTTTGGGCATTTCATGACATACCCTCATGACCATCACAGCCTGAGGTGGGATTTAAACCAAGACTGTCTGGGCTGAGGTAGGGTTACTTTACATAGATACTTAATAACCAGATATACAGATTCCAAAATAAACATGCGTACAGATTCCTTAAAGAGGTCCATAAATTCCTAATTAATCAGGTGTATAGACTCCCAGTGAACTCAATATACAGATTCCGAATCAAATGTGTATACATCTTCTGTAAAGATGAAAAAAGTAACTCAATGTGCAGAATTCAAGTTCATCACTCCTGATTCAGTGAGTATACATGCTATTAATTAAGCAAATGCAAGAATTCTGAAGTCAATGGGTGCACCAATTCTAAATTTATTAGGAGAATAAATTTCTAATTTTGTGGATGTACAAATTATTTATCAATCATGTGTGCACACTTCCAATTGCATGTAGTAATCATGAGTAGTAATGACTATAGCTCAATAGTTAATTAGCTGTAAAGCACTTCTGAAGAAGGGTCCAGACTCGAAACGTTACCTTTCCTGCTCCTCTGATGCTGCCTGGCCAGCTGTGTTCATCCAGCTCTACACCTTGTTATCTCTGGATAAGTGTAAGTCTTTTTAATTGTGTGTGGCCAGTACCACTCACTAATTCCTGTTACATAGCTGTCACACAGTTAGTGGGAATCTTGAAGTAAATCTGCACAGTACTACCAGAAGGAAGAAGAGGTCTTTTCACTGACATTCTAAGCATTCCTAGCAAAATGACCTTACAAACACCATTGGCTGCCTGAGAACTGCACAGTGGGAGCTGGCGGCAAGAGTATAGCACATTGAAGGAAAACCAGTTGCTCCAGTGACCCTACCACAGTGAGACAAATAACTATTCACAATCAAATTGATTGACTAGTGATCCCGTTGTGACATTATTCAGTTTTTATTCCTAACTGGTAATGCAGATTCAATCCTCATCAGCCACTGAGTCCAAATTGCTCTGGCCTTTAGAAACACAGCAAAAGAATTGCTAGTGGCTGTGCCTGTGCGTGCATTCCGCTTCAGTGTGCTTACTGTGACAGAATGCACAGCAGTAAGCTTAAATTATTAAATCCAAGTAAATGATTTAGATTATATGATTATTCAGTATTAAACAGAACGGTTGATTGCATTATTGTTTCTGTTCACTTTTCCACTCCTAAATAACTGTCTTCTAATTCTTACAGATCACATTTTCCTTCATCATTTTCCCAGTCCTAGGCACCTTCCTTATTCGGTTCCACAACCTATTCTTCCTCTGATTCACAGGATATAACCAGTCCCTGGTTTTGTTTTCAAAGTGTACATTTTCTTGTGGTGTTGGGCAGTGGATGTCAACAGCCTACGCAATTTGCAGCAGCTATCACAGAAGATGCCACCCCAACCTGAAATCCCTATACATCAAGCCATGTACTCAATAAAACCTGCTCCCTGACACTCAGTTCAGATTCTGTGAGGACCACTCAGCATTTGGCCTCATTACAATCTTGGTACAAATTTGGACAAAAAAAGCAGAACTGAAGAGGGAAAGTGTGTGACTGCCCTTGACATCAAGGTAGCATTTCACTAGTGTGACACCAAGGAGCCCTAGCTCAATTGCAGTGAATAGGAATCAAAGGAATTCTTGTTGCTAATTGGAGTCGTATTTGGCAGAAAAGAAGATAGTGGTAGTTGTTGAAGATCAATCATCTCAGCCACAGGACATCACTTCAGAAGATATTTTCTGATCAACCTGCTCAGTGATGTTACTACACACCGATGCAGTGGGTGGGATTTAATTCAGACCTCCCAGCTCAGAGACAGGGGCATTACCACTACATCTAATTTTCCAGGGTAAAAATTTTTAATTGACAACACATGTTTGACATAAGTTGGACTTGATCCCAGGCCAATTTTTCAGGGCAGATATTTTTAACCAACGTGAGACATTCAGAGATGTTATTGCACACCTATTGCAGTTGGGTCTCATATCCAGAAGTCCTGGCTCAAAGGCCTCTGCACTATGAGTTCCTGATTTAGCAGGATAGTGTCCTAGATCATCAGTTGCTTCATCAATTACATTTTCTTCATCATATTTAATCGGAGGTGTGAATATTTTCTGATAATTGCACAATGTTCAGCACCATTTGCAACTCCTTAGCTGAAGCAGTCCATGTTCCAGTGCAACATATCCTGGACAACATTCGGCATTGTGTTGGTAAGTAGCAGATAACAGTCATGTCACACAAATGCCAGTCAATGACCATTTCCAAAAAAGAGAGAGTCCAACCATCCCTCCTTGATGTTGAATGGAATTCCCATCCCGGAATCTCCTGCTGTCAAGATCTTGGTCATCATTGACCAGAAATTGAATTGGACCAGCATATAAATACAGTAGCTACGATAGCAGGCCAGAGGCTGGAAATTCTGAGATGAGTAACTCACCTCATGATTCCTGAAAACCTGTTCAGCATCTATAAAGGTACAAGTCAGAAGTGTAATGGAATATTCCTCGCTTTCCTGGATTAGTATAGCTCCAACAATATACAAGAAGCTTGACACTATCCAGAACAAAGCAAACTGCTTTTTTGACTCCCAATCTAACACTTTCAATGTTCACTCCTTCAACCATTGATGAGGTACAATGGAAGCGGGGTGTACCATCTACAAGCATTGCAATAACTCACCAAGGCTTCTAAAATAGCATCTTTTGAACTCATTTACCACCTGGAATGACAATGGCAGCAAATACAGAGGTACACCACCACCTGCAAGTTACCCTCCAAGCTAAGCAAACATTCTGAAGTAGAACTACACCATCAATCCTTTACTGTTGCTGGGTCAAAGTTTTGGAACCCCCTCCTAGACAGGCATACCATTATCACATGGATTGGAGTGGCTCAAGAAGACAGTTCACTGCCACCTTTTTGGGTCCAATTAGGGAGGAGCAATAATGATGTTTGAGCCAATGATGTCCACATCCTTTGCCACTTTGGTGCTTCTTCCAGTTGGTGTTCAACATGGAGGAGACTGATTACTTAGTGACAGTTGGATGGATACAGTTGGTGGTAATCAGCAGGAGGTTTCTTTGCCCATATTTGACGTGATGTTATGACAACTCAGTGTCCAGAGTCAATGTTGAAGACTCCCAGAGCAACTCTCTCCCAATTGCATAGCAGCCATTGCAGGGATGGAAGCAGGTTCAATAGTAACTTGCAAAAGGGAATGGGATAAATGTCTGGGGCAAAAAAATAAGATTTGGAGGTAACAGCAAGAGAGTGGAACTAATTGGCTAGCTCTGCTAGCAGACACAAAGTTATGAAGGCCTTCAACTGTGCTGTTTCATTATTATTTATATGTGACTCTCTGTAATTGTTTTGTGGTTTCTGCTGGAGACCTGATTAGTCACTGAACTCTCATTGTGTTCTTTTCATTCAAGTTTGTTAATTGGTATTTTAATTCGTGATATGGGTGATTTGGTGGTAGAGCCCAGCACATCAGAACAAAAATCAAGGCTAAAGTACTTTTACCTATCTTCAGCTAGAGCTGCTGAGAGGCTTATTCATTTCAGCCTCTTGCTGAGGTCTCCAGTTTCACAGATGTCAGTTTACACCTAATTTTAGTCACACCATTTGATATTAAGACAGAGTTGAGGCACTACATACTAAATTTTCTGTATGTTGTGACAACATCCTAGCAGTCATACTGAAGGCTTGTACGCTAGCTTCACCTTTAGCCAAATGATACCAGTACAGCTATAGCACTAGGATTCACCCAACAATATGGAAAATTGTCTAGGGGTATATGCTATCCACAAGAAGTGCGATAAAAGGTCCAATTCAGCCAATTATTTCCCCAACAATCTACTCTCAATCTGGAAAGTGATGGAAAATGTCAACAACAATGCCTTTATTGGTATTTACATTGCAATAGCTTTGTTTTTGATATTCACTTTGTGTTCTGCCAGGGGTCCTTCTGGACTCATCTCAGCCTTTGTCCAAACATGGACCAAAAGTTGAACACAAGAGGTGAGGTAAGAGTGACCGCCCTGGACATCAAGGCATCAGTTAACAGACTGTGGTATCAGGATCTCTAGCAAAATTGAAATAAATGGAAATCAGTGAGAAACATTGCACTGGTTGGAGTCATACTGAGCACAAGGATAGCCTGGTTGTTGAGGGTCAAGCATCTCACCCCCAGAACACTGTCGCAGGAGTTCCTCACAGTAATGTCTTTGGCCTCAATATTTGCAGCTGCTTAATCAATGACCTTTCCTCCATCATAAGTTGTAAGTGTGAAGTTTGCAGATGAATGAGCAATTTTCAGCACCACTTTATGAAACCTCAGATACTAAAGTAGTCTGTGTTCATATGCAGGAATATCTGGAAAACAATCAATCAGTCTCATGATGATAAGTGGAACCATCTCCATCAAGAGAGAAACTAATAATTTTGTCTTGAAATTCAGCAGCATTATTGCCACTGAATGCCTCACCATCAACATCTTAGGGGTTACTAACGACCAGACACCAAACTGGGCCAACTAAATAAATACTGTGGCGGCCGGAGCACAGCAAAGGCTGGGCTTATTAACCTGTGGCACAACATTTGGTAAATTTGTATTCCAAAATCACTTTGCTTCTCTACTCCACCTTCCCATTCTTCCTACAGATTAGTTGCATTGAAATTTATTTGTCCACTACTTTCCCAGTTTATTAAAGCCCTTGTTCCTCAGTTACCAGAACTCTGTGAATAACACCCCAGAGCTAGCCCACCATCTAAAAGCATGTGATGGAGTACTCTTTACTCATTTAGATCAGTACAGCTCCAAAAATGTTCAAGAAGCTCAACACAATCTAGAACAAAGCTGCATGATTGGGACCCATTCACTACTAAATATTCATTCCCTTTATCACTGATGCACAGGAACAGCAGTCTATCATATACAAATGTGTTACAGTAATTCACCAAGTTTCCTTTAACATCATCTGCCAAACCCATAACCCCTGCCACCTAGGGCAAAAGCAGCAGATTCATTGAGCACCACCACTTCAAGAACTTGACATCATTCCTAAAATGTGATGTTCAGAGTTGAACACAATGCTTCAGCAGAAACCTAATTGTTCATAAACATTTCCCTCTGTATTCAATGCCTATATTAATAAAGCCAACGGTTCAATATGAAGCATTTACTTCTCAGACTACATAGGAAGAAAGAAAAATAGAAAAAGGTGTGATAATTCAGATACACGGGAATCTTCCTTTATTATCAGACTGCCATACAGACCATCCTTGCAACAGGTCAACCCTATTTACTGCATTGACATGAGCTGTCTCCCAGTGACTAAATTCTCGAGAATCACCAACCTTCAAATGATTTATTCTGCTCTCATGATCTGGAGTAGCTGCAGAGGTGGACTTTTTACCTTCAACAGCATAGTTGTACCTGATGAGTCAGTATTTATGTAAGCTCCCATAACATAAGAACCAGATGTGGTAATGCATCGCTGAAAGCTTCAATGGACTTTTATTACAGGTACTGGTGTCACATGTATATTCCAATCACAGGCACTGTGTGTCTGTTTTGTACTGAGCAATTCTGTTACAAACTATTGCAGTCTTCCCCCAACATGTCATGCTGCAAGATACCCCATTAAGATGGAGACAGGGCTTTATAACACAGGTTTTCAAACAATGTTCTGTAGCACACTGGTATGTCATGAGAACTGCCCAAGGGTGCCATGAAATTTTGTACAAAAGTAAGGAAATTCTATATTTCATCCTAAACAACTTAAAACAAAATTAAACTAAAACTCCATGAAAATTAATCATCAAAGTAGAAGCAAAACACTCTGGGAAACCTGGTAGGCCCAGGTTTCCCATTAACCAGGTAAATTGCAATTGTCTCTAACAGGCATTTTGCAGTGATCTATTGAACTTAAATTATGTATTAGCTCATTCCTTTTGTGGATCAGATTTCGGGCCATGATAGTTAAAAATAATTGAATCCAGCAGATTTTGAAAATGTGTTATTATGAAATATGAAACATTAATTTATTTGATCCCTCCTTAGCTTGTTATATGCACAGTGCTGCAAACCTCTCCAGTAGGACTGTAACCATAGCAAATGCAAGTAAATGTGATGTCTATGAGCAACCAATTTAGCCGAAAAAATGGGCGTGCTGTGGAATTGTTTGTTTCATTGAAGTTTGCCATGTTACTGAAAAGATTGGGAACCATTGCTTTGTAACATCAGGTGATGATATTATGAGCTAGTCTCTTAAAGAGATTTTGTATACTAGCTGTGAGACATAATAAAAGATAAACATCTACTGAGCTAGCAGGATCTGCTAGTGCTTTTGGCTACTGAGCTGATCCTGTGATCATCTACTAAACTAGCAGTCCCCGTGACTTAATACCCAGTGATCTCATACTCCACTGTTCAGCCTGGAGAAAGGCCAAAAGAGCTTTTCAAGAATATATTATCATAGAATCCTTTTGTCTTTAGTGACAGCACCTAAGGAAGAGGCTGTGGGATTAAATGTTTCATTCTATCCCTTGAGCCTGTCATCTAGACTAGCAACTGTGGAAGAACCCTGAAGGTGCTGCATTGGATGCAATATTCAACAGAAACTGCATCCAATTCTGTGGATGTATGTAAAAGATTGAAAAGAGTAGGGCACATTCCTGATGTCTGGATCTTTTCTTAACCAACATTGCCCAACCCAAATTAACCAGGTATTGCCTTGTGCAAGTACTCGAACTGAATGCTGCATTTACACACATAAACAGTGACTATGCCTTAAAAAAATACTCCGTTTCCATGAAATGATTTGAGATGATTCTGAAAGATGTAATAGGAAGCTATACAAGTGTAATTTGTCACCATCTACAGGCTTACCTGCTGTATCATAAGGACTAGCTTGCTGATATTTCTACCACCTGCTGACTAGAAAGGCATCAGAAACAGTTGTGTTATGTGATAGCATGGGCCGAGTGCACATGCGCAGACATTTTGACGTAGGTTTGCAGCAATTGTATAATGACAGGTTGGGAGTGTGGAATGGGAAATGTGAGGCAGCACTTGCCACAGCCTCAGGATGTTAAAGGTACTTTGCAGCTGTTGAAATACTTCTCAAGGGTAGAAACTGTTGTAATGCAGGAATTGTGACAAAAAATTTGTGCATAACAGGTTCCCACAAACAATAATGGAATAAACATAGTGCTTCCAGAATCTTATATGCCTTTCTGAGAGAGAAGTTGAAGCCTTGGTTTAATGTCTCATCTGACAGCTGATGCCCCTGACAGGATTGCACAGGGCAATGTCAGCCCGAATCTTTGGAATATGGCTAGAACCAATTTTCTGACTTAAAAGTGAGAGCGTGGTATCACCATGTCTGACCTTACAGGGCTCAATGTATGTGGCTTCATAAACAAGAATATTTGAGATATCTTACTTGGGAAGGATACGACGAGCAATGAAAGACCCTCAGCTCACCTCAATCAACAAGCGTCCAGTCTTTGCACACATTCTCTTGCTCCTTAGACTACAAGCGACAGACTCAGTCCACATAATGTACAACCAGCCCAGCTCAAGCACCTCAATCTTCCAGCCCCTACCATCCTAATACTCTTCAGTCATCTCTGTTCAGTGACCCCAATAGCCACAATGCAAACATAGCCAGGACCATTACTTATGCAAGACTCGCAAGTATGGCAAGCTCAGAAATGGAATATTACCAGCACTTGTAGTTGTCTCAGTGTCTGACCACAGCGTAATTTCCATGTTCCTGAAGTGATCACAGAAATCTTCAAACTGTGCAAGCAAAAACCAACAAAATTTTATCAGCGTGTAAATGAACCAGCAGAGGTTCTTTTGTGAATCTTAGTAAGCGCCGATATTGTCCACTTTTGCATCATACATCCTCTTGAAATGGTGCCAGTAATTGTTGGTTAACCTTCATTGAACATGCATAATTACCAAGTTGTACATAGAAGTGCTTGATCTGGAACACTACAAGTGTCTGAAGAGTGTTCTGCAGGAGACTGGAGGTTATTTGTAATGGCACATTGCCTGGAAATACTGTTACCATTGTGAACAGAAACCTGTTTTGAGGACGGATGTACTTACTTTACTTTTCATTTCCTGCTTGCTAGGAGACAGGCACAGTGCTGTTACCGCACAACCCACACAGGGTTGAGTATGTATTTGCCCTGCACCCACTGCAGACCTCAGCTCAGTATTTTCAGTCACCACTGCAAAACCACTGCAAGGAAGTGGCAGCATGTGGCCTGTTAAAATGGGTAGCTCCAGAGAAATTAGCTGCTGATAATCAGGAACAAATAGTCGGTTATCAGGCAGTGAAACAACTTTACAATCAATCTGATTGAATTAAGCCCTGTCTAAACTAAAAGAAACTGTGTAATGCACAATTTTCTATGATCTTAACTGCAGCATAAATAAGCCATTAACAAGACAGCTTGGATGCCCTGTCCTTACTTCTTTCTCTCCCTTCTTGAAGCCATTGGCTCCTTGTTAGAACTTCTTACACTATTTTTCACAAATTTCGCAAATACTGCCTATCCCCCTGGTGTTACTTATTCTAAGTGAACTTAACAATGAGCTTTTCTGCTAAAGGGAGCATCACAGCAAAGCCTGACCTAACTCCATCTTGGCATAACAAGGTGTAGAGCTGGATGAACACAGCAGGCCAAGCAGCATCAGAGGAGCAGGAAGGCTGACGTTTCGGGCCTAGACCCTTCTTCAGAAAAGTTCCTACTATCTCTGAAACAATTTTAACCCCACCTTCCTGCTCCTCTGATGCTGCTTGGCCTGCTGTGTTCATCCAGCTCTACACCTTGTTATCTCAGATTCTCCAGCATCTGCAGTTCCTACTATCCATCTTGGCATACTTATTTTTATTGGTGATTGCAAGATGATAAGGTACGAGGTGGTGGTGGAATTGAAGCTTGTTGTACAAGGTAATGATTCTGAAAATGTTAATGCTGAATACTGCATTAAGACCATAAGACCATAAGACCATAAGACATAGAAGCAGAAATTAGGCCATCAGTCCATCGAGTCTGCTCCGCCATTCAATCATGGCTGATAATTTCCTCAACCCCATTCTCCTGCTTTCTCCTCATAACCCTTGATCCCCTTGATAATCAAGAACTTATCTATCTCAGTCTTAAATGTACTCAATGACCTGGCCTCCACAGCCTTCTGTGGCAGAGAATTCCATGGATTCACCACTCTCTGGCTGAAGAAGTTTCTCCTTATCTCCATTCTAAAAGGTCTTCCCTTTACTCTAAGGCTGTGCCCTTGGGTCCTAAACTCTCCTCCCAATGGAAGCATCTTCCCAACAGCCACTTTGTCCAGGCCATTCAGTATTCTGAAAGTTTCAATTAGATCCCCCCTCATCCTTCTAAACTCCAATGAGTATAGTCCCAGAGTCCTCAAACGTTCCTCATTTGTTAAGCTTTCCACTCCTGGGACCATTCTCGTGAACCTCCTCTAAACCCGCTCCAGGGGCAGTACATCCTTCCTGAGATTTGGGGCCCAAAACTGCACACAATACTCCAAATGTGGCCTGACCAGAGCCTTATAAAGCCTCAGTAGTACATCCCTGCTTTTATATTCAAGTCCTCTCAAAATAAATGCCAACATTGCATTTGCCTTCCTAACTACTGACTCAACCTGCAAGTTTACCTTGAGAGAATCCTGGACTAGAACTCCCAAGTCTCTTTGCACTTCAGACTTCTGAATTTTATCCCCATTTAGAAAATAGTCCATGCTTTTATTCTTCTTACCAAAGTACATGACCTCACACTTTCCCATGTTGTACTCCATCTGCCACTTCTTTGCCCACTCTCCTAACCTGTCCAAATCCTCCTGCAGCCTCGCCACCTCCTCAATACTACCTGTCCCTCCACCTATCTTTGTATTGTCTGCAAACTTAGCCAGAATGCCCACAGTTCCTTCATCTAGATCATTAATGTACAAAGTGAAAAGTTGTGGTCCCAACACTGACCCTTGTGGAACACCACTTGTCACCAGCTGCCATTCTGAGAAAGACCCCTTTATCCCCACTCTCTGCTTTCTGCCAGACAGCCAATCTTCTATCCATGCTAGCACCTTGCCTCCAACACCATGGGCTCTTATTTTACTCAGCAGCCTCCTGTGTGGCACCTGATCAAAGGCCTTCTTGAAGTCCAGGTAGATAACATCCATTGGCTCTCCTTGGTCTACCCTGCTCATTACTTCCTCAAAGAATTCTAGCAGATTTGTCAGGCATGACCTCCCCTTGATGAAACCATGCTGACTTTGCCCTATTTTACTATACACTTCCAAGTATTCAGAAATCTCATCCTTTACAATGGACTCCAAAATCTTACCCACGACCGAGGTTAGGCTAATCGGCCTGTAATTTTCCACCTTTTGCCTTACTCCATTTTTAAACAGAGGTGTCACGTTAGCGATTTTCCAGTCCTCTGGGATCCTCCCTGGCTCTAGCATTATGCTCCATTTAATCTGATAACACCATCAGGACTTGTGTGAGGAAAGGCAAAATATAGTAGCAACTCAAAGAGGACTGACCTGTAATTTTACATCTACCAATAGTCTTAGTACCGATGTCTATCACAATTAATTAACTTGTGTCTGATTGTTACCATTGCAACAAACTACATCTTGTTTAAGAAAAGAACCTCTTCTCATCGTACTATTTAGTCTTTTTCCTCTATCACGTGAGACCAAGTAAGGTCTAAGGCCTATCAGAAAAAGGGATGGTAACAGCAATCCACCTAAGCTCATGTTGGCAATAGTTGGAATTGCATGATATGGTAAGCAGCAATGTAGATTCGAATTTGATTTAGCTGTGCAGATGACAGAAATTTCAAGTTAAATTTTTAAGAGTAAATTGGGCAGATAGTCTGCATCACAAGGACCTGAACAATTAACTATACTGCAGGAGACAAACTCGTGGCAAGTTTCAACAGGCACAATCTACAGTCAAGGAAAAAAACCACTCCAGACCTGGTAAGAGAAGCACATAAGCAAGTGTGAACTATAAGCTAAATGGAGCTGGAAAATTAGTCCCAACAGTGTTTACAGATTGCATCAGGTACCAATGAAGAGTAGAAATAGTCTGTTACAGAGCAAAAGGACATTGGAGGTTCTGTGAGATAAGTTAAAATACCTGGTGAGCAAGGGGAAAACTTAAAAAAAAGTGTAGTTATAGGATGAAAAGTTGAGAGAGAAAGGAAAAAAGACATCCAAGTCACACCAATCAATTAGGTACCATTCTTCATGCCACAGCAGCTCTCACAATAACCACGCTGTCATTGTTATTTATTACATACCAATCATGCCATTGGCCATTATGTTTTCTCTCTCTTTTGACTTGCAGATACCAGTGGATGTCTCTGACCTCTACACAAAAGTGGCTGGTGACATATGGTACAGGCATAAGTTTGATGTAGCACATTGTTGTACAGCAATAGGTACGCCCCTTTGCTGAAGATACCTAACCAGCAAGGCAAGTTGCTTGTTGTGTGATTGCATGAATTGGCACAGTATGGCAAAGCAAGGCAAGGCAAAGCTAAGCAGGGATCCTGTGAACAGCCAGGTAGGCGATAAGTGAGTGAGTAAAAAGAGAGCAATTCAGCAGCCTTGATATGTAGCCTGGTCCAACCATGAACTGGGTGTCTATTTGTGTGCATAAAGAATCCTCGTAGCAGCCTTCTCTTGGCAATTGCTGGAGTGCAATGAATTGCAGCTTCCTAAGGGTTCTACAAGTTGATTAGAAAGGTGCCAAGACAATCATGGAGGGTATACAAATGTCAGATTCCAATGTCTGTGGATGACGGCTGTGTCTAGCTAGTGTCCATGGATCATGCTCTGAGATGCTGTTTGGTGCTGAGGGAGGGTCTTTACAGCCAGCGGTGAGATGTAGCCATCAAGTACTGCTCTGACTTCCATTATGAGAATTCTCAACATCTGGCTTGATGAACTTTGAGCTTTGGGTAGTACTTGGAACTATGACATTACTGCGATTTCAGAGACTTGGCTGAAAGAGGGACAGGACTGGCAGGTGAATGTCCCAGGTTTTAGATATTTCAGGTGTGATAGAAAGGGAAGTAAAACGGGTGGGGGAATTGCATTACTGGTAAAGGAGTATCTCGCAGCTGTACTGAGGGAGGATACATCGGAGGACTCATGCAGTGAGGCAATATGGGTAGAACTCAGGAATAGGGAAGGTGAAATCACAATGACGGAGATATACTACAGGCCTCCCAACAGCCAGTGGGAAATAGAGAAGAGATTATGTAGACAGATTTTGAAAGTATGTAAAACAGTGGGGTTGTTGTAGTGGGTGATTTTAACTTCCCCCATATTGACTGCGACTCACTATATGCTAGGGGCTTGGATGGGGCAGAATTTGGAAGGATCATTCAGGAAGGACACTTGACACAATATGTAAATAGTCCAACCAGGGAAAGGGTTACAGTGGACCTGGTTTTGGGAAATGAATCTGGCCAGGTGAGTGAAGTTTCAGTGGGGGAGCATTTCAGGAGTAGTGACCATAATACTGTGAGTTTTAAGATATTCATGGATAGGGATAACGCAGTCCTTGGGTGAAGGCTTTAAATTGGGGGAAGGCAAACTACAACAGTATTAAGCAGGAACTGGAGAGTTTTGATTGGAGGCAGCTGTTTGAGGGTAAATCTACATTGGATATGTAGGAGTATTTCAAACAACAGTTGATAAGAGTTCAGGAGTGACATGTTCATAGGAGAATGAGGGATAGGTATGGTAAGTTACATGAACCTGGGATGACCAGGGATGTTATGACCTTGGTCAGAAAGAGAAAGGAAGCATATGTAAGGTCTGGGAGGATGCAAACGGACGAAGTCCTTGAAGTATGTAAGGAAAGCTGGGAGGAACTTAAACAAAGAATTAGAAGGGCTAAAAGGGGTCATGAAAAGTCATTAGCAAACAGGATTAAGGAGAATCCCAAGACTTTTTATACATACATAAAAAGCAAGAGGGTAGCCACGGAAAGGGTTGGTCCAATCAAGGACAAAGGAGGGAATCTATGTGTGGAGCCAAAAGAGGTAGGTGAGGTCCTAAATGAATACTTTATTTTGGTATTCACCAAAGAGAAGGAATTGGTGGAGGATGATTTCAGGGAAAGGAGAGTCGTGTTTCTAAGCCAACATGCTAGTAAAAAGGAAGAGGTTTTGTCCATCATTAAAGGTTTTAAGATAGACAAATCCCGAGGTCCTGATGGGATCTATCCCAGAATATTGAGGGAGACAAGAGAATAAATTGCTGGACAGACACCTTTGCATCCTCTTTGGCCACTAAGATCCCAGAAGACTGGAGGATAGCCAATGTTGTCTTATTGTTTAATAAGAGTAGCAAGGATAATCCTGGAAATTAAAAATCTGTAAGTCTCACGTCGGTGGTAGGGAAATTATTGGAAAAGTTTCTCAGGGACAAGATCTATATGCATTTAGAAGCAAATGCACTTATTAGCAATAGACAGCCTGGTTTTGTGCGGGAAACGTCGTGCCTCACTAACTTGATCAAGTTTTTTGAGGAAGTGAGGAAGCTGATTGATGAGGAAATGGTGGTTGATGTTGTCTACATGGACTTCAGTAAAACCTTTGACAAGGTCCCTCATGGCAGACTGATACAAAAGGTGAAGTCACATGGTATTGGGGAGAACTGGCAAGATGGATACAGAACTGGCTTGGTCATAGGAGGCAGAGGGTAGCATTGGAAGGATGTTTTTCAGAATAGAGGGTGTAACTAGTGGTGTTCCACAGGGATCAGTGCTGGAACATCTGCTGTTTGTGGTCTGCGTAAATGATTTGGAGGAAAACGGAGCTGATCCAATTTGTAAGTTTGCAGGCAATACAAAGATTAGTGGAGTCGTGGATAGTGAGGAGGGCTGTCAGAGGATGCAGCAGGATATAGATCAGTTGAAGGCATGGGCAGAAAAATGGCAGATGGAGTGTAATCTGGAAAAATATGAGGTGATACATTTTGGAAGGTCAAGTACAGGTGGAAATTATACAGTGAATGGCAGAACCCTTAGGAGTATTGATATGCAGAGGGATATGTGCAAGTCCACAGATCACTGAAGGTGGCAGTGCAGGTGGATAAGGTAGTGAAAAAGGCCTGGCATGCTTGCTTTCATTGGAAGTGGATATACAAGTTATGCTGCAGCTTTATAGAACTTTAGTTAGGTCACATTTGGAATATTGCATACAGTTTTGGTCACCATACTACAGGTGCGTTGGAGAGGGTACAGAAAAGGTTTACCAGGATGTTGCCTGGTTAGGGAATTTAGCTATGACGAAAGGTTGGAAAAACTGGGTTTGTTTTCACTGGAACACAGGAGGTTGAGGGGCGACCTAATAGAAGTTTATAAGATTATGAATGGCAATCATTATAGTGGATAGTATGAGGCTTTTTCCCACGGTGGAGTGGTCAATTATTAGGGGACACAGGTTCAAGGTTAGGGGCAGGGGAAGTTTAAAAGAGATGTGCAAGGCAAGTTTTTCACACAAAGGATGGTGAGTGCCTGGAATGTGGTGCCAGAGGACGTGGTGGAAGCAGACACAGTAGCAGCATTCAGGAAGCACCTGGATGAATACATGAATAGGAAGGGAATAGAGGGATACAGATCCTGTAAGTGAAGACGGTTTTAGTATGGAAGGGCAAAATGTGTCAGTGCAGGATTGGAGGGCTGAAGGGCCTTTTCCTGTGCTGTATTGTTCTTTTCTCTTTGGTCTTTGTTTGCTTGTCGGTACAAACTGGTCAGATATGAAGCTGAATGACGTGAATTATGCCATTAATAGGATATTAATCTGGAGGGAGTGCTCTGGCAATGCCTAGGTTGACTACTGGGACAGCAAATAGGGGAAGAGACACCCAGGTTCTTCAAGGGAATAGGAACTTCAAAAAGGTGAACACAATGGAAACCCCATGGAAATGTAGATTTTTCAATATCTTTTTGAATAGACAACACTAAGAATGTCAATTACTCAGAGGGAATTGGACAGAAGAGTCCAATTTATCCTGTAAATAAAAACCTCTCATTTGCAGTTGTATTGATTTGCTGTTTGGAAAAAATGAATGTTGCACACTTTTGACAAGTTGGCCACAGCGTCACAAACAGAAGTTGGCACCACCAACACCATGCAATAACCACCCCTCCAAACCCACAAATGACAGAATGTCTCTGAGGGAACGCTATTGGGAAGCAATAGATGGAGGAATGAACAAAAACAATGAAGGCATGAAGAAAGGTGGAGCAGGCGGCTGGTTTGAATAGGTATGATTTCACTCTATATTCAAGGTGGTAGTGGGATAGATTGAGGGAGGGTGCATTCTCTGTGTCAGTGACATGAGAAAGGGCCAGGAAAAGTCTAATAGGAAATATCAAAGAGCGTAATAGTCTTTTTTCATAGGTTGCCTCCAAAACAGTTGTACCATCTAATTAATTAAGTGTATGAGATGGTTTATGTTTAGCAACACATTATGAAGCAACAAAATATTTTTATGTTACAAGCCATTTGATCATCATTTTCTTACTAGAAGCAGCTTGTCACTTTAAGGTGGAAAAGCAAGAATTAAAGTTCCAGGATTTTCAGCCCTAATCTACACACAGTTTTGTCAAAGAAATTCGAATATCATTGCGCCCTCTTTAGGCACAGCCTGGTGCAGACGTTAGAAAAGACAATTAAGGGTGTTTTTGGTACATTGCAATAATCAAGGAAGTGGTATGTAAAGTGTCCACACTGCTCACCTGGAGGGATTAGTGTAGATGCAAGTCACTTTATCATCACCATTAATTTACATAAAATTGTGCCTGCAATGACTCAGTGGTCACACGCTTATCTCAGTGTCAGGGGGTGTTGGTTCCATAGTCCCACTCTAGAGACATGACCAAAGATATCTATTCTGGCTCTTTAGTTTAATACTGAGAATCACTGCACCATCAGAGGTGCTGACCTACAGTTTGGATGTTAAACTGAAGCCCTGAGTCTCCTCAGGACAACTTCAAATGTCTCACGGTACTACGTCAAAGAAGAACATGAGAGCTATTCCTGTTGGCCTGGCCAATTTGCAATGTCCATATCATTGACACAAGTTGTGTAGTTGTTACTATTGCTTCGAACTTACTGTGCACAAATTGGTTGCTGCATTTTCTATATTTCAACTGTGACTGTTATACAAAAGTACTTCATTAGCTATAAACTGCTTTGGGATATCCTGAGATCATGAAAGGCAGGATGAAAATGGAAGCCTCAGTAAATTTATCAAGTTCATAACTCTGCTGTCTTCAGAAAGTGGGGATACTTGTCGACAGAGAAAAAGGCTTTAAGACGTTTAAACCCAGAAATCCAGAGGATCTCCCTTTGGGGTAGATTACTGCTGCAGAGAATTCTCAACTCTTCAACCTCATCTCATTTTCTAAGCTTGTGGTATTTATACATTGAAGTAGCATTACATAGTGCATTTGCAATTGCTCATGTCAAAGTGGGTGGGGCACCAAATTTGTTGAAACATCACAGCTGATTGATTTAGCCACTGACTGCTGCTTTTTCTATCTCAACATTACTACATACACAGGACGTCCGGGCAGTTTTGCAGCAGATCATGAAATACAAGCAAGCTGTTCATTCTTAAGGCACAATGCTTTTAAAAAGGGAGCTGTACCAAAAAAAAAATGCTGTAATGGAATTCCTTGTAAAGTTATCATCAGGGATCCAGAATATTGGATTATGCACTTGAGGCACTAATGTTGAGGAGAAACGCCATGGTCCCACAGGGAGGTGAGGGGCTCTTAAGAACCACTCTCAGAAGGAAATGGGAGTAGGTGACCAGGAAGGTGAATTCCCAGAGCTGGAATCCATGATTTGATAGAAGTGCAACAAGATGTCTAGTGACTTAAATGACAGTAAAGGTTAGTCAATGAAGAATACCTGAGTGACTGACAAGCCAGCGAATGCATCTGATGCAGCCTCCAGTCACTATAAAGGATAATGGAGGAGTTTAGCTCCAACTTCACAGAGAACAATAGCATGAGGTTTTCCCTCGTATTTATTTTCCCAAAAGGGATCATATAGATGTTGCCAGCACCTGCATTCAAATATGAAATCCTAGCGCCACATCAGGTACTTGTGAGTGCAAGCACTAAGAAATATTCTAATAGTGTTTTCACACTAGAAGTGCAGACGCTGAGACAGGCACAGGCCATGTTGCTACAATGGAGAAGCCTCAATTCTAAGACACATAACTCGCATTCTCAATAATAATGGGCAGCCATCTGAATCCTGCTCCTGCCTGCAAACAATATAGCTTCTACCATTGGACTCTTGTGACTGTTGTTAATTGATGAAACCTGAGCATTAACCAAGCCTAGAAATTAGATTTTGTCCAAATTAAGGTGTGACCTCAGTGTTATGCTGTTGCACCTGTCTAATGAGGCCAATGGCAAACTCCCAACAAATTGGGAGTCTCAAACTGCCAGTCTCAATTGTTGGGTCACATATATGGGGCACACAATAATAAGTTGGCTCAGAGATTGGCCAAGGTCAATGGAAGATCAGGGTGTTATGTAGGCCAATCAGTTGATGAGGTTGTGCAGCATCTGTCAATCAGCAATGGTTCTTAAGTTTTATGTGGAGCTAGAAGCAACAGGAGTGCTAGATTGTTGTACAAAAGATCAATAATTCTTGATAACCAATTCCTTAGCAGTAAGATTAATGGGTCTGTTGTTGCCTGGGTCTGTTTTGGCTTCCTTTTAAATATAGACAACTGAGTTAGTTTTTTTTTGTAATCAATTGATAGCTCCCCAGAGTCTTTTCATAATGATTGTCAGTGCCTCACTAGTTTTGCTCACCACTCTGGGACAAATACCATCAAACTCATGGGATTGATTTAACTTCTGCTTTCAATATCTATTGAAAGTTCTGTCTTGTTTATAATGAAATTTTGAATCATGCTGTGGGACTCTTTTGTGGTATTGCACGTTCTCTGTACTTTCCCTTGTGAATAAATTGATTAAGTTATTATTCAGAACATTTACTCTCTCATGCACATCTCAGTTTCAAGGATATTTGCATCCTTTAATGTTCTTAACTTATCTAAGATCATTCTTTTACAATTGTAAATAGGTATTATTGAGAAATTATAATTGTACTGATTTGCCTCTGCTTTTGTCGAGGTCCATCAAGGTTCATCGGTTGAATTTCGTCTTGTATAATTTGTAAAGCCCACAAGGAGACTGTGTAAAGAGATGGCTGCAGTTTTAAAAATCATGTTTGCCAGAACATGTGATTTGTATACAATGTTGCTTTCCCATGGAACTGTGAGAGTAAAGATAGTCAACATGGATCAATTGGTACTAGTGGACAGTTGCTTAACAGTAATGTTTTGATTGGCTCCTGACCAGGTGACCATGGCTTGTATGGGGCCAATGTAGCCAGAAATGTATAGTCTGCAGAAAAAGCATCAAAATATTTGTATCTCACTCCTGTGTGAAGATATCAGAAAATATCTAGTAACAGTAAGCTGGCTTTCACTCATCTTTCTCTACAAATTTGCTTGCCAAAAGGAAACTAACAATGAAAAATTTACTTTCAAACGTTCTGAAAAGGGCAAATTCTCAACCAGTGAATGAAAGACAGTATTGGTATACAAACATCCATATTTCATTGGTAAAGATCTAAAAAGAATAGAAAGAAATTGAAAGAAAACAATTTATTAACTTCTGCTGATTCAGAGATAGTTCCGACTATCTCTATTAACTTCTGTTGTTCAGGCTTGTACTAATGAAAAGTATTCCTTGATTTTTTTTTCCTTCTTTTTCCACGATTAATCTTGTGTATCTCTTTTTGTGAAGAGGGATATTATATCAATTTGTCTTCTATTT
This sequence comes from Rhincodon typus, assembly GCF_021869965.1. Lineage (NCBI taxonomy): Eukaryota > Metazoa > Chordata > Chondrichthyes > Orectolobiformes > Rhincodontidae > Rhincodon > Rhincodon typus. Next base: position 51,491,249 of record NC_063346.1, read on the forward strand.
ACATGTCAACAAACATCATCTTCCAATCCATCTGTTTCAATTCTTTCCTGATCGCTTTGAATTTAGTTGCAAAATTGAATTTGAAAGATTGGGGTAATTGTGTCCCAAATTATGTTAAACTTGATCATTCCGTGTGATCATTCCGTGTTCATTGCTACAAACTCATTTCAAAAATGCTATTTAGTTTAAATGTGAATACCAGATCACATCCGGTAGCTTTTCAAATAGCTATCAATCTGATTTTTCCATGAACAGATATAAACTTGAGCAAGAACCAGATCTGGTTTCTACCACAAAGCTGGTAATGTTCTTTGCAAACAGCATAAGTTGAGTGTTACACATGTGCATGTGAATATGTTTTTGTGACTGTCTTCATCTGAATCCATGGTAGTTGCAGGGATGCAGTTATGTGTGCCAGTAAATTTGTATTCAGTTTTTTTGAATTAATGTGTCAGTTCAGAGTGTTTGCATGTGTAAGTACATGTGCACGCAATGTGTATATATGAGTTTGTATTGATGTTTGAAGTTTGGTTTGTATGTCACTGTGTGCATATAACTGCAAATGTTTGTGAGTGGACATGGTGAGTGAGTGTGTAAGTGTCTGTCTAAATGAGCATGTGTGTAAATATGTTTACATGATTGCAGAATGAAAATATGAATTTGATAGTGAAGGTGAGTCTGTGTGTATTAAAACTGAAATGTGTGCATCAACATTTTTGTAAGCATGTTTTTAAATGTATCAAAATGAAAATGTATGAGGAATTGTGTGTATTTTGTGTGGCCTATGTGACTGAGTGAAATTGAATGTAGAGAACATGTTTGAAAATAAGTCAGAACGTGAGAGTGAACAAGTGTATGAAAAGTGAGAACATGCGTGAGACATGAATGTAGTAGTATATTTACTGAGTCTGAGTTTCACATGATAATGGTGTTTGTGTATGTAAGAGCACATGAGATTTACTCCAGAAGCCTGCTTTCACTGAGTCAATGTGAGAGTCAAGATGAGTGAGGATGTGAGAATGAGTGAGTCGGCAAGTGTTTTAACAAGTGTGTGTCGATGCGTGCAGTTAAATATTTGAGAGCATGATTGATTGTCTGAGTGAGGCACTATTAATTACTCCACAGACTCTGGGTTACATAATTAGGGCTCTTATGGTGCAGACAAGAAAGCCTAGGTTCAACTCCCCTCTAGGTTCAAAGTTAATAACATCCTTGAACAGGTTGATTAGAAAATATCTCCAAGGCCTAAAATCCCAGTCTCTAAATTCTGAATTAATTGTAACACTGAGTGTAAAGTCTGGATTGTATCTGGCAGGTTGTTTACAGAATGTCAATGAACCCAGACTGAGTGCCGAGTGGGAACCTGTCTGTGAATAAGGCTGCACACCAGTCTGGTGTATCTGTTTATTAAAAAGCTTGCTGTCACACATTGCTAACTAATTATTTACCTCCTAACAATTGATCCCTAAAGCAATACTCAAAAATAAACAGAGTGCCCTCAAAACCATTGCCTTTTGGTCCTTGAAACCACACACATCTAACAAATGAGCAGCACTGAAGATCCCACCAGCAGCTAGTAAGCACTCAACTCCACACAGCTGTCTCCTTTATAGGTTGCCATGGTAATACTGAATGCTTGCTCAAATATCTATTTGGTTTGTTTCAGCAAAAGAGTGAAGTTCACTGTATTAGATATTGCGCCAGCAGAGCATAAGATGTCAGAAAGCCATGATAGATGAGAAGTGTTCATAAATTCACAGAGCACACTATGGAGTGATATAAGGAGAGATTTGTCTCATTACCTTGTTTAATATCAGAAAAATTGAGAACTTCTGAATCAAGGAAGGTCAGCTACTCAGGAGCTTTAGAGTGCACACTTCTTCTGTTAGTTTTGGCTCAGTGGGAACGTTTTTCCCTCCATGACCAGAAAATGATGGATTGAAGCCCCTGTCTAGAGATTTCAGCACATAATCAAGGTGCAATGTATATGCAATGATGATGGACTGCTGTACTGTCTGAAAAGCTGTCTTTTGGATGAAATGTTAAAATGAGGTCTAACATCTTCTTTCAAAAGTAGAACAATTCATTGTTACAATTTTTAAAAGGTTATTATTTTAATGATACTCCTCTTCGCCTTTTTGGGTCCTCAGATCAGGAAGGGACTAAAATGAACCACGGTCATCAATCTAAATGAGGCCAATCCTCTAGTATGTGGGCAACATAGACTTTTTTTGATTTGTTCAAACAATACAATGCTACTTTGTTTGTTGTTGCTGGAGACTGCAGATCCGATTATAAACATGGAAAGATTTGTGTGCAATAAAACCACACCCATCTCCTGTTTAACAGCCTTACATTCGTATCCCTGCACAGCCCAAAAGAGGTTGCTATTAGTTCTACTCTTGCACACATTTATCTGCAGTAAGTGACTGCTACTCAATTGGGACACATTTCACCGCTGAATCTAGACCTGTTTGTCTCCTATTTCTTTCACTAAAGTCCTAACACCTGTGCAAATTTTCATATCATCTGTAGACTAGCAGAGAGTTCTCCTGACCTCATTTATGATTTAAGTTTTAAGGTTTTTTTTTGATTATTTAAAACTTTTTTTAAACATAGAGATCATTAAATTCTGACAGGTTGCTATTTCACATGATTTGATTTATTTATTTATTGGATTTGGAAATCACTGGCAAGATCATTCATTGTCATTCAACTGCCCTTAAAAAGGTGGTAGTGCTCCACTTTCCTCAACCACAGCAGTTGTGTGATAATAGGTACATCTACCGTGATATTAGAGAAGGAAAGAAGCTTTTCTAAAGCCTTGCAACTGAGCAGCAACCTGAAAGTTCTTCTCTATATTAAATGGACTCTAGCCAGGCCGTGAGTCAGAAAATACAACACTGAACCTTTTTCTTGACAGCAATTTTATTCTCTTGCGAGTCAACATTGAGAATTTCTAGGGTTGCCTTCTGTAAACAGTCTGCCATTGTGCTGCCACTTCAGGTGGTGATGGAGGATTCTGGGATGTTGACTGATAAGTATGTTGCAGTTATTATCACTATGTCAGACTGTTGCTTGATGATTTTGTGGGTCAGCTTGTCTAATATTGGCCTAGATCCTCAAATGTTAATGAGGGATTTGCAGGATTAACTGGGCTTAATGTGCTTTGTTTGGTCAGTACTGAATAGTCTTCTGATCTTATTTTCATTATACATTTTCATAGTTTTTTTAATAAAATTGAGTGGCCTACTGCATCACTTCAGAGGACAGTTAAGAGTCAAGCACGTCACTGGAGTCACATAAAGGCCAGAAGTGGGTGAGGATAGCAGACCTCCTTTCTCAACAGAAGCAGATGTGTTTTTGCAACAACTTTATAGTTTCCTGACTAGCTTTTTATTCCAGATTTATTTAATTAACTGAATTTAAATTCCCCAGCTGCCACAGTAGGATTTGAATTAATTTCTCTGAATCATCAGTCCAGGTCTCTGGAAATTAGTCAAGTAATATGATCACTACATTGTCATTGCTGACAGGTGATGCATTATTTATGTGTTATTGTGGATGATGATGGTGTAATATGCTAATAGCATTGTCAGATTCTGATCTTAACACCTGGAAAACACATCTGATTGTATTTTGTCTGTGTACATAAGAAATGCTACACCCTAATGTTATAACTGTCTTTGTTGCAAATACAGAGTAATTCTTTGAGTGGATCAAATTAAGACAATGCATTAGTAAAGCTAAAATTGCAAGTCATACATCCACTTCATTCATGCTTGGTTTCTTTGCATCCCAACTGCAAATGTGCAATATTTAACCTGCACAGTATTTGCCTTAAATACCTGACCTTCTTTCACAAGCTCATTTCGGATGGTGTGTTATCACAGTTCAGCAGTATTTAGTGTGGCAGTGGTTTAGTGTGGACATGTTGAATGGAGGATATTCTTTAACACAAGTCAAAGCTGAATCTGGGAAATGATGGTAAAGAACCCTTGTTTGTGCTCTTCAGTCACAACCTTTCAGGGAGTGGAAGCAGTGCCAGTTCAGGGCAGGGCTTAATAAATGTCCTGCAGGCCTACTTAATTCAGCTATCATTAGTGAGGCTGTTTTTGCTGCTGGAAATAGCACTGGCTCAGCATGATATCCAACTAGTGACCACATATTATGGACTAACGCACAATTGGGTGGTATCTCAATGTTTGATCAACAGATTAAAGGTTTTATAGCTCTTTCAATAATCAAATCTAGTACATTTACAGGAGCCGCATACGTCTTGGGAAATGCTGACGTCAGAGACCCTGCTGATTGAGCCAGTTGATCAACAATTGATGCTGTGTTCAAACTGTGTGTCGTTTTACAGATTAACAAATTTCTCTTTCAGGCTCAGCTAGGTGTGAGATATCATGCTTTCACCCAAGGCCTACCAGAGAATGTGGAGTTGTAATAGTCCTCTAACTTAGACACATTAAAAATGGTGTATTGTTCCCTGTACAAGACAGCAAGATTCTAGCCAACATAAAAGGTGTGCATAAGACAAACAGATAATGCTGGATCTAAAGACCATGCCAGGCAGAGAGGGAATGAAACAGATAAGAAGATAGGAGTTACTGTATCAGAAACCCTTTTTTCCTATTTCAATCTTCCCATATTTCACCTGCTTAAAACCTATTATATTTCTAATTTTTCCCAGTTCTGATGAAAAGTCATTGACTTGAAACATTAACCCTCCATAGATATTGCCTGAGCAGCTGAATATTTCTGGTAATTTCCATTTTTAATTTCAGATTTCCAGCATCTACAAAATTTTGCTTGTGTTAGAAAGTGTATACTTTGCTATGGGGTTTTCGACTCCTTTTTTTGCATAGACTAGCAGTAGTAAAAGCCAATCACAGTATGAGAGATCGCTCACTTAATGAAACAATTATGACCCAACATGTCTATCAGTAAACTGACTGGATCAGATGGAACACTAGTTTTATACCCCGCTTGATTTTATTCTTCACTAAATTTGGGTTTTAAAACCAGTGTTGGACTATGGTCATACCTGTTTGAAAACTGTCATAGATAGTCGTAGAGTCATACAGCACAGAAATAGACCCTTCAGTCCAAACAGTCCATGCTGAACATAATCCTAAACTAAACCAGTCTCACCTGCCTGCTCCTATCCCATATCCTTCCAAATGTTTCCTATTCATGTACTTATCAAAATGTCCTTTAAACGTTGTAATTGTACCCACATTCACCATTTCCTCAGGATGTACATTCCACAATATGCCCCTCATGTCTTTTTTAAATCTTTCTTCTTTCACCTTAAAAATGTGTCCCCTAGCCTTGAAATCCACCTTTCCAGGGAAAAGACAACTGGCATTAACTCTAGCTATACCCATTATTATTTTATAAACTTCTATCAGGTCGCCTCTCAACCTCCTATGCTCCAGTGAAAAAAGTCCCAGTCTATCCAGCCTTTCTTTCAAAGGCAAACCCTGCATACCCGGCAATATCCTGGTAAATCTCTTCTGAACCCTCTCCAGCTTAATAATATTCTTCCTACAACTGGGCAACCAAAACTGGACGCAGTATTCCAAAAGATGCCTCACCAATGTCCTGTACAACTTCAACATGGCTTTCCAACTCCTATACCCAAAGGACTGAGCAATGAATGCAAGCATGCCAAACACCTTTTTAACCATCCTGTCCAAATATGACACAAACTTCAAAGAATTATACACCTGCACCCCTCGGTCCCTTGTTCTACAACACTCCTCAAGGCACTATCATTAATTGTATCAGCCCTACCCTTGTTTGTTGTACCAAAATCCAATACCTCGCACTTATCCTGACTGAACTCCATCTGCCATTTTTTGTCAAAATCCCTTTGTAATCTTAGAAAACCTGTCTACTATGCCACCCATTTTGATGTCGTCCACAAACTTGCTAACCATGCCTTCTATATTCTCATCCAAATCATTTATATAAATGACAAACAAAAGAGGACCCAGAACCAATCCCTGTGGAACACCAGTCGTGACTGCCCTCCAATCTGAAAAGCAACCCTCCACCACCACTCTCTGTCTGCTGCCATTAAGCCAATCATGTATTTAATTGGCAAGCTCACCCTGAATCCCACGTGCCCTAACTTTACTAATTAGTCTACCATGCAGAACCTTAATGAAGGCTATACTAAAGACCAAGCAAACAACGTCTACTACTCTTCCCTCATCAATCTTTTTGCTAACTTCCTCAAAAGACTCAACCAAGTTTGTGAGATACAATTTTTCTCACACAAAATCATGCTGACTATCCCTAATCAAGTTTTGCCTCTTTAAATGCCCCTAAATCCTATCTTTTATAATCACCTCCAACAATTTACCCACAATCAAAGTCAGACTCACAGGTCTGCAGTTCACTGATTTCCCCTTAACAACCTTTCTTAAGCAAAGGTACAACATTAGCAAACCTTCAGTCATCAGGCACTTTGCCCATAGTTATAGATAATGCAAGGGGTCTCACAATTTCCTTCCTTATTTCCCACAATGTTCTTTTACTTCTTAGAGTCATTGAGAGGTTTCCCATTGTCCTTAGCACTGGTTTGGAAGTCAAACAATTCTATATGTGCAGCATATGATCAACAAGAAAAAAATAAACTGTGAGTCATGACAATTCCTTTCATATGAATGAAGGTTCACTATATATATTGAACCCTTCTCCCTGATGCCTCACATAGGCAAACCAGTGGCTGGAAAAATCTACTCAGGGCAATGAGGCATAGTTATACAACGATGAAGTTACTAACAATATAAGTCAATTTGCAAGATTTTTCATTTTTTAAAAATTGTGGCTTATTCATATAAATTAACTCGTTTGCTGAAAATAATGTGCAGATTATTTCAAATATCACTAAAAACTAAAGTCTGTATCACACAGAAGATGTAGAGGCACTAAAAAAATTTAGAATTAGTTGTCCTTTACACAAAGTTGTATAACATTGCAGCATGCTCAAGCAATTTAACACATAACAGAGGAGAGACAGTCAAAACCATGTGGAAAAGACAGTCCAGTACCGATGTAAACCCAATAAGTTAAGATAATATATACTAAATATGAAAAATCCATAACATTAAAGGATATTATTCTGCTAGTAGAAAGGCACAATAGCAATGATGACCACTTGGGCGTTAATCTATTCCAGGTAGGTCTGCGATAGGAGGCCCGCGCTTAAAGCTCTGCCATTCATGGTGAAGAGAAGAGCATCTTTCCCAACCTCAGAGACCCTGATTTAAATCCATTTCCATATCCTCCAATTGGCAAATGGCTTTTATTCCCTGTTTTGTTTGTGGAGCCAAAGCTTAGCATTTTGTGTTGCCCAATCTTTTCTGATCTTGGAAGCTAACAGACTGAGGCCTGGTTATTATTTGGAGGGGAGACTGCATGAGAATACCAGGTACAGTAAGCTTTAAAGAGGGCTTTTGTGATGCAGTGGTAGTGTCCCTACCTCTGAGCCAGGAGGCCCAGGTTCAGATCCTACCTGATCCAAAAGTGTGTAATAGCATGTCTGAACTGATTGGTTGGAAAATATCTATAAAACCAGTGCTCATGCACACCCCTGAGTCTCCTGTCCAGGGAATTAAGTTAAATAAGTTTGTCCGTTTTGCATCTCAAGTCTGTAGATGTCGCGTATTATTGTTCGTTGGACAGTGCTGGCAGATAAACTTTTCTCAAGTTGACCAGTTATGCCTTAGTCAGCCCACTAAAAGTGAATAATCTACCCTCTAACATCATTGCCAGCTATCCTTCAGTTTGAGGATGATGCTTACATTGGGTCACGAATTTCCACCATTTGTCTTCCTGTGAAAGTATTATGACAATTCCTAACCAACAGATCTGAGAGCAAAACAGCAGGACTTCCCATCTGGTAACAGGGTCTGAAGTGCAGGATTTGTTTCTTTTTCTGTGCTTGCACTCTGCTTCATCCTTAATGTGTTGGGACGTAAGATGTTTTGGACTTTAATAAAACTCTTAAAATATATCACTTTTTGACTGGTTTATCTATGAAAGCTAAAGTAAGCTATCTTTGAAGTAACACATCGATTCTGGATTATTTTGTTACACTGACACAGAATTAGGTAAACCGGCAATAGATAATTTAAGACGTTGAACATCAACTAATTTTAATTAAGATGTTTTGATGACTCAATTTTTGTTTTAAATGGCTTTGCTAAAACTCCTTAAAAAGTCATCTTTTAAAGAAATACATGAGATGGCAATTTGGAAAAAATCTATCAACTTCTGTTAAATTTAGCAAACATGTAACCTGATGGAGATATGTACACCAGTATCATAACAATGTAATTTAAAGAAACAGTAATTCACTCAACTTTAAATTTCAGTAATTCATACGAAACAGTAATAATAATTATTAGTTCTATTATAAGGACTGACTTTAAATTCACGCATGTTTATGGTAGATATATTTTCATAAAGTGTTTTATGTTACAAAATAATATAAAATCTTCTAACGTACTTTTAAGCTAAGAATGTAGACACAAAATGACCACAAGGAACAGATTGAAATCAAGTTAGAATAAAAATTAGAAAACAAGTTTATACAAATTACATAATGATGTGTGTCTGAAATAAGGTTAAATGAACACATTAAACAGTTCAATGTTCCATTATGAAGATAATTACGTACAAAAGCAAGACCAGTGAAGCTAAATTACAGAAAGTATCAGCCAATCAAAGGGCAACAAATATATTAATACCTGGAGAAGGAGGGTCTCAAGAAGTTTTCAAATCTCAAGAAATACTGATAAGTAGCTGTACTCCAACTGAATGATAGTTGTTCAAAAAAAGGAGAGAAAGCCTTTTGTGGAACTGATCACTCCAATCAAAGCTGTGGAGCCTTTTGGATAAGTATGCTTCTTATTTCAGGCTATGTAATTTAAAAAATAGACTAGTGTAGGAAGGAGACAGAGAATAATTTTAATTACAGACACATAGTCTGTATATTAAAACTGAAACAATTTATATGTGATTCTTATACATTTGAGCTTAACTCATTCTGCATTATAACTTCATAATTCTATAGTACAACTCTGTAATAATTTATATTTTTATTTAAAAGAAAATGTATTTGAGTTTAGTATTTGAACAGTCTTGTCATATTCTGTGGGTTCAAATTCTTGTTCAGACCTGAGAGTTAAAACGAATTGTTGGTGAATTGGCTTGATTCCAATTGGGCATGCATCCAAAAATCCTTTGTGAACTCAAAAGTTTGAATGGACCTCGATGGACAAATTGTTACCCTTCTGAAAGATTGGTAACAAGCTCTTTCAAGTCCTTAAGGTCAAAGTCACTGTGTTTCAAGGAGAGATTCAAGGTGTCTCTAATGTTTCTTTGTGGTTATCCACCTTGAAGATTGGCTATTTGAGATTTGACAGGACAGCAACTGGTTTGGAACATACAGATAGTGTTCAGTCTTTTGAAGTTGATTTTGATGAGTTTTGTGTAAATGATTGTGGATCAGTCTTTAGGAAGGATACCAATGAATCCAGATGTGGTAGAGATCTTGACAATAGAATTTGTCTCGTTCTCTTATGTGCTGCTGTCTCAGAGTCCAGGTCACACTGCTAGAAAGGACTGTGTTGACTTGAGAAGATTTTTGTTGCAGCCAAAAATATCTAGTGTTCTGAGGTGCAGATTCTTGAGTTTGTATTTATTTGTTTGTTCTTAGCATATGGGTATGAACCTATAAATGGCAGTCTATACCATAGATGACTATCTTTTGGAATGATTAGGCATATTTAGGACTATGTCTGTATGAAGTAAATATATGTATTTATTAATAATTAATAAATAGCTAAGTTAGTTTAATATGTTTGTAACTTAAATAATAATTAATACATTCTTCATTTAAAAAATACAAGAACAAGAGGGCACGGATCTAAAGTGATGTGCAAAAGAATTAAGGGTTATGTGAGAAACAACATTTTCACACAGTGAGAATTTAGGGTATGGTGCATGGACATGTGGCAGAGGCAGATTCAATAAGGCATTCAGGGGGAATTAAGTGGATAGCTAGATAGAAATAGTGTGCAAGGGTAGGGAGAAAGCAGGAGATTGCACTAGATAATGTTGTTTGTTGGAAGAAATGTACAGACACGATGGGCTGAACGGTGCTCTTCAAGGCCATAACAATTGTGTAATTCTGTGAAATGTATTTCAATTAATGTGTGAGTTTTGATGTGCATGCATAGAATTCATTTACATATTCTGTACCACAAATGCAATATTGTCAATATGTGTTCTTGAATTAATTATATTTTCCGAAATGTATGAATGTGATTAGAGCTCGCATGTCAGCCTTTATTCAATGGTGGCACGCTCATCTCTTATGGCACTTTAAACCCCATTGCATAATCTAGGTATGCATATTATATATAACATTTGTAATCAATATTTTATATATACACATACATACATATTCAGTGTAGTACGGAAAGAGTTTTCCATTATCATAGGTGCCATCTTTCAGATGAGATGTTAAAACAAGGCCTCATCCTCCTCCCTAACTGGACATAAAAGATACATTTTATATGTGGCTGTATAAATTCCCTCACTTTTGTTTAATTTGTATCTCTCATGATCTTAAACATCCAAAGGTAGTGCAAGCTGACACCAGTTGGAGTTAGTTATCTGGCACCTGATGGTTAATTAGATGCCTTTATATACATCAGAATAACATTTAATAAACATTCATTCCAAGCCAATGGCTCTGCATTAGCTTGGACATGTTCATTAAATGGATGATAAACATATACCTACTGTAAGATGATTACGTGAGAACCTGCTGGTATCTCTCATTTATATTTCTGGTACTAGAACACACGTAAATGAAATATGAAGATGATGGACATCAAAGCAAGCAATTAGGAGACAGTTTCCAACAACTGGATTTCTCAGGCTTACTGTCAGAATGGTATTGAAAGAGGCAAGGAGAACCTGAAAGTTCAACTAGATGAGAAGGTCCAGAGAGAACAGTGGTCAGCAATTCCTGCACCTTCTCAGCTTATTGTTACCACCTGTAACAGATGCCACCACAGTGTGGGCCTCTGGAGCCACAGCTCTTGCTATTTAACAAGACAGATTGCCATCAAAAATGAAAAAGCAAGAAACATAAAGGCTAATCATCTACAAGTTTCACAGAATAATGCCACAAAGAATTCAATTCTTAAAACACTAGGAAAGATCACAGAATATAATTAAATAAAATATAATTTTACTTAATTATGTAATTCAGTTGGCTTGACTTTATCTCCGCCATCTTCCTTATTATTTACAAAGAGTGTATTTTCAGATTCAGTATTAATAGAACAAAAATAGTGGCCTGTTTGTCGCTGTCAGAAATCTTTCAAAAAGACATCAAATAAATGGAGGACAATATGTAAAATGTACTACAAGATTTTACAGATTCACATCATTAGGAATAACTTCTGAATGTCTGTAACTTTGCATGTTAGTCTAGTTCCCCAGAAATGGTAGTCATCCTTGGGAATTTTCCTTTCACTATAACTTTTTGATCTTACACACATATTGCTCCCAACCTAGGAGACATGGTGCATAAAATGCATTGTACTTGAAGATATAGCCCTTGAATGCAGTAGACGCACATTGCTGCCAGAGAAGAGCAGTTTAGCATGTCTCAGTATGATGAGACCCTGAGGGCAGCACTGAATGCTGCAAATTTAAAACTTCTCGAAATGGATAGAAACGAAAGGAAGCAAAAGCAACTTATGAACCTTAATGTAGAAAAACAGCTGAAAGCACTTCAAAGGTGCATAATCACACAAAATGCACAGTGAGCCAAAGAAAGATATTGGGAGGTATGACCAAATGTTTGGACAAAAAAGTTGGTTTTAAGGATGGTTTGAAAATACTGACACAGTAGAAAGAGAAAATCTGGATAAAATAAGCTTGGTAAGAATGGAACCAGATAAGAACAATGTTATTGAGTTGAACAATGGAAAAAACGTTAGAGAAGGATGTGTGATTAACTGTCAAGATATGCAAAGAAGTTGAAGGCATAGCTGGTCAATATACAATATGCACATAGAATGTTAGTTAACAAGGTGTAGAGCTGGATGAACACAGCAGGCCAAGCAGCATCAGAGGAGCAGGAACGCTGACGTTTCGGGCCTAGATCCTTCTTCAGAAAAAAATGTTAGCTGTTGATTTTAGCTGTATTAGTACCGTGGCATGGAGGTTGAGTGGGGGGACTAATGGGTTTGAAACATTTAAATATAAAGTTCCAAAGTTAAAGTTAAAGTAAAAATGGGCATAGATTTCAAAAGTGAGATAAAGGATTGGAAGAGCAGAGAGAACAAATAGTGTTTAACTGTGACTCTTAGGTGTTTTTGATGCTGGTACAGAATTCACAAGAAAGTAACATTCCTATAGAATACCCAATGAGGAAACAATTGAAACAATTCCCAACTCAATCTCGATGAACAAGGGCTGAGCCTGACTCCATTGATTGTACTTTCACCAATGAGATTCAATGTCTTTTGGGAAACAAGAGACTGGTAAAGGGACAAACATTTATCTTGTACAAATATAAACTACCGTCAAATCTCAGCAAGAAGATTCACATTACCTCAGTTAGGTCTTTGGAACCAAAGCACGTTGCAGTGTGAACTGTACCAGACTTAAGGACATTATAGCCCAATATTTGCAAAAAATGGTTGGAGAGAATGGATGATCAAAGTGGGGTGCCTGTTCACACTGAGAAATTTCCAAAAAAGTGAGTGATATGGTAGCTTTTTTTATTATTTTTATTTTTTATCTTTATTTCTCCCTTTACCAGCTGGTGGACAGATTCAGAGAGACTAACTGACTATCAGTTGGGAATCCACACCTTGCAAGCACGGAGGGAGAAATCACAGATCAAGTGAAGACATTGTGCATTGGAAGAAAATATATTGGTTGAGGACTCATGGGTCATGGTGCAGGATTATGGGTCGGGGTACAAGGTCATGTCTTCTGGAATATTGTGGGAAGTGGAATATTATGGATTGAGGAGACTGTGGATGGGAGATCATAGATTAGGGAAGATGAAAGAGATGAGTCGAATATGGGTTGGAGGAGATTGTGGATTGGGAGGAAGTTGTGGATTGAGGGAGCAGTTTAAAGATAACATCAGGGAGGAGTTTAATACATCATGGGAAGATTGTGGAGAGAGGAGGTCATTGGTTTGGGACAGAGATTATGAGTTGTGGGAGAATTCTGGTCAAGCAGTGAGGAGATAGTGGTTGAGGAAGGTTTGACAGGGACTGGTAAAATCTGAGACTTGTGATCTTATGAACATACTTAAATAAATCATTTGTCTCTAAAAAGCCAGGTATTTGTCTGACCCTTGAGCCCTCCATTAAAAACTAAAGCACATTTGTTTGAGGTGGGTTTGGATGTGCTGCAGATGTTTGAAATTTTACATCTAACACTACTGAAACACAAATCTTTTAGTATCCATGGCTTCCTGTCAACTAACATTCTCAATAAATTTGCTTTCTCAACAGTTTAGCTGTTACCATGGTTACTGCTCTCAGACTTCTGATAAACTGCAAACCACAAATTACAATCTACTGAGTATTAGCTTGGAGTTGTGCTGTCTTGGATAGGCTGAGTTACAGTCTGCTACATGAAGATTGATTAAGAAAATCAGGCAATTCAGAGTAGACTCTAGCTCCATTTGAACCCCACTTGTTATATGTGGCAAGATGAAGGAATAGTACTTGTTGACTTAAGCACTGACATAAATCACTAAAGTCCCACTGTCTCATTAGAGAGAGATGACTGCTGGAGGCTTAACACAAGGGTCACCATACGTCAGGCAAAAGGAGGGGTTGAGAAGGAGGAACCTTCATGGTAACCTCAGCCAGTAGAAGCAGTTGAACCCACATTGTTGACGTCGCTATGCATCACAAGCCAGCTATCCAGCCAACTGATCTAACTGGCCTCATCAAGACCAACAGTTAAAGAGACAGAATGTCTTCCTATATCCAGTTGTGGTAAACCATCACCATTTTCATTCTTGCTCTTTGCTAAAACGCACCAATTATTTCATTGATAATGTTTAACCACAGAAGCCTGATGAAATGGCTCAACGTATTTATTTTAAAAAAGCAAACAGGATACTGATCAGGACTGGGGATTTTACTGCCTTGGAGTTGAATTAATTGAGGCATGCAGAGGTGGAAAATCAAACAACTGTAAGTCAATGCTACCTCAGTTTAACTATCTACAAATGTTTAGTATGAAGCCAACAAAACCCCTGCATTACATTCCACATCATGTTCACTTATTTCAAATACAGTATACCTCACTTTTATTTGAATTGAAAATTAATTGAAACAACTATGAATAAATCTGCCATACAGGAAAAGCTGAAATAAAAATTATTGCTACTTCTGTAACATTTTATGAGACGAAGAAAGCGGGTTAAATATTATATCCACACAAAATAGCTAAATTACTTACTCATCGGCAGATATATACCAGCACTGCGAGGATACTGTCCTAAGATTTTAGCCTTCTGGGAAGAAGTAGTAAGTATTGCCACCAGTTTAAAGTCATTGACTGTCATCATAAAATAGACAATCAAAATTGGAGGCTGAAGTCCAGATGATATTCCTGCCATCCTTGTTTTATTTCATTCTTGGAATGTTGTGGTTTTTTGCCAAAGTTAACTTTTTATTGCCCAGCCTTTTTGATACTAAAAAGGTACTGGTAAGTATTCTGTGTGAACCAATGCCATCAACATTGCGAAGGTACTCCCGACAATAATAAAAGAACAGCAATAAATACCATGGGTTTGTGATTTGGAGATGGTTTGTGATTTGGAGATGACAGTGTTCCAACGTGTCTATTGCCCTAGTTTTTCTAAATGGTAGGGATTGCAGATTTGTCAAGACATTTGAGTGTTTAAGCTGTTGGATGGAGATACTAATCAAGTCTTGAATGTGACAACAAAACTCATTGTTTGTGGATGCTGCTGAAGAATCTACAGCTGTGCCTTTTCACAGAGTGAATTTGAACATCAAGAAATTAATATGTGAATATTGTCATTTTACAATGTTATCTACTGGAAGATATGGGAAAAGGACTGAGATATGGAAATGTTGGTACTAGAAGAACACTGATTTCTCTCTTGATATTTAGAATCGAATATCTCTGCTATGGGTTGAGAACAATGGAGCCCAATGCACATCTCTGGCATAAAAGGATGCTACAAATTTCAGGTCTCCTTTAGATGTTCTATCATGTTCAATTATGATGATTAAAACCAAAAGAGTTCCTGTGCTGTTTACAATTAGGTTAGTGGATTGTTCTGTTCAATATTGAATTACACAATAGTCGGATGGTCTATCCATTATTTCTGTATGTTTTCGTATGTTTGTGATGTGGGTGTAACACTTGGAGCACATTGGAAAAAAAAGTTAACCATGCTTTGTATGGCTTCAGAGAGAATGAAATTGTTCTGCTTAATTAAAGAGATAGGCTTTAAGGACTATCTTAAAAGAGGAAAGTGAGATAAAGAGGCAGAGAGGTATATGGAGAATATTTCATTATTTAGGTCCTAGGCAACTGAAAGCACAGCCATCAATGGTGGAGTGATTAAAATATAAAATGCTCAAAGGCCTGAATTAGATAAGAACATACCTTGGGGGTTGTGGGGTGGAGGAGATTACAGAGATAGGGAAGGAAAATGCCATGGAAGATTTAAAACAAGGGTGACAGTTTTAAAACCAAGATGTGGGATGACCAAGAATCAATGTATGTGGTGATGGGTGAACAGGATTTGGTGCAAGTTAAAAGATAAGCAGCAGATGGTTGGCTATTCTCAACATTGTGAAAAGTAGAATGAGGGAAACCAGCAGGAAATGTATCAATTCAAATGGTGATAAAGGCAGGAATGAAGGTTTTAACAGCAGATGAAATGAATGAGGGGTGTAGTCATGCAAGTTACTAAGGTGGACATAAGCAGTCTCAGTGTTGGTATGAGTAAGTAATCAAAGGTTTCTCTAGGGTTCAAACATGTTACCAAGATTATGAATAGACTGAATTTGACCTGTGCTGACTCATTTAATTTTAAAAAATACAATTAAACCCATTACCAAATCTTGACAGTGGGGAAGAATGGTTAAAAAAGACTAAAATATGACTTGGAGCTTGATTGGAATTTATTGCAAGATTTTAACTGTTTTTGTGGTGTTGATAGAATACATTCGGTGTTGGATGTCAGCCCATTTTTCTGCTGTAGAATGTTTCTACTTATAATTAATGGTTCATTTTTAAAAAGAGTAAAAAACCCTACCACTGAGCTAGCATCTTCCCTCAATATGTCTTCGATCCAGTTTAACAACTTCTTATTGGTGACTTCAAGGTAAGTTTGTACATGGATAGTGGTGGCATCCAGGTTATCTCTCTACCATCTCTCTCAGTCCCTGTACTGTCTCTGTTCTGTCAGAATGATTGTCCAATACACAGTTATAGTACAGTCACAGCTTCCACCAATTACCCACATGAAAGATCAAAGCCATCATCTTTGATACCACACATGAAATTCGTGCCCTTGTGTTAGAACCCTTGCCGGGTTTTCATTTTTTTAAAATCAATTTTAGTTTGGAGTTGCAAACCGAGAGCTGAAAGGTGACCTTTGGACTGTGAATATAAGCTTGTGCTAAAGAAAAGAACAAACAAGTTGTTATTTGTTATGAGGTCAGTCTTAAAAGTTAATTGCATGTTGTTTCATGTTAAAAGGTGCTCTATAGACACTTTGACTTTGGAGAGGACTTATGTTCAAGCCGATGGCAGATGTTGAATGTTAACTGGGACCTCATGGAGAAACTATTAGTTTGTCAGGTAGAGGCCTGAGTTTGAACTGGTTTTTGGTCTATGCTTTTGGATCAGAAGAATAGTGCCTGTGAAAGCTACAGGATGGAGATTTGATTACTCCCTCGCAATGGCCTAGTGATATTATCGCTGGACTATTAATCCAGAGACCCAGATAATGTTCTGGGGACCTGGGTTTGAATCCCGCCATAGCAAATGGTGGAATTTGAATTCAATAAATATCTGGAATTAAGAGTCTAATGATGACCATGAATCCATTGCTGATTGTTGGGAAATCCTATCTGGTTCACTAAATATCCTTGAGGGAAGGAAACTGCCATTCTTATCTGGTCTGGCCTACATTTGACTCCAGACCCACAGCAATGCAGTTGACTTTTAACCGCCCTCTGGGCAATTAGGGATGGGAAATAAATGCTGCCTGGCCAGTGACACCCTCATCCCACAAATGAATAAAGAAATAAAAAATCAACTTATTGAAAAATTCAGAGAATAGAATCTCAGTTAAAAGTATTAAGTGAAAGTTCCTCAGAGCCAACTGGAAGCTATCTGTATGTATCTGTGTTATCAGAAACCATGCAAGAATAATCCCAAATGTTGTTGATGTTATGGTTCATGCTTGAATGGACTGGCCAGCTATATCTCACTTATGTATTTTTCTTTTGATTTATTTCTTAACTATGTCTGTTTGACTGTCTGTCTTTGTGTGAGAGTAGGTGGTTAGAATCAAAGAGGATTGGATTTAAATCATAGACATTAATTAGATTACCTTGTGGTTTAACTTTACCTAAAGCTGCTACATTATTAATAAATTGTTAAATCTTTTGTTTCTGCTCGAAACCTGATGTCTGGTATCCGTTATTCACAAAATCTGGTAATGGTTACTTAAAAAATCTAGTTAGGACCCATTGGCATCAATTTTAAGGGTCATTAAGTATTTTAATTTTACTATGTTGTGAAGATAGAGGTAGAGCATTTGATTTGATTTGGCGATCTATCTCCATGTTGTAATACTTGTCACTAATTCCATGCCACTCCCAGTCCATGACTCAGACTGAACAAAATTGTTTGTAACCTCTGTATTCTATGAATGAGGGGTGAAGTCAGGCCAAGTTACTAAGGTGGATAATCTGAAACCACAGCTTCTCCCTCACAAAAACCACCACTGTGACCTCTATACCCTGACCTGCGTTTGAATCTGCCTCAATGCATCTGCTGTTCAAACTCTCGTCTATGCTTTTCTCACCTCCTGACAACTATTCCAATGTTTTTCATGTTTTATATTCCATAAATGTCAGCTTATCCAAGATTTTAGTACTTGTATGCTAATGATTATTTTTTATTCACTCGTGGAACATGGGCATCACTGGCTGGCCAGCTGTTATGTGATCAAATCATGCCCACCTATCGCTTTGCTCTTCATTGACTAACTTCGGCTCGTTGTTCCTCAGTGGTCAAGCTTAAAATTCTCACCATGTTTAAAGGTGTCCATAGCTTCTGTAACATCCCCCCAACATTTAGTTCCACTGTTTATATTCATGTCTTTAGCCATCCAGCCACCAGCTTTGAAATTACCTTCCTAAATCCCTACACTTCATGACTTATCCCTCTTCCCATAAAACCCACATTTTGACCAAGCTTTTGGTCACTCCCTTCTAATATCACTTATTTTAGCTTCGATGGGGTGACTTGGTATGTTTCTATGCATTAAAAGGCACAATGTGTGGGCTTGAGAATGAAGAGGAGCCTATAGACATGCTGTACTTGGATTTCGAGAAGGCATTTGACAAGTTTTTTTTTGTTCATCAGATCTGGGCATTGCTGGTTAGACCATTTGTATTGCTATCTCTAATGGACCGGGAAAAGGTGATAGTGAGTTGTCTTCTTAAATCACTACAATCCTGAGGGTGTAGGGACTCCCACAGTACTATTAGTAAGGGAGTTCTTGGATTTTGACCCCATGACAATGAAGGAATGGTAATATATATCTAAGTCAGGATGCTGTGTGACTTGAAGGTGGCTTGATGAATTATGGTAGTGCCTCTTGGAGATGGTTTACACTGTGCCACTGTGAATCAGTGATAGACTAAGTGAATGATGAAGGTGCTAATTAAGAGTTTCATCCTGAATAGTGGCATTCTCCTTAAATGTTGTTGTAGCTGCACTAATTCAGGCAAATGAACAGTATTCATCGCATTCTTGACTTATGCCCTATAGATGGTGGACAGTCTTTGGGAATTTTGGAGATGAGTTGCTTGCCACAAAAGTTTAAGCCTCTGACTTTATCTTGTGGTACTGTATTTATATGGCCGGTCCAGATCAGCTTCTGGTCAATGGAAACCCCTAGGTTGTTGTTTCTGGGGGATTCAGCAATGATAATGTCATTAAACATCAGATGGTGATAATAAATTCCCTCAGTCATTGCCTAGCACTTGTTTGGCCCAAATGTTACTTGCCATTCATCAGTACATGGCTAGATGTTGTCCGCTTTGCTGTATTCGGCAGCATCAAAGATGCGGAACAATGTGTAATCAGTAAACATTTAACTTCTGACCCACTGATGGAAGAAAGTTTGTTGATGAAGCTGTAGCAGATGGCTGAGCCTGGGAAACTGCACTGAGGAATTCCTACTGTGACGTCCTGGGGCTGAGATGACTCACCTCCAAGAACAACCATCTTCCATTGTGTTGGGGGTATGATTCCAACCAGTGGACAACGCTTCCCATTACATAGTTTTGCCAGTGTTTCTTAAAGCCACAATCTACCAAATGATGCTTTGATGTCAAGGGCTGTCGCTCTCATTTCATCTCTGGAGTTCAGTTCTTTTCTCCATGTTTGGACCAAGGCTGTAATGAAGTGAGGAGTTGAGTGGCCTGGTGAAATCCAAACTGAGTGTCTTTAAGTAGATTATTACTAAGCAAGTACTGCTTGATGGCCCTGTTGATGACACTTCCCATCATTTGCTGATGATACAGAGTGGCCCAATTGGCTGGTTTGGGTTTATTCTGCATTTTGTCAGATAAATGCCTCTGTGGTAACAACATTGGAATGGCTTAGTTAGGAGTTTGGCTACTTCTTGAGCACAATTCTTCAGCACTGTTGCTAGAATGTTGTCAGGCCATAGCCTTTGCAGTGTCCATTGTTTTCAGCTGTTATTTGATGTCACAAGAAGTGAATCAAATTGGTTGAACAGTGGCATCTGTGATGTTGGGGACCTCATTACAGAGGCCTAGATGTGTTACTTAAAAATGTATTGAGCAAATTAAGAGTTTAAGTTGTAAGGGATAATGTACACGCATGGATAGAAGATTGGCCTGCTGACAAAAGACAGGGACCATACCTAAATAGGTCTTTCCCTTATTGGCAGAGTTTAATGAGTTTGTGACCTACAGGGTTCAGTGCTTTTAACAATTATATCCATGACTTACGGGAGTGGATGAAGCCAAGATGTCTAAATTTGTTCATGACAAAGATATTGTAAGATTTTGAATATTGTAAAGACAACATAAGGAGAGCAGTGTGGGAAAATGTGGAGTTCTTCATTTTGGCGGGAAGAATGAAAAAAAGCAGAATATTGTTAAATGAATTTTGAAGTGCAGGTAGATCTAGTTATTCTAATGCATTAATCACAAAATATTATTTATGCATGTTAGCAATAATTAAGAAGGCTGATGAGATCCTATCCTTTAATACGAGAATAATTGAACATGAAAGCAAGAATGTTAGGCTTCACTTGTACACAGAGTTGGTGAGATCACATTTTGAATACTGTGTACAGTTTTGATCTCATTTGAGAGAGAATGCAAATTTTATTGGAGGTGGTTCAGAAGAGCATTACTAGTTTGATATCAGAATGTGGGTTGTTTTACGATGAAACATTGGGCAGAATTTTCCAGTAGTATTGAGCGAAGAGGTAACCCTATTGAAATGTATAAGTGTAGTAGTCCTGAGTAGTCCAGAGAGGGTGGACATGGAAAAAATATTTTCACTTGAGGGTGGGCAGAGAATAAGATGCCATGTTTTAAAATTAGAGGCCACCCTTTCAGGACAGAAATGAGGAATAATTTTTTTAAACTCAAAGTTGATTAGTATTTGGAACTCTGCCTCAGAAGGAAGCGGAGGCAAGGTCATTGAATCTCTTATGACAGAGCTAGACTGATTCTTGTTCGGCAAGATGGAAGGTAGATGGAAATGTGGAATTTGAAAAGCAAGCAGATCTGTTCTAACCTTATTGAATAGCAGAGCAGGCTCAAGAGGCCAAAATGCCTACTTCTGCTTCTCATTCATATGTTTGAATTTTAATATGTTTGGTGATGGTGACTGATAGCACTGGCTCAGTGGTTTACATAGTTCCAAAGAAAATTTGCCAAAAGGCAAAGAAAACAAGTACAAAGTGGATAAACCAAGTTTGCATAAGTCTCTGGATGTAAACGGAAATCTAATAAGTATAATGACTTGGCAGTAAGACCATTGAAATGTAGTCAGCATGTGTGCGATTTGAATAAAGCACAACATTTCAGGATGCTTGACAATTGAGTAGATCTTTGAAGCATAACAACAGCACAGATCACTTGGGTGGAATGATCTGTTTCTCTGCTGTAGGTTTGATTCAAGTTAGAAACTTTTTACTACTGTTATGAAAACACGTATATCATTTTGTAGAACTCCAAGACATTGTGTAGACACATTTTTTAATTTTAAATTACTTATTTATTTTAAATGAAATTCTCACAATACTTGGAATTGTAATACTAGTAATTAAGGATGGCAAAGAATGCTGGCCTAGCTAGCAACACCCACATCCCATGAACAAATAGAAATAAAGGTAATCTGGGTGCAAAATAGGACATTACCTAGCTAACAGTGATCAAAATAAATCTCGAGTTACAGTAATTATGAAAAGAGACCAGAAATTATCCAACATAAAAATGCTCAACAAAGAAAATGTCAATTTTAGTGTTTAAAAGGGAACATATCATAGATGGACTGAAATAAGTGATTGCAGGATAAAGCCATAATGGATGTAAGAGCACTCTGATAGAAGGAAAAAACAAAACAGTAATGGGCTTTGCCCTTAATGGACTTTGCATGTAAATTAATCAACTGAAAAACACGACTGATTTACTGATGGTAGTTAACATATGAAAAAAGAATACCACGGGTGATTTGGTGACAGGAAAACATACTGTTCGATTTTGTGTAAGAGCACTTCTGTATATAAAGAAAAAAAATTAAAAATAAAGCTGTAATGGATTAATGGAAAACATTCAGGGAAGAAATAGATTGGGTACAAATTAGGCACACTCCTTAAAGGGAAAAGGTAGAGCCTTCAAAGCTAATGTGGCCTGGATGACAAAGGAAATAAATTATTAAATTAACCAGCTTATGATAAATATCAAGAGCAAAATTCAATTAATAAACATTAACATTAGAGAAAGTACAGAAAAGCATTGATAAAGTTAATATGCAAGGCAAAGAGAAGTAATGAAAAAAGATTGGCAAGCATCAGTAAGTTGAACCACAAAACATTTTATAAAGGGCTAGGATTTAGCTGGGGAAAGAGTTAGACCTGCGAAGGAATTAAAGGGAAATCTCCATGTTGAAGTAGAGAACTTGGCTAAAGTATTAAATGAGTACATGCATCTATCTTCTCAAAAGCAGGAGATATAAATGTTACAAATGTCTAGATGCAACCAGAACATTGAAGGTGCCGCCATCAGTTATTACATAATGTTTAATGGACCATCACAATTCACCATCTCTGAATAAATCACTATCAAAATCCTGGAGAATTACCATTGACTAGAAATTGAACTGGACTGGACATAGAAATAAAGTGACTACAAGTAGAGGCCAGAGGCTGGGAATCTTGCGGGAAGTAACTCACTTCCTGACTGTCCAATGCCTGTTAATCAACTACAAGGCACAAGTGAGGAGTGTGATGATATATTGTTCACTTGCCTAGATAAGTGCAGCTCCAATAATACTCAAGGTGCTTGACATCATCGCATAAAGTAACCTACTTCATTAGAACCTCATCCACAAACATTCATTTGATCCACTGATGCTCAGAAGCAGTATTATGTACCATCTCTTAGATGCATTGCAACAACTCACCACGGCTCCTTAGAGAGCATCTTTCAAACCCACAAGTACCATCTAGAAGGGCAGGGGCAGGCAACAAATACATAGGAACATCTCATGTTCCCCTCCAAGCGACTCACCATCCTGACTTGGAAATATATCACTCTTCCATCAGTGTAGTTGGTGCAAAACCTGGAAATTCCTTCCGAATGGCATTGTGGATCTACCTACAGCAAATGGACTGCAGTGTTTCAAGATGTGTTTCATCACTAACTTCTCAAGTGCAACTACTGACAGACATTAAATGCTGGCCTAGCTAGCGATGCCCACAATCCATGAATGAATAAAAAATGAAAAGTCTGAAGTGAGCAGCTCCTGTACCATTTGCAGACAAATGACAGATGATTGTCACCTTGGCAAAGAGGGTCAATCTTTCCAGATGGCAAAACATTGCTAGCATATCACAGCCATTTTAAGGATTGATTTGTAATGTTACATCATTTGGGCAAGAGTAACTTGGGGGCTAGGATTCGGACTCCAGACAGGAGGCTCATGCTTATTGTTCACAAAGCATGCAGTATCCACAGGTGTCTTTCAGGCATACTGTATTGGTGTTTGTGTGATGCTGTGGTTGTTTGAAGAGCTTCATATTGCTCAAAAATGAAGCTCCCTACCTCACAGAATGTAAAACTTACCTGTCCAGTCTAGGTGTGGTTGCAGCAATTTTCATCTCTATTGTGCACTTGTTATTTTCAGCATGATCAAAGGAAACTGCAGTTGTTCCTCAAGCGGAGGGTTTCAGGCTCAGCCTCTTAAGTTTGGTGAGAACTCAAGCATAAACATTCCCTTTTTGGGATCCCTCCCAGTCAACCCCACGGGATTTGAACTTCCCCAAGTCCTAAATCTTCAATTGCCCACTTTACACCCCCAACCCCTGGCGTATTGAGTAAAAATGCCACATCGAGTAATACACTGTCCCCTGCATTGAAGCTCAAGTGCTGCTGGCTCTCAGTTGCATGCTTCTCCCACATTACACCTTTTGCTTCAATTCTGTATCTTTCCACCTTTTAAACATTGTGTTATCCCCTTCAAATTGTAATCCCCTCTGCAACTCAGCATTCTGCCTCCAATCCCCACAATTAAGTTCCCTCCTGCAGCAGCGACCCATAATAATCTTGCTTGACTTTAGTGACTTACCAGGACAGCCCCAAATGATGAGTGACTAAACTCATGACTGACATCTGTACAGCTCCCCAGCTGTCAGCATATGCTCCCCTCGACTGGTCTAACTGGACTTACTTGGCCCACTCCGTCGACCCCCTGACCCTGACCACACCAAATGGTGACCAACCACGCCCAAGTCCCTGGACTGTTATCGGAAGTCGCTCTTAATATTCCGGGTCCCCCTGTTCTGCCAAACAACAGAAGCAGCATTCAATACACAGGGCTATGTAATAAGAACATAAGAACATAAGAACTAGGAGCAGAAGTAGGCCGTCTGGCCCTTCGAGCCTGCTCCGCCATTCAATAAGATTATGGCTGATCCTTTTGTGGACTCAGATCCACTTACCCGCGTTCTCACCGTAACCCTTAATTCCTTTATTGTTCGAAAAAAATCTACCTTTTTTTTAAAAGCGTTTACTGAAGTAGCGTCAACTACTTCACTGGGCAAGGAATTCCATAGATTAACAACCCTCTGGGTGAAGAAATTCCTACAGCCAACAGTTTAGTTTTAATGTCTACAGTCCTGTCACATCCAGATGAAAATGGTGGTGGAAAATGAAACAATTAATTAAAGAGGAGGCTCCACAAATATCCCAATCCCAAGCCCAGGAGCCAAGGCTGGAACATTTGCATCCATCTTCAGCCAGAAATGCCAAGTGGACAATCTATTTTAGCTTCCTCCTGAGGATCTGTGCAGATGCTAGTCTTTAGCAAAAATGATCTCTCCATTTGATATCATGAAATAGATGAAGGCATGGGATACTGTAGAAGCTATGGGCCTTGACAAAATTGGGGCAATTGTACTGAAGAAACATGTCTCAGAACTCATTGTGCCCCAAGCCAAGCTATTTCAGTCATCTACAACACTGGCATATGCCCAGCAATATGGAAAATAGCCCAGGAATTTTCTGTTCATGAAAAGCAGGACAAATCCAATCCATCTAATTACTGTCTTATCAATCTACTCTCAATCATCAGCCAAGTGATTGAAGGGGTCATTGACAACGGCATTTAATGGCACTTACTCATAAATAACTTGCTCACTGATGCTCAGTTTTGGTTCTGCCAAGGATACTAAATGCTTGACCTCATTACAGCTTTGATCTAAATATGTACAAAAGAGCTGAACTCCAGAGATAAAAGAGACTGCTCTTGACATCGAGACAGCATTTGATCAAGTATAGCAACAAGAAGCCCGAGAAATGTTGAGTCAATGAAAATCAGGAGAAAACTGTCTGCCAGTTACAGTCATACCTAGCGTAGAGGAAGATGGTGATGGATCATGGAAGTCTGCATCTCAAGATGAAATGCAATAACTTACCAAAGCTCCTCCAACAGCACCTTCCAAACTCATAAGCTTTATTATCTAAAAGACAAGGGCAGCAGATGCAGGAGAACATGTCCCCTGCCTCTGTCAGAAGTATAAAAAAGAGCATATTTTCCAAAATCTTTCAGTTCTAAAGAAGAGTCATTCTGGACTCAACATGTTAAGTCTGCTTTTCTCTGCATGGATGCTGCTAGACCTGCTCTGTTTCATTAGCATTTTCCACACTTGTTTCAGATTTCCAACATTCACAGTATTTTACATTTACACAAATACAATGTCCCTTTTTGTCATGTCTATGACTAGTTCTTCAAAACAGAAATTGACCAAATGATTGAATGAGCAGTTTTAAGAATGTTTCCTACTTACACTGTGAATAATTCTTTCACTTTCATAAATATATGTCAAACAACACCATGTTTATGTGGCCTTCTGACATTGCTAGCCTATTAACCAAAGTATCACCCAAGAAAGCCATTGACATTTACTCTAGGTCAAGCGATCATACAAAGTGTATGAAGCAGATAGAGAAGTTACAGAGTCTGATATCTGCAAAAAGAGAGATAATATGTGCATTTGCAACCCCACCCTTGAGGAGGGATGGGAGGAAGCTGGTGACGTCAGCTGGGAAGGGCTAGCAGATGAAGCAGCCAGAGGACCCAGGGGAATAGGGTCCCACATGGAGGGAGGAGGCAGGAGAAAGGTCCACCATCCCCACCCACCCCCCACTCCTGATCACCAGGAGACAACAGCCAGCAGCGCTAGGGGGGCAACCGCAACCACCTGGTATTACATACACAACCCCTTATGATGTTCAACAGTTAAGAGATATAGCCAAGCATGTACAGGCTTGTCAGCCTGAGGATGACCCCCAGGAGCTGTTCCAAGCTACCCATAAGCAGCGAACTATACAAGGGTTAGATAATGAGGAGGAGAAAAAACTAATGCTGATGTGTCTCCATCCCACTATACATTCAGCTTTGGCCGAGCCAGAAAATGCAGGAGTGGGAGCGTTAGATGAGTTAAAGGAGGCTGTACTGACAGCCATGGGAGCTAATAGTGGGGACCTAGTGGAATCCCTGAATAATTGTAAGGGGAGCATCTAACTGCATCTGTCACAAGACTGTAGCTAGTATTCCACAGCGTATACGACCCAGGGCTAGACCAGAAAAACGTAGCTGCACCTTTTGACAAACGATGAGTCCATATGCTGGTGTACCATGGGACAGAGGAGTCGTGAAAGGCATGTGACATGTTTGACCCCTCTGACAACATACACAGAGGCATGGGAGTTGAGGAAAATGGTCAGAGCTTGGGAGAACAAGACAAGAGGACATAAGCCTTAGGGAGGATGAATGGTGCCTCTTAGAGATCAAAGGGCAGCATGGAGAAATGAAAGAAAGGGACTGTTCCAAGGGGACCACCACCATCCTATCAAATGGCAGGAAGAGGACATGGGCGCGGATGACCATCCCCGACTACAGTTGCAGGGAGTGGTAGGACCTCCAGGGGTGCATGGAAGTGTTTTGATTGTGGCGAGGAAGGGCCCTATGCCAGAGATTGTCCAAACCCCCGGAGGGATGGGGTAAATCAGATGCAGGTCCAACCCTTGCCCCTAGGGGGACCACAATCTGTGCCACAGAATAATGTGCAACCAACTGAGGCAACAAGTGGGTTGTACCCCAAACCCCAATGACAGTCTCAGGCCTCTCCGATATGGATGTGTGATGCAAAATGGAATGGGACAGGGAGACCCTTAGTGAACGGCAGAGTAGGAGGCTGCCTTATCACTTTCCTTTGGGACACAGGAGGATCCTGCACTACCCTGAACATATCTATTGTAAATAGTGACAATTGAAAATAGAAACAGAAATAATCTTGAGTGGTTTTACAGGACATTGTCAAGTAGGACAAGTGACCAAAGCTTTATGTATACAAATAGGAGCAGTAGCGTTGATGCATCCAAAAGTATTAATACAACTCCCAGCAAATCAAGACCATATCCTGGGAAGTGATTACGTGGCCAGAGCAGGACTGTACTTTGATCCAGTGAACTGTATGATATGGCAAATGCCAGGAATAAATGAGGAAATCCCTGCAGGACAGTATAAGGAGAGATACCAAGAACTGCAGATGATGGAGTCTGAGATAACAAAGTGTGGAGCTGGAGGAAGACAGCAGGCCAGGCAGCGTCAGAGGAACAGGAAAGCTCACATTTCACGTCTTCAGAAATGGGGAGGGGGAAGAGAGCTCAGAAATAAATAGAGAGAGAAGCGGTGGGGCTGGAGAAGGTAGGTGGGATGGTGATAAGTGAGTTCAGGTAGTGAGTGGGGGGGATTGGTCAGTGAGGTGGGAGAGGCAGATAGGTGGGAAAGAAGATAGACAGGTTGTGTCAGGTCAAGAAGGTGGGGATGAGGGGAAGGTTTGGACATGGGATGAGGCTGTAGGTGGGGAGATTTTAAAACTGGTGAATTCCATATTTAGGCCATCGGGCTGTAGGCTCCCAAGGCGGGAATATGAGGTGCTGCTCCTCCAGTTTGTGGGTGGTGTCATTGTGACACTGGAGGAGCCCCAGGATAAGGAGAGAGTGTGTACAGTGGGAGAAGTGTCAGTCCTACTAACATGAGTGAGAAGCTGATAATGCAAGGAACTGGACAAAGCGAGGAAGTGTTTGCCAAACATAAGCATGACTGTGGACAGATGCAAGGTGAGGTATATATATAGGACCAAGATCCAAAGCCCCAAAAGCAGTATGATTCCCCAAGCAGGCTGAAGATAGTGTAGAAAAGATAGTGCAAAGTCTGGTAGCACAAGGGGTGTTAAGGCGAGTCACCTCTACAAACAATTCACGTATTTGGCCAGTAAAGAAACCAGACAGGGGTTGGCGACTGACTAGGATTATCGAGAATTAAATAAGGTAACACCCTTAACACCATCCATAGTGGCTACTATCCCCGAAACCTTGATTAAACACAGTGAATCTGCACATTTGGCCAATCCGTTTGTCCAAGGACTGTCAGTATAAATTTGCTTTTACCTTTAAGGGACAGCAAATATATGTGGACAGCTTTGCTACAGGGATTTCACAACTCCCCATCAATATTTCATTCATGGCTAAGCAATGGGTTGGGAGACTTTTCTAGGCCAGACTGCCTGATACAATATGTTGGTGATTTGTTTCTGCAAACAGGAACCAAACAACAGCATTACCAACTCTGGAATGAGTTGTTGCAACTGTTAAAGGAGCTTGGGTTAAAACTAAATCCGAAAAAGGCTCAGATAATGAGGCAGGAAGTAAGTTACTTAGGATGGTGTTAACACAAGAAAAAAAGAGATAGACAAACAAAGAATTGGAACGGTAGCTGGACTTCCTATTCCCACAGATGTGAAGGGATTAAAATCATTTTTGGGTTTGATTGGGTATTTTAGAGACCATATTGATGGCTTTTCCACAAAGGCAGTACCACTAACGATATTACTGAAGAAAAATACCCAATGAGAATGGAAGCCAGAACGCACACAAGCAATAATAGCTTTGAAACAGAGTTTGGCGAGTGCTCCTGCCCTAAAAACCCCAAATATAGCTGGACCTTTCTCTGTGGGGGTGGCTGCAACAGACTCCACAATATCAGCGGTCTTATTGCAACAGGTACACAGACAATCAAGACCAGTAGCCTATGCCTCGCGCATGCTCACACCAGTAGAGAAGGGGCACACGGCATATGAAAAGTATTTACTTGCAGTGTTCTGGGCGGTACAATATTTTATCTGCATGGTAGGGTTGAACCCAATAACAATTCTGACAGAACATACACCCATTCAGATGCTGCTGGATGGGCGTATTAATGATGGCATAGTGAGCGAAAACAGAATTGGTAGATGGGCACAGTTGTTACAATGGAGAAACATGGAGATAAAAAGAGTTAAAAGTTCTACCATGTTAGCAGATAACGTAATTAACCAGGGGCACGGCATGAATGTCAGGTAGTGACAGCAAATGATCCCAAGGGACCATTTGTATCAAAACAAAAAGTAGAGAATACTGATAAAGAGAATACAGGGAATATCCAAGACAAGAGACAGACAAAGACAAAAATAGGAGAACAGCAAGGGAATAATGAATCACCCTTAAAAATTTTTGTTGATCACTCTTCATCTCTGCAGGACTGAATATGGAGAACTAGTTGTGGTATCTATATGGAAGATGAGCAAGGACGAGAATTGGATAGCATAGCCCTCAAGCTGCCAAAAACCGTAAGTGCGCAAACAGCTGAGTTAGCAGCAGTGGCATATATAGTCAACCACCTAGATAAATTCCACCCGGATCTACTAAATATTCAGACAGTATGTACTTGTGCAACAGTCTGATGGAATACCTACCCTTATGGGAGGCTAGAGGCTTTGTGTCAGCAGATGGAAAGGCCCCACCATCTGCCCCATTGCTGAGGTATATCTTTGAAAAGGCAAAAGGGAAAGAATATGGAGTGGTGAAAGTGAAAACTCATTCTAAGTTATCACCAGTGGGAAATAGAAAGGCAGATGAATTAGCCAGATGAGGGGCAATGGCAGGAGAAGAATGGCAGCTGCAGATCAAGGGAATAGAAACACAGAAAGAGAAAGAAGTAGCCCCAATCCACTTAACAGGAGAACAAAGTAAAGATAAAGAATTACATAAAGTATTAGAAGAGAAGGAGTCAGAGGAATATAAAGAACAAAAAGGCTTACACGTAAAAGGGGGTGTAGTATTGTGTGAAGGGAAATTTGTAGTACCAGAGAGAGAAAGGAATCAGATGATTTATTGGTATCATGACATATATCGACACCAAGAGTTGAAAAACACCTTAGAGAGATTGAAAGAGGTATGTTGGTGGCCATGAACGAAAGGGGATGTGGAACATTATGTGAAAAATTGTTTGATAACCTTGACAAAAATGTGAAGGGAGCCCTTAGACCCACAAGGCCAGTAGAGGGGCCCTGGACAAATCTACAGATTGACTTTGTGGGTCCCCTACTCCCAGCTACCGGAGGATATAAGTACATCCTGGTGACAGTAGATGCCTTCACCAAATAGGTAGAGGCGTTTCCCACTTGAGCTGATACCATTAAAATTACGGCAAAGGTTTTGTTAGAAAGGTTTTTACTTGTTGGGGTTTGCCAAGGAGAATTGAATCAGATCAAGGGACACATTTTACAGCCCAGGTGAAGCAGAATGTCATGACACTGCTAGGAATAAAACAAAGGTTCCACATATCCTGCAGGCCCCAATCCAGTGGGATAGTTGAAAGGATGAATCGAACTTTGAAGAATATGTTGGCCAAAATGGTGTAGCAGCAACAGACCACTTGGATGACGATGCTTCCTTATGTCCTGATGATAATAAGAAGCACTGTAGCATCCTCTACAGGATTTAGCCCTGATAAGGTTGATGACAGATCGAGAGATGCATGGCCTGGAGCCACTGCTGGGATTAGACCTATCCGAGCCAGAAGTCGATGGAGTAATGAAAAATAAATGGTATAAAAGCTGGTTGAGAGTGTAAAAGAAGCAAATTATTTGGCCACAAATAACATGGGAAGGAAAAAAAAATAAAGTAAAGCCCACTTTGATTCCAAGACAAAGCCAATGGAGCTGCAGGTGGGGCAATGGGTAATGATACCTGTACATCAAAAAAACACCCTTTCTGGCCCCTAGGTTTGCATGACCATACAAAGTGATAGACAAATAAGCCCATCAGTATACAAGGTGTTAACAGCCCCTAACAAGAATGGCTGGTATATTAACCAGTTAAAACCATTTGGAAGGGGGCAGAATAATTATCATCATTTACACATAATATTGGGAGAATGTGATGTCCCAGAGTTTGGAAACTTAGACTGACACTGGTTTTGGAACCCAGACCAGGGGATTGTGGGACCAGGGCAACCAGACCAAAATGGAGATCTGGCAGGTGTACCACTATCTCCCAATGGACTCCTCAGGTTCATCAATTGAAATGAAAATGAAGGAAAAAGAAAAAGGCAAACAAAATGGGTGAAAAATCCACCCTCCAACTGAAATGGACGAGAGGAAAGGATAGAAGGCTGGAATCAGCCCTTGATGTACATGAATTGCTGAGAGGGTAAAGAGATTAGCACTATAAATACAATAAGAGGAATAAAATCAGATTAACTGCACATAAGAGCAAAAACTACATTTGTTTTGTAGGAAGAAGAATCATTATGAGAACATGGAAGATCATCGTTGTTGTTTTCCTTGGAATGAGGGTTCCTTCTGTAGTGAATACTTTGATATTTTTTATGAATGAGAGGGGATAATATCAGTTGATTGTGAGCAATGCATATGACATGTTTGAACAAATGTCACAGTAATGGTCACATGTAGGGAAGAAATGTGGGTTTTTGTGTCACAATGGTCTGTCCCTGGACAGTTCCAACCCTACTTTCCAATCTTTGCTCCAGCAGCCAAGAAAGCAGACTCCTGATTAAGGATGTAAAGCTGAAACGTCGACTTTCCTGCTCCTCTGATGTTGCCTGACTGCTGTGATCCTCCAGCTCCACACTGTATTGACTCTGTCTCCAGCATCTGCAGTTCTCGCTATCTCCTTATCGATTACTTGGTCTGTGATAAATTAATCCTTAGGGGACTAATGTGGTTTAAGGAAAAATTTCCTGAGGATCTGAAATTGCGTGTAATTCCGAGTCCAGTCAATTGTATCATGGTGGAATGTAAGTCTGGGATTATGCCAAAGGTCAGAGAGGTTGAGGAAAATTTAGGTCCGGGAACAGGATCAGCTTTCATGCTCAATAGGGACAACCCGCCATGACTACAGCTCAACCTACAATCACGATGACCTCTGGAATGACCTCAGTGCCACAGTGTAGCGAATCTCAGAGAGATACAGGGTAAGTAGGGTTAGTTCTGGAAGAAACGGAAGAATAGTTACTCTAGTTCCAGGATATTGGCATGTACAGGTAGTGTTTAACCTGGCAGATAAACAGGTGTCATCCTGGTGTGATAGCACAATCCAACAGCTCTTCGACCAACTACGCCAAAAACAACTTAGTCATAGTGAATTCACACTAAAAAGCAAAAGGAGGAAGAGGGGATTGATAGGGTTAGCAGGAGCAGGCTATGTGTCAGGGGTAGTGACTGTTAACACCCTTGACATAGCAGAATTGCAGGCTCGGTTAAGTTCGCTCAAGCAAAAGATGACGGTAATAGGAGGTCAGGGATATTGTGATCAAGAAATGACGGGTAGAACAGGACAGCAAGCGGCGCAGGTAGCTGTGAGCACCATCAAAATGTTAAGACACCTTGAGAATATTACTAACTATAGACTGAATGGCTTATAAAGCAACTCGCGATAATAAAGCAGCATTTTATTCAACATATACTAGCTACCTTTGTCAATGGTTAGCTCAAATATGTTGCAATTAGATGTTCATAGAGCACCAGACTGGGTATCAGATGAGCAACTGAGGACATGGGTGGGGGAGAAGATGCCCCATGTCACCTCAGAAGTCTCACTCTCTCCAATCGGGTCTTGAGCACCTGTAATGATAATAAAGATCAGCTGTATATTGGTGCAGTTCTTCATATACACAAACATGGGACAATTTGACACACCCCCCAATGCGAGTTCACAATGTGGGTAAATACCATGAAGGAACTTGGATATCATTAAGTCATGCTGTAGTTCTAGAGGGATTAAAAGTGGGATAGATTTGTCTCGATGCCATCAATGGGGAAACAACTGGGCCTGTCCAGAAGAAATAATTAAAGAAGAGCTAACTTAGTGTGGATTTGCTTCTTTTGAGAACTGTTCTATGTCTATCCTGCCAGTGAATAACCGAACTTTTCTTAAGTATGCCTTAGTAGGAGAAACCTACTATGTTGCCATGGCAGCCTTAGTGTACCAAAAAAGAAGGACATGGTGTAACCTGGATGAACAGAATGTGACAATCAGCAAAATCCCTTCTGACTTGATCATTAGCCACAAAGTTTTGTTTAAACATAAGAACATAAGAACATAAGAACTAGGAGCAGGAGTAGGCCGTCTGGCCCTTCAAGCCTGCTCCGCCATTCAATAGGATCATGGCTGATCCTTTCGTGGACTCAGATCCACTTACCCGCATTCTCACCGTGTCCCTTAATTCCTTTATTGTTCAAAAAAATCGACCTTTTTTTTAAAAAACATTTACTGAAGTAGCGTCACCTACTTCACTGGGCAAGGAATTCCATAGATTAACAACCCTCTGCGTGAATAAATTCCTTCTCAGTTCAGTCCTAAATCTGCTCCCTCTAATCTTGAGGCTATGCCCTCTTGTCCTAGCTTCACCTGCCAGTGGAAACATCCTCTCTACTTCTATCTTACCTATTTCCTTCATAATTTTATATGTTTCTATAAGATCCCCCCTCAATCTTCTGAATTCCAATGAATATAATCCCAATCTACTCAGTCTCTCCTCATAAGCCAACCCCCTCAACTCCGGAATCAACCTAGTGAACCTCCTTTGCACCCTCTCCAGTGCCAGTACATCAAGTAAGGAGACCAAAACTGCACACAGTACTCCAGGTGTTGCCTCACCAGCACCTTGTACAGCTGCAACATAACCTCTCTGCTTTTTATTTCAATCCCTTTAGCAATGAAGGACAAAATTCCATTTGGCTTCCTAATTACTTGTTGTACCTGCAGACCTACCTTCTGTGATTCATGCACAAGGACACCCAGGTCCCTCTGCATAGCAGCATGCTGCAACTTTTTACCATTCAAGTAATAATCCTTTTTACTATTACTCCTACCAAAATGTATGACTTCACATTTATTTACATTGTATTCCATCTGCCAGATCTTTGCCCACTCACTCAATGTATCTATGTTCCTCTGCAAAGTTTCACAGTCCTCTGCACACTTTGCTCTGCCACTCATTTTAGTGTCATCTGCAAACTTTGACACCCTACACGTGGTCCCCAACTCCAAATCATCTATATAAATTGTAAATACTTGCGGTCCCAACACCGATCCCTGAGGCACACCACTAGTCACTGAGCACACCACTAGTCACTTTAAGCCAGAACCCGATGAGAAACTGTGCACCCAAATGATACAGATGACGATTTACGCCGATGCATAGCTCCTGAACTTCCCACCTATACCACATTTCACCACAGACTGGGTAAAGATCATTTTGAAGGCAGAGGAGGTTATCCATAAATGGGCTCTGCACGAGAAGGAGATTAAAACACAAACAGAAGAGGCAAATAGAGACTTGCAGGCTCCAGGCTTCTGGAGTAAAATTTGGAATTGAGGACTGAACACTCAGCTCCATCCGTGGGGAATTTTGTTTCAAATTTCCAACATCCACAATTTCTTTGTTTTATTTTAGTGAGCAACTCTCCAATACACCTTCAATAGCACTTAAATGTACAACTCCTACCACTTATAAGACGAAGGGTAAAAATGCATGGGAATACAACCATCTGCAAGTTCCTTTCCAAGCCACACACCATCCTGACTTACAATTATATCACCTTTTTTTCACAGATACTGGGTCAAAATCCTAGAACTCTCTTCCCAACCATACTGTAGGTGTACGTACACCACACAGACTGCAGCAGTTCATGAAGTTGGTTTACCACCACCTCTCAGAGCTAGTGATGCCCATATTCTGTGAACGAATTAAGAAGAAAGTAGCCCCAGCTTCCCAATCTATCTGAGTAACTAAAATCCTTCATCCCTGGAACAATACTCATAAGTTTCTTTGAACACCTTTTTTCAATGCATCCATATCCTTCCTAAAGTAAATGCCCAGAATTGTACATATTACATCAGCTGATTGTTCGTAAATGGTGACAATTTTTTGTTTGATATTTTACTCCATTGGCAGAATTCTGCACAGGCAGCAGAAATTACATCGCCAGGTCTGAAAGTGGCACTTCGATGGGCAACAGGACCCAGGGTTACATTTCGTTGGTGGCAGCCATTGACTGCTGTTGATGCTGGCATCCTATTAAGGACAGGGACTCTCACCAAGAGCTGAGGTGTGATAGCTTAAAATCCTCAGTAGCATCTGGAGGATGAGGAATCTTCAATGCTAATACACTCTCAAAGACAAGTAGCAAGCCTGAAGGTGCCTTGCCCAAATGATGGTTTAGGAGGGATTCCTGAAGGTAGGCAGCACCATTGTCACTGATTAGCTTCTCTATGAACCATTATGTACCCAAGAAGAAGTTCCTACCCTCTCTGAGCCCACCGTGAGGTTGTCAGGATTTACCGGGCAGTCTTTTTGTGTGCACATCACACCCATGTCTAGATCGTCAATATAGGTTTAAAAAATGGTCCTAATACCAATCCCTAAGGAATCACACTGTGTATCTTTCTGCAGCCTGAGAAATAACAGTTCCCCACTACTCATTGTTTCCTGTCAATGAGCCAATTCATATCCATGCTACCATAGTCCAATTTATCCCATGGGTTTAATTTTGCCAAAAAGCCTGTATGTGGTACTCTATCGAATACTTTTTCAAACTGTATGCACACTATATCCACCATATTATCTTCATAAACTCTCTTTGTTACCTCATCAAAACCTCGATAAAGTAAATTAAATGTGATTTGTTGCTAACAAACCTGTGCTGGCTTTCTGTAATATATCCATATTTGTACAAGAGACTGTTCTTTAAAGAAATTAGAACATGTAGACTTAAAAATACATGTTAGTTATGTAACGCACCACCTTCAGTAGAAGAGTATATTGAATGCTATGTGCTGTGCTGTTGGTGTCCTGTTCAAAGCACACGTTTGCTTACTCACTATAAGCAAAACCAAAAAGAATTTGTTAGTGTTTAAAATTGAACTTCAGACACAGATTGCTCACTGGAATAACAGATTGACCTTTCATGCCAAGGCCATTTTATTTGAGATAAACAATTTGTCATAATACAGTATGTAGCAATGTTGAGGAAAGAATGATACATTTGAATCTTGCCACAAGATAACCCTGACATTTACATGCAGAAAGGTATTAGAATGGGTGTACACCTTTTAGGATAGAATTGTTACCATAGCACACTTTACTTCCTGTAGGTGAATCTCTCATTCAGCATCCAAACAATGACTAGTACAGAATAAAAACAGCAAGTGCTGGAAAAAGTCATTAAATCTGGCAGAGATAGTAGGAATTGCTGATGCTGGAGAATCTGAGATAACAAGGTGTAGAGCTGGATGAACACAGCAGGTCAAGCAGCATCAGAGGAACAGGAAAGCTGACATTTCGGGTAAGGGTCCAGACCCGAAAAGTCAGCCTTCCTGCTCCTCTGATGCTGCTTGGCCTGCTGTGTTCATCCAGCTCTACACCTTGTTATCTATATTAAATCTGGCAGCATCTGTTGAGACAGAAACAGAGTTAACATTTCGAGTCCAATATGACCGTTCTGAAGAAGTGACTTTTGTACAAAAATATTAATGCTACTTCTCTTTTCATTGATGCTGCCTGACCCGATGAGTTTCTCCATCACTTTCTGCAAAATGCTTTTAAATTACTAGCATTCTGTATTATTGTATAGATTCCAGACAGTGTACATTTAAGACAGTTACATAACATCACAATATGTGACGTTCTTGCATAAAGGTCTGCCTTATCTTTAGTCAGACGCTTAGTACAATGGGGTCAGTGCAGTGTGTTCAGTGAGTCATTTACCTACAAGTAACATGCAGTGACATCAATATTCATAGAACCCAGACAATGTTTCAGATTCTGATATTATAGCAGTATACATAGTATTGTTAATAAACTTCAAGGCATTAATCTCAACAAGACACCAATCTTTGTGGTTTATGTTAAACAAACTAACGTATTGAGCAGAACTCAGACCATATTGTACACTTGCAGCAGTATTTGGCCTAAGAAACTACAGTGAAGGCACATGCAGGGAGAAAGTTTAGCTATCATGAGAATCACCCTTCATTCATTCCCAAACTACAGCTCGAAGCATATAGAAGCTGAATCATGTGAAACAGAATGTTTGTAATGTAATGTTGACATGACTTTTAATTTTCTTATCAACTTGTCCAGAGAAGTTATTACACATCTCTGCAGCAGGTGAGATTTGAATCCAGATCTCCTACCTCAGAGGTAGGGAGACACCTAACCACAAGATTCCTGACAGGAAATTTAATTTGAGTACCACTATTACAGAGCATTTCTAAGAGTACTGAAATATCAACAAACATTTTCTTACTGACAACCTGCCATCTGCTCTCTTCACTAGTGAAGAAAATCATAAACTGGCAAGAAGCTGTTGTATGCAAGGAAGAGGAATTGCCTAGTAGTGGTTTAGAACATGGTTTGGGAGCTCAATTTTAGAAACAGTAGAGAAAATCAGAGGACACATCCAGAGATCTGTTTGTAGACCTATTAGAGAAAAGGATGTTTCAACTTGTCAGTGTTGAGGGAAGACATTGATTTGAATAGTCCACTGAATTGGTAGCCAGGACAGCTGCTGAACTGCAAGCATTATGCATTTTAGATACAAAATCCAGGAAGCTATTACAGCCAGTTTCGATAACTGTGAAGGATGGAGATCTTAAAGATATGTTGGTCAGGACACAGAAAAGACCATTTCCCATATGAGGATGGGTTCTGCTATAGTAGCACTGTAGGCTAGTTCACACTCATTTCAATTTTAGCTCCTGTTATGATCTCAGCTAGCAATACTGGACAAGTCAGATTTCAGAGTGAGCGCTGACTTGATAGAGTTTTATTTCTGCAATTTGGTTGCCTTGGTGGTCAGTCACTGAATATATTCACCAGAGGGTACCAAAACACTTTCAACAAAATAACATAAAGTTATTACATAAAAGAAAAAAATACAAAGCTATCTGTAAATTAATATTGATCTGACAATAAAAAAGGTAAGATTCAACCATTTTACCCAGCAATATCCTTTACAGATATTCAATCCAAATAAGTATTACTACTATCTTCACTGATTAATTTCTTACTCAATTGATGAGGTTTCAAGTGCTTCCTCTTCTAGAAGAAGATTACTTTCTGCACATTCACCACGTATGATTTTCCCTACCCCTCCCTGAGTCACACAGACAGACTAACTCACTGACTTTTATTTGACTTTGGTTACATAGAGCCTGCTAAATGGCACATCTGCCAGTATGGATCTTTTATTCTGGACTCTGTTTCTGACCTCTGACTCTTCTTTCTGTAGATCACGAAAGCTTCAATAAGGAAGGTCTCTAATGGTTGTTGGCTCACCTGAGTTGTTGTCACCCAAAACTATGAGCTGTCAAAACCCTGGCAGTGTGTGTGTAGTGCTTTACAGCTGCATCCTTATTATGTCTTCCAGAAGAGGAACACATATGGATAGGGCTCCATAAGCAATTGTAAGACATGTTCTCACGTTTGTACATCATAGAAGATGGTTGAATAGAGCAAATGTGTATTAATTTCATTTATTTCAGTGTGATTAAACACAAAACAAGTTCATAGAATCCCTACAATGTGGAAACAGGCCCTTTGGCCCAACAAGTCCACACTGAGCCTCAAAGCCTCCCACCCAGACCCACCCCACTATAACCCACCGAATCTACACATCCCTGAACACTACAGGCAATTTAGCATGGCCAATTCACCTAGCATGCACATCTTTGGACTGTGGGAGGAAACTGGATCACCCGGAGGAAACCCATGCAGACATGGGGAGAATGTGCAAACTCCACACAGATAGTTGCCCGAGGCTGGAATCAAGCCCAGGTCCCTGGCGTTGCGAGGCAACAGTGCTAACCACTGAGTCACCGTGCCACTCTTTTCAGATAGTGAACAGTGAATCTGAATTAGTTGGAAATTAATTTACCTGCATTGATTTGATAACTAAGCCTTGTAAAGAAATAGTTGTGGATGGAGAAATCAATAGTTAAGATAGTCATCTGAAGTATTTTCAGTTATGGCTCAGTTGTCAACTTCAATTTTTTTTACTAAGACATGCAGGACTGGATTTACCTACGCTAGCTCATCCTATAAATTAGGTAGCTTAGTCTTCCACTGTTTGACCACCTTTGATCAAGATTTGTGTCACCATGCCAGTCTGTGTGCCAACAAATGCCCTATTTCCCTAAACAACCTCACCTCATCCCTCTATCGTACATACTTTTGGAACAGGACCTGGCTTCCCAGCCCGTTTCCCTCCTGCCCGTCTCTCTTCTCCATCCTCCCTGGAATCATCATGATAAAAGGAGACATCTGACTTGAAGTAATAGTTGCGATGCTTTGGCTGTCTGCTAAAGGAAAGTGAGGGAGCCTAGTAGAAGTTTCATCTCCATCCACTTCTACACATTAAAGCCTCAACACCATGAAAGACCAAGGGCAAGGTCTCGGCTAGAAGCATAAGCATTTCTACCCTCTCTTTGGGGCTCTTCTGTTCCTCCAAATCTTCTCCAGTTGCTGGACTCACTCCAGTGCCACTGGATCTTCCTTTGTAATGAGTTTGGGAGGGACAAAGGTTGTTGCAAGATACCAGTCTTCAGAGTCAATGACCCTAAACCAAGGAAATGAACCAAAGGGATTAGAGGATTTGTTGGAGACCTTACTCCTGATGCTACCTTACAATGAAAAGGAAAATCCAGCTATAATACACATATGCCCTTGTTTGTACAATTAAGCAGGCAACAGGACATTTAAATGGCCTACTCTTGAAGAAGGCTTGGTTAGAAGTGAAGTTTCCTTCAATGACAACTTCCCACTTATGCCCCACAGCCACCTTCCCCATCATCCTCCAAATACTGGAACTGCTTACATAGAAAACGTAGGAGGGAAGCTGTCTTGAATATGGGGCTCTGCATAAAAACAGCTGGTCCAGAAATTTGGCCAGGGATAAGAGGCAGAGTCAATGGTGTTTGCATAGAGGATCAAGATGAACCACAATGCTAATTAAGATGAAGGTGGTGGATCTGAAGGAAGCTGCCAAATTAAATTTTCAGAAGGGCTTTCCGTGGCTACAGCTGCCAGGCTGTTAATTGCTGTATTTATTCCAAAACTTATCCTGTGCAGTTCACCAAATAATTATCATCCTTTGTAATATTGCATCAAGGCACAAAAGTAAGAAGAGTCTTGACAATGGTAACTTCAGTTCCAGTGAAATTCAGAAGAGGTTTCAGACAGCAAGCTGTTGTCAGACAACGTATTTGTTTCCTGTCAAGCAGGATGGGTCAGATGTCTGTCTCTATGGTGCTGCATAAACATTCAACATCTCAACATGTTTGGAGGATGACACACAATCAATGAATACAGCCCCACCGTTAAGCTTGGACACAGAAACTACAAGCTGTTGAAACCTTTTTACGATAATGTATTGAACATATTGGATCATAAAAATATAGAAATTACAGGAAGGATAAGTCTAGAGTTGTCATGTGCTCTGTAATAATATGATCTTATAGATATTATGTATTGCGCCTTTACTTACTCACGAACCCGCAATCATATATTTAAGCATAAAACCATGACTCAAAATAAATTGCAACACAAGCTTTTTGGTGACAGCATTGTGTCATATGTTTCATAGGCCTGAAGGAACAGATTACCTACTCTGCCAGCATCCATGAGCTGCCTGATGTAAACCTATATCATTTTTACCCATACAAAGCTAAAATATTTTGGAAAGCTGAGAATTTAAAAAGCACAGAAAATGTTGGAATTATTCAGCAGGTCTAGTGACATCTGTGGAGAGAGAGAGGAATTTAATGTTTCATGTCTGTGACCTTTTATCAGAATGGGAAGCGTTAGAACCAATAGGTTTTAAGCAGATGAAATGGGGGAGTAGGGAACATAAAAAATGGAAAAATCTGTGATAGTATGGAAGATAGGAGATATTAAATGACAAAAGAATTAGGTACAAAGAGAGAGTACTGATGGGACAAAACAAAACAAAAGGAAAAATGATGCACCCGGAATAGGTGGGAAATGTAAAACGATAAACAGGTGCCATTCAAAAACAAACATGAAAGATAAATTGAGGTAAGATGAGCAGTTGAGAATCAAGATTATCTTGCAGTGGATCTTCATTTAATTGCCTTTCAAACTTCAATTTTATCCTTGTTTTTGTCTTGACTTTGCTTTCAAATGGCAAGCTGAAATCATGCCAAACACATCTTGCCTTTTCTTGGCCAATCAGCAACATTGGTCATTCTTCAGGGACCCAACATCCCTCCCCATTCTGTGCCACCTTAACTATACAAACATAGGAGATGTTATACCTGTCTTTTTAGACCTCCTCTTCTCAGGATCCTAAACACTCCTTCCAGGTTAAGAGGATTTACTAGTACTGAGTTTGAATCACAGTATGGTTTGCTCTATATTTGACAGTCCAAACATAGTTTTATAACTGCTTTGCAGAACATCTCCATTCTGTTTGCAA
Source organism: Rhincodon typus (assembly GCF_021869965.1). NCBI lineage: Eukaryota > Metazoa > Chordata > Chondrichthyes > Orectolobiformes > Rhincodontidae > Rhincodon > Rhincodon typus. Next base: position 51,533,220 of record NC_063346.1, read on the forward strand.
GCATGACCTCCAGCTTCCAGTCTCCAGTCATTTTAATTCTCTACTTTGCTTGTATGTTCACCTGTCTATCCTTGGCCTGCTATAGTATTCCAATATTGCAAACTTTATGAAAACTTGTGGAACAGCAGCCCATGTTTCACTTAGGCACTTCACAGCCTTCTGGACTCATCTTGAGTTTAACAATTTCAGAGATTAATCTCTGCTTCCATTTTGTTTCCCTTTCTTTCTATGCCTCAAATCTATCCTTGTTTTTCTCTTATTTTTGCTTTTAGAAGGCAACTAGATGGCAGATTTCATCATTCTGCAATTCGCACCTTCTCTTGGCACATCTATTGTTTCATTGTTAACACAGTGTGGAGCTGGAGGAACACAGCACGCCAGCCAGCATCAGAGGAGCAGGAAAGCTGACGTTTCG
>NC_063346.1:51534034-51590171 GCF_021869965.1 Rhincodon typus
TCAACTTTCCTGCTCCTCTGATGCTGCCTGGCCTGCTGTGTTCCTCCAGCTCCACACTGTGTTAGCTCTGACTCCAGCATCAGCAGTTCTTACTATCTCTATTGTTTCATTGTTTTTTGTTTTCTGTGGTTGGCTTTTTCATTTTTTTCTGCGGTTCATTTTTAACTTTGCCCTGATATGACTAAATAAGCCATTCAGGACAATTAGGGACAGGCAATAAATGCTTGCTTGCAGCTCTCACATCACATAAAAGAATAAAGAAAAAGAAGTTGTAGTGATTGTCATGAGTTTAGCCAGGTGGCGCTCATAGACTATCCGTTCCCAGATTGAAGCTATTAATCTGGTCCAGGGAACACCACTTAAGTAAAGGCAATTAATAGTTTCACTCAGGACATATCGTAAACAAAGGGACTCTAGATCAGCTGCAGGGAAATCTCAAAACAAATCCAAGCCTCGGCCAAACACTTAAATTTTTTTCAGTTATCTGGGCCAGCAAGGCATTGTATTTGCTGCTGGTATGTGAACTTGAGACAGCAACAGAGTCCCACTAGATCAAAGTGGAGTAGGAGAACTCATAGACTGGTATCCAGGAGAGTTCACACCCTGGACTATCCACCTACGTTTGGTTTGGAACAGATAAATTGCTTAGCAACATCCAAACCAAAATAAACATCTGGTTAAATGGTCACCCAGTTCTATGGAAGTCGATATCAGTGCAGCTGTTTCAATGATCATAGAACCAATCTTTAACAAAATTTGCCCAGGGCTCCAACCCTTCAGTTTGCACGAAGGGTACAACTTTGGTTCAAATCTCTTATGAGAAGCAATTAGCTCAGTTACCACTGATTGTAGTAAAAACCTTGGGCCCAAGCTTGGTGGAGCAAAATTATTTGAGAAAGATTCACCTAGATTGGCTCAAAGTTTTTCGAATAGGAAATGGCTGCCTGAGTGAACTCCTAATTAAATACCTGGACATTTTTCCGGAAGGTCTAGGAACTACCAAAGGAGCCAAGGCCACCATGCATGTTGACCGGCAAGCAATTCGACAATTCTGCAAGGCCTGCCAATGCTATTTGCCTTACAGGCAAAAGTACAGGCAGAAATCAAGAGGTTGGAAAGCGAAGGAATCATCAAACCAGTACAGCTTGCGGAAAGGGCAGCACCAGTCATACTGACAGTGAAGTCTGATGGGCCCATTTGCTTTTTGCGGGGATGTTAAACAAACCGTAAACTGCTTTCACAGCTGGATAAATACCCACTCCCTTGCATAGAGGATTTATATGCAAATCTAGCAGGGGGCTGTCATAGAGTCATAAGGACAAAAGGACAAATGGACAAAAATTACTGCCACCTGCTCCCCCTCCTTCATGGGAACAGCTGGGTAAACCCTGGACTTGGTTACTTGTCCATTATTCAGGTCCGTTCATGGGCTCAATGTTCTTAGTCATTGTGGATGCCCACTCAAAGTGATTGGCCGTGCATAGATTTCATCTGTCAAACACATGATGATAGAAAAACATCGCACATCTTTTGCAATACACAGATTCCCAGAAGTGCTGGTCACAGATAACAGGCCATCATTTAGCAGGGAATCCTCTGACGCTGCCTGGCCTGCTGTGTTCCTCCAGCTCCACACCGTGTTAACAATGAAATAATAGCTGTGCCAAGAGAAGGTACGAATTGCAGGGAATTTGAGTATTTCCAAATGTCAAATGACAGTCCTCTTATTAAGACAGCTCGAATCCATCCATCATCTGGCAGAAACAGCAGCCAAAACTTTGAAGGCAAGTTTAAAGAAACAACCTATAACATCACTATGTACCCAACTGTACCTCTCATGCAACTGCAGCTTCAGCAGAGTTGCTAATGGGGAGAAGACTCCACACCATGTTAAATCTGATCTTCCCAGACCCAGAGGAGCAGGAGGGTTAAATGGCATCAGGAACACCAATGACGGACTCAAAACTCCACGAAGCGAGACAGCCAGCTTAGTTCAGGGGACAAAGTTTGGTGCTGAAACCATGGAAATGGCCCTGCACAGGTCAAAGGCATGGTTGACATGAGGTCAGGTCCAGTGATCTATAAAGTTTGGATAGTTGCGATAGTCCTGAACAAGGATGTGGACCATATAAAAGCTGCAAACTCACTAATGGTGTAGGAGCAAAGCATGCCCAGCTTTTTGACTGCCTTTCCGACTGTTCCAGAACACATGGGCTCTCCCTGTCCATCAAGCATTGAAGATGCCTTGGAATCTGCAATGGACATGCAATTACTTTGCAAATGTTGAATTTTAAATGAAGAAAAATTTGTTCAACTATCACAAAATCTGGGCATTGGATGCTCAGGAAGTTCATGTTAAATAATTTCATGTTTGTTTCTACAGAGAGAAACTGAGACAGACAAGACAACAACTTATCCCGATGCAGCCACCTCGATGCCTTTGCTTCCTGACGAGGTGGATGAATTTCTTTCAAGCCACTCCGGTTGCAAGAGGCTACCTACTGTGCTTTATATGCCACCCATATCAGAGGCAGGGTTGGAGGCGCCTGACCTGGTGCTAAAATGCCCCAGGAGGAGCTACAAAAAAAAAGAACTTACCAATGTCCTCTGACTCAGAAGGGGAGGGATGCAGTGATTGTAACGAGGTCAGGCAGGTGGACCTCACAGAATATAAGTTCCCTGACTGGGGCTGTTAAACTGGTCCAATCAGGGAGCCCCGGCTGACAGATATAAACACTAGTATCAGAGGTTCTGTTCTCTCTGAGAGCTGGCTCTGAGGAAGCTGAGAGAGTGTCAAGGACTCTCCACATGTAAATGAAGAGTGGCTTGTTTCCAGAATACCAGCCTGTGTGGAGTTATTTCAGAAGTCACCACTCTTTTTGCCCTGCACACCTAACTTTTTTGTCATTTAAACTTTCCTGACTTCTATCCACTCACAGACCTTTCCTTTTGTTCTTTCTCTAACCTTTTCATTTCACATGATTAAAACCTTTCACACTTCCAAGTTTTCACAAAGGAAAATAGCCACAGACCTGAAGCATAAACCTCACTTCTCTCCATGGATGATGTCAACCTGTTGAATATTTTCAGCATCTTCTTATCCTTATTAACCTATATAACATTGATGAGCATATAATTAAAGAGGTGCTATTGGATTAGCTGCAAAATGTGGGTAAAGAACAATTGATGGCAGATTGGTTGCTGCAAGCTCTATGATAAATTCAGATATCTGCTAAATTAGATTAAATTGTCACAAGTCCATAGTGAAAACTATGAGGTGGGTAGTTGGGGACAGTGGAGGTCTGTGAAATTAGGGGCCTGTCTGTTACAGCAGAACTTAGCTGTTATAACTCGGTCGGAGCTCCAGAGTCCACTCGGAGCTCATGATTCCAAAAGGTCTCAAACCTCTTTTTGAGAAGCCCTGCCTTACATACGTGCAGACTAAGCTTAAATTCTTACAGTTTCTAAGGGATAGACCCTGAAATTACACAGAGAACTGAAGTCTGGTTATGAAAGTTAACTGACTTTTGATAATTGATTATAATCACAGATGGGACAATGGCTTTACTGCAACCTGAGATAAGTTGTTGTCTTGTCTGTCTCAGTTTCTCTCTGTAGAAACAAACATGAAATTATTTAACATGAACTTCCCGAGCATCCAAGGGCCAGACTTTGTGATGGTTGAACAAATTATTCTTCATTTAAAATTCAACATTTGCAAAGTAATTGCTTGTTTCTGATCAATCCCATGTGAGGGAGCCAGGCCAAAACAGAAAAAACTTCTGATACAACACCAGATAAGAATTATTCTTATGCATTCATTATAGCAGCACATATTGCAAAAGGAAGATATTCAAAGAGAAAAAAATCAAAGAACAATGGAAAGTTATGGCACATAAGGGAGCCAATTGTCCAGGTTAGTTGAAAAATTACTGAGCAGCCCAATGATACTTTCTTGTTGCTGGTCTGTAGCTCTGTAGATTACAATATTTCAAATGCTTATCCAAGTATTTTTTTTTAAATGCAACAGGGATTTCTGCTTCTATCACCCTTTCGTGGAGTGAATTACAGACTGTCACCACTATCTGGGTGAAAAATATCTCTTTAACTCTCTTCTAATCCTTTTAAGAATGATCTGAAATCTATGGGGGAGGGGAAGGGGGCTCTGAAATAAATAGAGAAGGGGGGGCGGTGATAGAAGGTAGATAGTGTAGCAGATAGGTGGGAGAGAAGACGGACAGGTCAGGGAGGCAGGGATAGGGGGGAGCTGGTCTTGGCATAAGGTCAGGGGTGGGGAGATTTTGAAGCTAGTAAAGTCCATATTGAGACCATTGGGTTGTAGGTTTCCAAGGTGGAATATGAGGTGCTGTTCCTCCAGTTTCCAGGTGGCATTGTTGTGACACTGGAGGAGGTCCAGGATGGACATGTCATCCAGGGAGTGGGAGGGGGAGTTGAAGTGGTTCGCAACTGGGAGATGTTGTCATTTGTCATGACCTGAGAGTAGGTGTTCCACAAAGCGGTCTCGAGCCTCCTCTTGGTCTCCCCGATGTAGAGGAGGCCACATCGGGAACAGCCGATACAATAGACCACATTAGCAGATGTGCAGGTGAACATCTGTTTAATGTGGAAGGTTTTTTGGGGCCTGGGATGGAGGTGGGGGGGGAGGTGTAGGGGCAGGTGTAGTACCTTCTCCGGTTGCAGGGAAAGGTGTCGAGGGTGGTGGGGCTAGTGGGGAGTGTGGAGTGAATGAGGAAGTTGCAGAGAGAGCTGGCCCTCCGGAAAGCAGATAAGGGTGGGGATGGAAATATATCCTTGTTAGTGGGGTCAGATTGCAGGTGGCAGAAGTGGCGGAGAATGATGCGTTAAATCCAGAGGTTGATGGGGTGATACGTGAGGACAAGAGGAATTCTGTCTTTGTTTTTATTGCAGGGAGGGGGTGTGAGGGCTGAGGTGCAGGAAACGCAAGAGATGCGGTCGAGGGCGTTTTCGATCATTGTGGGGGGGAGATTGGGGTCCTTGAAAAACAAAGATATCTGGGATGTCTGGGAATGGAACGCCTCGTCTTGGGAGCAGATGCGGTGGAGGCAGAGGAGTTGGGAATAGGGGATCGATTTCTTGCAGGAAGGTGGGTGAAAGGAGGTGTAGTTTAGGTAGCTGTGGGAGTCGGTGGGCTTGAAATAGATATCAGTTTCAAGATGGTTACCAGAGATGGAGACAGAGAGGTCCAGGAAGGAGAGAGAGGTACCAGAGATGGTCCAGGTGAACTTGAGGTTGGGGTGGAAGGTGTTAGTAAAGTTGATGAACTGTTCGAGCTCTTCGTGGGAGCATGAGGCACCGCCAATAGTCATTGCTGTAACGGAGGAAGAGGTGGGGGATAGTGCCAGTGTAGCTGCAGAAGAGGGACTGTTCCGTGTATCTTATAAAAAGCCAGGCATAGCTTGGGCCCATGTGGGTACCCAAGGCCACCCCTTTCGTCTGTAGGAAGTGGGAGGAGTTGAAGGAGAAGTTGTTAAGGGTAAGGACGAGCTCAGTTAGGTGGATAAGGGTGTCGGTGGAGGGGGACTGGTCGGGCCTTCGGGACAGGAAGAAGCGGAGGGCTTTTAGGCCATTTGCATGGGGAATGCAAGTGTACAGGAATTGGACATCCATGGTGAAGATGAGGTGTTGGGGGCCACGGAATCAGAGGTTTTGGAGGAGGTGGAGGGTGTGGATGGTGTCCTGGATGTAGGTGGGGAGATCTTGGACCGGGGGGAGAAAATAGAGTCGAGATGTGGAGATAGGTTCGGTGGGGCAGGAGTAGGCAGACACAATGGGTTGGCCAGGGCAGTGACTTTGACCTGTCCATCTTCCCTCCCACCTATCTGCCCCTCCCTCCTCACTGACCAACCCCCATCCCCACTTCCTACCTACACGGACCTTTACTAGCTTCATCCCAACCTCCTTGACCTGTCCATCTTCTGTCTCACCTATCCGCTCCACTATCCACCTTCTATCACCGCCCCACCCCTCTATTTATTTCAGAGCCCCCTTCCCCTCCCCCATTTCTGAAGAAGGGTCCAGGCCTGAAATGTCAGCCTTCCTGCTCCTCTGATGCTGCTTGGCCTGCTGTGTTCATCCAGCTCCACACCTTGTTATCTCAGACTCCAGTATCGGCAGTTCCTATTATCTCATATGAAATCTATGTCCCTTAGTTATTGAAATCTCTGCTGAGGGAAATAGATCCTGCCTAAACACTCCAGCTAGGCCTCTCATTCTTTATGTACCTTAAATAAAATTGCCTCAGCTTTCTCTATTCCAAAGAAAACAACAACAGGAGTTCTGCAGAGATAGTAGGAACTGCAGATGCTGGAGAATCTGAGATAACAAGGTGTAGAGCTGGATGAACACAGCAGGCCAAGCAGCATCATAGGAGCAGGAAGGCTGACGTTTTGGGCCTAGACCGTTCATCAGTTCTAATCTAGTTGCATACTAAAAATTCTTCAGTCTTGGCAATATCCTCATAAATCTCCTCTGCACCCACTCAAGTATGATCAAATCCTTCCTCTAATGTAATGACCAATAATGTAAACAGTACAGTAGATGCATCCTAACCAGTATTAGGGTTACAAATCAGTGGGCCCTTCTGCTTTTCTTGCTCACATTCCCATTATTCAATGCCTCCTTTTAACCCTCAACATCTTTGTTAAGCCCCATCATAATGTGCTGGAGTGCTATAGCCTAGAACAATACCATACAGATAGAGGTTATTCACCCATTATGCCTGGGCCCAGTTCTTTCCAAGAGAGAAGTTCAGTCAGTCATAGAGTCATATAGTCAGACAGCACGAAAACAGACCCTTCAATCCAAACAGTCCATGCCGAACATAAGCCAACTATACTAAGCTAGTCCCACCTGCCTGCTCCTGGCCCATTTGCCTCTAAAGCTTTCTATTCATGTATTCATCCAAATGTCTTTTAAACATTGTAATTGTTCCCATATCCATCACTTCCTCAGGAAGTTCATTCTACACGTCAACCACCCTCTGTGTAAAAAATTTTCCCGTAATGTCTTTTTTAAAATCTCTCTCTTCTCACCTTAAAAATGTGCCCCCTAGTCTTGAAATCCTCCTTCCTAGGGAAAAGACAACTATCATTATCTCTATCTATACCCCTCATTATTTTATAAACTTCTATTTTATAAACTTCTCAACCTCCTACACTCCAGTGAAAGAAGTCACAGCCTATCCAGCCTTTCTTTATAATTCAAACTTTCCATACCCAGCCACATCCTGGTAAATCTCTTCTGAACCCTCTCCAGCTTAATAATATTCTTCCAATAAATGGGCAACCAGAACTGGACACAGTAATCCAGAAGAGGCCTCACCATCTTGCACCTACCACTTCCACCCATTTGTTTCTTTTTTTTTCTCCAAATGTTTATCTAATTTACCTTGGAACACTAATTTGAATTTGTATCCACTAATATCAGAGAAGGAGCACACTGTAAATTCTATTCGCACTTTGTTGTCATACCTCACTGGAATGGTGTACCGGAAATCAAGACATATTATTTCTGAAAAATGTTACTCATCACAAAAGTTAAAGATTTTTTAAAGTATGCAAGATTCCCCAATTTACTTGGTTTTTAGACCCAGGTTGACAGAAAACATGGACTAGGTTTCAGCACTTAACAAAAAAAATACGAGTTTTCACAAGTTATTATGTTCTAGCCACAGGTAAACAATTAAGACCCATTGGCATATAACTCTACTCGTTAAAACTGTAATCTCCTTATAAACTTCCCTTACAAATTTATAAATACACAAGGGAAAAAAAAGTGTTGTAAATGGAGGGAAAGACTGGGAAGACAGTTCAGTGGATGGTGTTCTTAGGGTTACTGAGATGATTCTCATGGTTTTTATGCTGGTCAGACAGTGCTTCTTGGTCTTCTTTCTCTGAAGGATTTCACTAGTTTGGAGGAGGCACAGGGGCTGGTTCACACTTCTAAAAATTGTCTGCTTATAAGTTAGAAGTCACAGCTTACTGCAACTGCTGAAGGAAAGATAAACTGGTTTTCTTCAGACTTAAAGTAACTTTTTCTGCTTAGAACAGAGAGAGCTTGTGAGATGGTGGATGTCTGAAGGCTTCTCTGCAACATTTTCATAATCCCAAGCTGTTCAACCACCTTCATTCTTATATCCCTTCTTTCTCCCAAACTAACCCCCTCTTCCTAATACAACTATACCCATCTTAACATTTCTTAAACCTTGAACCTATTCCACCATTTCACTCTCAGGACAATATGATGGCAATTACATTATCTTTTGCAACAATGTGGTCAATGGGTTATGATCAGTGTAAATTGTCAGTTCCTTGTTGGCATGTCAGACATAGACTTCAAAATGTTGGAGTGCTGACAACAATCCTAAAGTCTCTTTTTCTATGGTAGAGTACTTCTGATATCAGTTTAGTTTCTTAGAGAAGTATTCCATTGGCTCCTCTATTTCCAAATCATCATCCTGTAACAAGACTGCACCTAACCCCCAACCTCGCCCCCCACCCAAGCCAATAGCATCAATGGGCATTTTGAAAGGTCTGGAAAAATCAGGAGCAGCCAACATTGATTCATTTATTCAGATTGCCTTTGGCTTCTCAAAGGCTGCTTGGAATGCTGCAACCACACCACTTCTCCTTTTCTCTTCAACAAATTTGTTAAAAGCACAACTATGCACAAGTGGCTAGGAAAAATCACACGTTCCTAAAAACCTCATGGTTTTCCATCTAGTTTTAAGAACAGAAAATTCTATTAGAGCCTTCACTTTTGCTATCCTTGGCAAAACTTGTCCTCGTCTGACATAAGATCCCAAGTAAGTTGCTCTTGCTTTTCTAAATTCATTTTTAGAGAAATTTATTACTAAGCCAGTTGGCAGTAATTGTTTCTGTCTCATGTGCTTCCTATTTGCTACTATATGCTACAACATTATCTAAACAAATTACAAAGTTATGAACTCCAGCTACAACATGATTCAAAAGCCTCTGAAATGTAGCTGGGGTATTCTTTAACCCAAATGGCATCACTCAACATTGGTATCCACCTTTGGTATAGTGAAAGCAATATTTCTTTGGCCCTTGAAGTCAATAGCACTTGACAGTACCATTCAATAGAACATTTTGGAAAGGAATGAAGCACTGCCAACCCTTTCACTGCAGTTTACCAACCAAGCGGGCAGAACAAGACTAGCAAAAACAAGGAAAAGCAAAAACATTTAGAGGCAAAGAATGGATCCAGCAGGCGAAGGACAAGAGCAGCGTAATAGCATTTACCATTGCTGAATCCCTCCCTATCAACATACTGGGGATTACTGTTGACCAGAAACAGAACTGGACTAACTACATAAATGCTGTGGATACAACAGCATAATAAAGGCTAGGAATCCTGCAGTAAGTAACTCACCTCCTGACTCCCCACACCTTCTCTACCAGCTACAAAGCACAAGTGTGAAATGTGATGTAATGCTCTCCATGTGCCTAGATGAGCACTGCTCTAACAACACTCAAAAACTTGGCATTATCCTGTACAGAGTCACCCCACTTAATTTCCACCATGTCCAAAATCATTCAATCCCTCTAGCTCTGATGCGCAGTAGCACTAGTGTGTACCATCTGCAAGATTCACTGTAGAAATTCACCAAGGCTTCTGAGACAGCACAATCAAAACCCATGATCACTACCATCTAGAAGAACTGGCAGTAGGTATGTGGGAATATTACCACCTGCAAGTTTGCCTCTAAGTCACTCACCATCCTGACTTGAAAATGTTTTGCCATTCTCATTGTTGCTGGGTCAAAATCCTGGAACTCCCTCTCTAATAGCTTAGTGTGTGGGCTACAGCAAACGGATGACAGCAGTTCAAGAAGACAGCTCATCACCACGTTCTCTTAGACTTTATTATCTGGAAATTAATGCAAACAACTTTATCAAATACCCCCTTGACTGTTTACTTCATGCGAGTTACTATTGGACACAAGATTTGAAATTTGAAAACACTTTAAACATTTGTATGAGAGCATCACTCATTGAAATCTTTAGTCAAATAATTATAAACGGAGACATGGATGCATAGTTTTCTGAATGAGCTGGGCCAAATATGGTGAAGTAAATATTAAATTAACATTGCTTAGTTACTGGGAGTCAATACTGGAAAGATTCGACAGGTTCTCAAAGTTCATTCAGGACACCAAAATCCTTTATCTCTCTCAGGGCAATTCTTTTTATTTATGGCAGAACCACCCTCAGTAGAAACTTGTTCATAATTTTGTAGTGGGGCACATTAGACAGGATGTGTATAATTCCTGCAAGAGAAAAGATGGTTAAGGTGTGATGTTTAAAGGAATTTACAGAAATAATTTATGCAATTCATTGTATGCAGCTTATTCCATGAAAACTTTCTGTAGTTCTCTGTTGAAGTCCAGATTCTGAGTGAACATTCCCTGTGTTTTTCTTCATACTGAATGCCCCTAGCATTTATTAGTGATGTGTCCTCCTGACCCCTTACTGCAATTTGCAAAAGAGAACCAGATGTTTCACACTCGTGTCCTGAAGGTGTAAGCTGTAGAAAGGACAAAAATATTGCAATGCTGGAAAACTGAAACAACAAATACAAAGTCGTGAAGACACTCAGCAGATCAAACAGCATGCATGGAAAAAATACAATTCAGTAACTTTTCAGACATAAAATATTCCTCTAAACTGTGAATAGGTGCAATACTAGATAAAACAGGCCTGCAACATGAGCATCATGATTTATAATGAGATGCAGTGGCACATGAGACAACATGCAATGGAGCATTGAGAGTAACAAAACTAGTATTGAAAGGCTACTGCAAGGACATTTTGTATGCATGGACAGGTATCCAGCTCATGGACTGAATCAGGCTGCGTCTCAGGGTTGCTCACTTGCTTTCTTAGCTCTCAGTCACCTAGCACCTCTCTGCATTCTTGTAGCGTCCATGCCTTGCCTTGTCATGTCACGCCAATTAATTAAGCCACACAATAAGCAGTTTGTTTTGTTGGTCAGCAGTAGTCCAGCTAACTGACATTATGTACGGTTCCATCACAACCTCCTTGCTTCCGTATTCAATGTCTCAAGTGATAAGTGCGAGTATCCATAAGCCTTATTAACCAGCTTATCCACCTGTCCTGTTGTCCTCAAAGATCTGTGGACATGGATATCAACGTCCCTCTGATCCTCTGTAGTTCCTAGAGTCCTACCATTTATCATAAACTCCTTTGCCTTTTTAGTCCTCTCAAAATACATAACCATAGATGTTGTCTATATGGACTTCAGCAATGTGTTCGACAAGTTCTGCATGGCAGACTGGTTAGTAAGGCTAGATCACTTGGGATCCACAGGGGAGCTAGCCAATTAGATACAAAATTGGCTTGAAGGTAGGAGACAGAGGGTGGTGATGGAGGGTTACTTTTCTGACTGGAGGCCTGTGACCTGTGGTGTGCCACAAAGATCATCTGAGTCCACTGCATTTTGTCATATATATAAATGATATAGATGTGTACATAGGCGGTATGGTTAGTAAGTTTGAAGATGACACCAAAATAGGTTGTATAGTGGACAGTGAAGAAGATTATCCCAGGGTACAACAGGACCTTGATCAGGTGGGCAAATAGGCCAAGGAGTGACAAATGGAATTTAAGCAAACCAGGGCAAGACTTATACAGTTAATGATAGGGCCGTGGGGAGTGTTGCCAAACAAAGAAAGCTAGGGGTGCTGGTATATTGTTCTTGAAAGTGAAGTCACAGGTAGACAGGGTGGTGAAGAAAGCATTTGGCACGCTTGCCTTCATTGGTCAGAACATTGAGTATAGAAGTTGGTATGTCATGTTCTGCCTGTATAGGACATTGGTGAGGCCACTTTTGGAAAACTGCAAACAATTCTGGTTATCCTTCTATAGGTAGGATGTTAGTAAACTTGAGAGGGTGCAGAAATGATTCACAAGGATGTTGCCGGGTCTGGATGGTTTGAGTTATAGGGGGAGGTTAAATAGGCTGGGGCATTTTTTTCTCTGGAGTTTCAGAGACTGAGGGGTGACCTTATAGAAGTTTATAAAATCATGAGGGGAATGGATAGGGTGAATAGCCAAGGCCATTTTCCTAGGGCGTGGGGGCCAAAACTAGAGGGCATAGGTTTAAGGTGAGAGGGGAAAGATTTAAAAAGGATCTGTGGGGTCATGTTTACATGCAGAGGGTATTGTATGTATGGAATGACCTGCCAGAGGAAGTGGTGGAGATGGGGTCAGTTACAAAACTTAATAAGCATCTGGATGGGTACATGAATAGGAAGAGTTTAAAGAGATATGGGCCGAATGCTGGCAAATAGGACAAAGTAGGGCTGGCTTTATCTCATCAGTCTATGTTATTTACCTCTCAAATTCCCAGCCTGACATAAACACACAAACATCATAAGCAATATTTTGTGATACAGTCTGTATTCGAGGAGTCGTAATGTAAACAGTTGTTCTAACATCTGGTTATTCTGCATCATGGCAGACCTGCACCAGCAGTTTGCCTGTGAGCCAGAAGAGACTTATGGGTATTGAATGTAGCATACTCCTAGGAATCCTTCTCTGTTCGCAATCGCAGGTATGCATGGCACATGTCCAACTTCATGAAGGACAGCGCCCCTGCTAGATTTATGTATAAATCCTCTATGTGAGACCTTGGGTATTAATCCAGCTGCAAAAAGTGGTTTACTGTTTGTTAGAAATCCCCACAAAGGCGAACCAATCCATCGTGCTTCACAATCGGTACAATCTGTGCGGCCCATTCCACAAACTGGACTGGTTTAATGATTCCTTCACTTTCCAGCCTCCTGATTTCTGCCTTTACTTTTGCAAGCAAGGCAAATGGCACTGGATTGGTGAAGTTGGTGCACTTGCAGAATTGTGGAAATGCTCCCTGGTCAACATATAATGTGGCCTTGGCTCCTTTGACAGTCCCTAGATTTTCTTGAAAAACATTCAGGTATTTAATTAGGACTTCACTCAGGCAGCCATTTTCTAATCAAAAAATGTTGAGCCAATTGAGATGAAAATTTTTCAACCAATTTCGTCCCATTAAGCTTGGGCCCGAGCCTTTTACTACAATCAGTGATAACTGATCCAGTTGCTTCTCATAAGAGACCAGAACTGAAGTTGCAGTCTTAATCTGTAAAGGTTCCCTAGTATAGGTTCTCAGTCTGGCTGAGGATTTGTGCAAATTTAAGGGCTGGAGTTGAGAGCAATTTTTGGTATTGTCTGGTTCCGCAATCACTGATACAGCTGTGTCGGTATCAACTTCCATGAGAATTGTGTGACTATTTAACCAGACATTAATTTTCATTAGTTCTGATTTGGATGTTACTAAGCAAATTAACTGCTCTAAGCCAGCTCTAGGTAGACTTTCTAGCATTTCCACTCTCTTGGATACTGGCCTATGAGTTCTCTTATTCAATTCAGGCTTAGTGGGACTTATTTGCTTCTTGAGTCTGCATACCGACAACAGCTACAATGGTCTGCCAGCCTGGATCCTCAAGAACATTTTAACCATTTGGCCGAGGTTTAGCTTTGTTTTGGGGTTTTGCTGTGGGCTGACCAAGTGTCTCTGTTCAGGATATGTCCTGAGTGAGACTATGCAATTGCCTTCATTCAAGTGCTGTTCCCCAAGCTCAGTCGTCCTGACGAGGGTGTCCACTTCCATTGGAATACCCCTGTAACTTATATGCTCTGCTTGCCACATTTTCTAATGACAAAGCCAGTTGTAGTGCCTGTTGGAAGTCCAGTTGGGTTTCAGCTAGTAGGTGCTTTTGCATGGTCACATCATTAATCCCACTCTCATCGCCACTGAAATAATTTCACTAAGACCAGTATCCTGTAACAAAGTCACCATTTATTTACATGTGCATAGTACATGACACTAACCCAGCTAACTCAGAGAAAGCCCCTAGAGTGAACAGAACCCTTGACATTCCTGTTTATACCTGTCAGCCAGGGCTCCCTGATTGCACCAGGTTAACAGCCCCAGTCAAGAAATTCATACACTATGATGTCCACTTGGCTGGCCTCATTTCAATTACTACATTATACATTTCTCCAGCCACATGCGCTTTGCTCCATCAGCACTATCAACCAGGCTGAATTAAAAACATACCCTGGCATGGCCTAACATTTAATCTTAAATTTCAAACACTATGTGTAATAAAGCAGGTGTGTCCCTGAATATTGCTCATAAGGTAAACCACAAATTCTGCACATGTCAGCATAGCTGGTGGGCACTTGGTCCAATGCATTTTTGTTATACTACGATGGGTCCCAGGGCAAGGGGCCCCAGTTTGTTACAATTCTAGGTAGGACACTCCAAAAGGTTATACTAATATTGAAAGTAGAGTCGCGGGTAGACAGGACAGTGAAGAAGGTGTCTGGTATGTTTGCCTTTATAGGTCAATGCTTTGAGTATAGGAGTTGGGAGGTCATTTTATGGCTGTACAGGACATTGGTTGGGCCACTATTGGAATACCAAGTGCAATCTGGTCTCCCTGCTACAGGAAGGATGTGTGAAACGTGAAAGGGTCCAGAAAAGATTTACAGGAGTGTTGCCAGGGTTGGAGGGTTTGAGCTAGAGGGAGGCTGAATAGGCTGGGGCCATTTCCCTGGAGCATCGGAGGCTGAGGGTGACCTTATAGAAGTTTATAAGATCATGAGGGGCATAGATAGGGTGAATAGCCAAGGTCTTTTCCCCAGGGTGGCAGAGTCCAAAACTAGAGACATAGGTTTAAAGGGAGAGGAGAAAGATTTCAAAGGGTCCTAAGAGGCAACATTTTCATGCAGAGCGTGGTATGTGTATGGAATGAGCTGTCAGAGGAATTGGAGGAGGCTGGTACAACTACAAAATTTAAAAGGCGTCTGGATGGGTATAGGAACAGGAGGAGTTTAGAGGGATATGGGCCAAATGCTGGCAATTGGGATTAGATTAATTTAGGATATCTGGTCGGCATTGACAACTTGGACTGAAGGGTCTATTTCCACACTGTACAGCTCTGCGACTCTGTGACTGTACGTGAGGATGAACGAACAGGCTCCATTCCTAATTCAACCACTCCCTCAGTCATGACAAGGTTAATTTAAAATGGATTATTTTCCTTGTGGATAGCTTTTCTCAAACCAAAATTATTTGTGGACTGAATCTTTAATTTCTTTTTCAGAGTTTTTGGAGATTATTTTTTTGCGAGGAATAGTGAGATTTCTCACCTCATTAGCTTCTTAATTCACCCTTATGCCATCCTTCTTGTCTGATTCTAGTTCCAACTTAACATGCACTGTCACCATTCAGCAGATATCCGCCAAAAAGACCTGCATCCCTATTGCTGCCACTATTTTTAAAGGCCGTTGTGCAACTGACCAAGAACTGGAATTCTGAAGCTGCCCTGCTTGGTGATGGACAGTCACTCTGGAGATGTTGGATGGTGCTGCAATCCTCTGATAGGTCCTGGAAGTCCTGTTGAACAGGGCGATCCATAGGACAGACATCCTTTCCTGGAGGACTGATGGAGAAAGTCACAACAATAGAGCCTCTAGCCTGGTCTGAGGTTGCTGCCCCAGTCAGTGCTGTTTCCATGGTGTGGAGGAATGGCCAACAGTTCAAGAAAGTAAATGACCTACTCTGCTCTGCCATGGTCAGTGCCGCATTCTTTTATCTGCCACCTCACACTCACTCTATTTCTGTACTGAACCCACCTCATGCTCTTTCACACTCACAATTGTCTGAAACATCTCCCTCACTTGCTTGCAGCCCACACAACCTCCCACACCTGAACCTTGCATTGCCTCTGCATTTGTCTATTCACTTACCCCAATACCTCACTGTCTTTCATTCACCTGCACCAGCACTAACAGCTGTGCCACCTAGTTTCACCTCAGTCATTCACTCCCTTTCTCTCATTTCAGGAGAAAAGGCCACCCCCTCCCCACCCTCAAACCGCACAAAAAGGCAGAAAAGGCCCCAGACAGGAAGGAGAGAATCCTGTCCCTTACAGGAGAAGACTGGGACCAGGGCAAGTCCTGAAGGGATGCCAAAACATCTATGGCTCACCAATCGAGTAACTGCCACTCTTCTTTCCACTTCATCTCTCACAGTAACCTTGCTGTCAGTATCATTCATTGCACATCACTTTGAATCTTTGGCTGTTATCCTTTCTCTCCCTTGCATCATGCAAGTACAGGGGGTTGTCCACAATCTCAATGAAGAAATTGCCTGCTCCACCAGAAGCCAAGTTCTTAACCATTGAGGACAAGAGTACTGAGGCTTCAGAAGAATCGGCAAGGCATCGCCTTTTCTTGCCCCATCAGTTCAGATCCTGACACTTCAGTGGCATGTGAGGCTTAAAAGGTGTGGGAGCACAATCTGGTGAGTACCTCAATGTCACGGTTCTGCAACTAGCTGAGGAAGGAACACTCCAGGCCATTGATACTCAGAGGTCTGTTGGAGACCAGAAACATGCTGAGCACCAAGGAGGGAAGGACCCAGCACTGTTTGAAATCAGGGACATCGTTCACATGTTCAGGGAGGAACAGGAGTGACAAAAAAGCTGCTCAGAGGCAGCAACAGTGTTGCTACACTATGGAGACACCAGTGCCTCAAGCATATGATCATCTGACTGCGTCCATGAACAAGTTTTCAGCTGCCATGGAGGGCAAGATCTGGTATTCTCAGGGTCTGCTGGAAATGTACACATACCTGCACTCAACCACCCCAGCCACTGTCCTCAGAACAGAAGCTCTGCTTATATAGGATTGGGGAACCTGGTGTGTACTCCAGGTGTCACTTCTTCATAAGGAGACAGGGCTGGTCTTCTCAGGACACTTCAGCAGTGACTTGGCCTCCAGGATGGATGCACTCCTTCTGATCCTTACATGATGCAGCTGTGAGAATGACATAACACACTGCTGTACAGCGAGATGCACAGCTCCTTGACCGAGGACTACTGACCAGCCAGACAAGCTGCCTGGTTTTTTGACTGTGTGAACAGCGTCGTATGGCAAGGCATGCAGTAGTCACGAAGTAAGTGAGCACTTCAAAAACAAGCGAGCAGTCCCGAGATGCAGTCTCACCCAGTCTGCGAGCTGGTTGCCTGTCCCTTTGCACAAAGTCACCTTGCAGCAGCCTTTCAACATTAGTCACCAGTGTATCCTGCAATGCAGGTCTGTGCTTCCCAAGCATCCTGCAAGTGTTTAAGAGAGCTGCCATGAGGATTGTGGAGAGTTGGCAAAGTTAGACACTATTATCCATGGACAAGGTGAGCATGCAGCTTCTGCCTATGGACTGTGCTCTGAGATGCCACTTGGTGCTGAGCAACATAGAATCTCTACACAGCCAGTGACTAACTGAAGTCACCAGGTATCCATTCTGAATTCCATGGCAGAATTCTCAATATCTAATTTGTTTGATGTGTCTGGTAAGATAGGAATTTAAATATTAATGAGGTGGGTCATGCCATTAATAAGGCATTTAACAAGCAATAAGCCCCAGAATTTGTAACTTACTACTGCCTACCTAGAATCCTGTCTTACCATCCAGCAGTTGCATTAAAAATTTAACAAGTTGCTCCCAATGTTAAACATGGAAACATAGGAAATAGGAGCAGGAGTAGGCCATTCAGCCCTTCGAACTGCGCCAGTTGAAATGATTGTGGCTGATCATCCAGCTCAGTACCCTATTCCTACTTTCACCATACCCAATGATCCCTTTAACCCTAAGAACTATATCTATATCTTCTTGAAAACATTCAATGTTTTGGCTTGAACCACTCTATGTGGCAGAGAATTCCACAGGTTCACCACTCTTTGGGGAAAGAAATTTCTCCTTACCTCAGTCCTAAATGACCTATCCTGTATCATTATACAGTGACCCATGGTTCTGGACTCCCCGGTTATCAGGAACATCCTTCCTGTGTTTACCCTGTCTTGCCCTGTTAGAATGTTATAGATTTCTATGAGATTACCCCTCCTCCAGACTCTAGTGAATATCATAGAATCATAGAACCCCTACAGTGTGGAAACAAGTCCACACTGAACCTCAGAACATCCTACCCAGACCCATCCCCTTATAACCCACCTAATCTACACATCCCTGAACGCTACAGGCAATTTAGCATGGCCAATCCACCTAACCTGCACATCTTTGGACTGTGGGAGGAAACCGGAGCACCCAGAGAAAACTTACACAGACACGGGGAGAATATGCAAACTCCACACAGACAGTCACCCAAGGCTGGAATCGAACACAGGTCCCTGGCACTGTGAGGCAGCAGTGCTAACCACTGTGCCACCGGGCCACCCCTATATAGTCCTAACCATTCCAGTGTCTCTTCAAACATCAGTCCTGCCATCCCAAGAATTAATCTAGTAAACCTTTGTTGCACTCCCCCAATTTCCAGAACATCCTTCTTGAGATAAAGACACCAAAACTGAGCGCAATATTCCAGATGTGATCTCATGAAAGGCCCTGTATAATCGCAGGAAGTCATCCCTGCTCCTGTACTCAAGTCCTCTCATTACGCAGATCAACATACCATTTGCCTTCTTCACTGCCTGCTGCACCTGCATGCTTACTTTCAGCGACTGGTATACAAGGACATCCAGGTTTTGTTACACCTCCCTCTTTCCCAATCTATTGCCATTCAGACAATAATCCACTTTCCTGTTTTTACCACCACAGTGGATAATTTCACATTTAGCCACATTATCCTTCATTTGCCATGCATTGCCCACTCACTCAGTTTCTCCAAATCATGCTGAAGCATCTCTGCATCCTCCTCACAGCTCACCCTCCCACCCAGCTTTGTGTCGTTTGCAAACTTGGAAATATCATATTTAGTTCCCTCATCTAAACCATTAATAAAAGTTGTGAATAGCTGGAATCCAAACACTACTCCCTGTGGAACCCCATTGGTCACTGCCTGCCACTTAGAAAATGACCCATTTATTTTTCTCTTTTTTGACTCTCTGGGAACACGACTTCATCTCGGTACACTACTCCCGATCCCATGCATTTTAATTTTAGATGCTAATATCTTATGTGGGACCTTATTGAACACTTTCTTAAAGGCCAAGTAAATCACACCCACTGATTCCTCTTATCAACTCTCTTTGTTACATCTTCAAAAACTCCACTAAATTTGTTAAGCATGATTTCCCTTATATAAATCCATGCTGACCCTGTGCAATCCTGTCAGTTTTCAAACACTCTGCTAATAATCTTTCGTAATGGACTCGAGCATTTTCCCTATTACCAAGTGAGGCTAACCTGCCTATAATTCCCTGTTTTCTCTTTATCTCCTTTATTAGCTAGCCTCCGATCCATTGGAACTGTTCCATAATTTATAGAATCTTGAAAGATATCCACTAAAGCATCCATTATTTCTTTGGCCACTTCTTTAAGTACTCTGGGATGTAGATTATTGGACCCTGGGGATTTGTCAGCTTTTAATCCCATTAATTTCTCCAACACCATTTCTCGACTAATCCTGATTTCCTTTTATTCTTCTCCCTCACTAGACCTTGTATTTGTTAATGATTTTAGAGTGTTGTTTTGTTCTCCTTTTCAAATACAGAACCAGAATCATGTATGGAATTGGCCTGCCATCTCTTTTATCCCCATTATAACTTCCTCTACTTCCGATCATAAGGAACCTACCTTTGTCTTCACTAATCTTTTTCTTCTCACATATTGAACCTTCTACAATCAATTTTTCCCTCTTAATCAATTCCTTTATTCTTCTTTACTGAAATCTAAACTGTTTCTAATCCTCAGGTTCACTGCTCTTTCTGGCCAATTTGTACGCCCTTTTCTTCGATCAAATACAATCCTTAATTTCCCTTGTAGGACCAAATTACTGCAGGTGCTGAAATCTGCACTGAAAACAAAAACGTACTAGAAATCACAGCAGGTCAGGCAGCATCCATGGAGAGACAGCAAGCTAACGTTTCAAATCTAGATGACTCTTCATCATAGCCCAGGGGTTATATTCCAGACTATGGACATGACTCAAAAGACATGTTGTACTTTACATGTCAGGAATACAAAAGAGCAGGGATTAAAAAGAGTGATAGTGGGCTGATGTGTTAGTATGACCTGGTGTGCTATGAAAGTCACAGCTTGAGAATAGCCATTTGACACATTTGTGTTGCAGGTTAAACAAAAAGTGTCGCTCTGAGTGCTAAAAGACCAACCAGCCACTAAAGTCACTATCAAGGGGCTCTGATGAAGAGTCATCTCGATTCAAAACATTAGCTTGCTCTCTCTCCATGAATGCTGCCTGACCCACTGTGATTTCCAGCATTTTTTGTTTTCACCCTAGTTTCCCTTGTTCACCATGGTTGGATCACTTTTCACATTTAAATCAAGATGGGCCTCACTGGACGTCTCACATCATTTTGTCACAAATCCCGCCAATACCCAAGTCATTCAGGCCCTTATAAGATACTGTCCTAACTTTTAACAGGAGCCAAATTAACCAAGCTTCCTTGAGTTAAAGAAAGTATTATTTTATTAGTTATTAAATGGTTGAAAAGGTAATAAAACAGAACACACATACAAACAAATTGTAAACATGAATTAAGTTCAAAGATCACAGTTAAAAAAGTATATGAGTCAATCTCTGGGTTCCATGAAGAGTAGATAGTTAAATGTTGTGGCCATGAAGTTGAATGATACTGATAATGCTGACGTTAGTAGTTGATTTCAAGATTCTTGCTTCTGTAAGTTAAGTGACAGGCTTTAGTTGTGGTTTCATTTTGACAGTGACTTTATTGGCTGGTTGCTCTTTTAGCACTCAGAGCAATAGAGAGTTTTTCTTTACCCGCACCGCAAAGGTGTCTAATAGGCTATCCTCAAGTTGGGACTTTCATAGCACGCTAAATCATACTAACACATCATCTCACTAACACTCTTTTTTAATCCCCTGTTCTTTTGTATTCCTGATGTGTAAAATACAACATGTCTTTTGAGTCATGTTCACACTCTGGGATATAACCCATAGGAGAAGGCTTTCTTGCTGAGAGGTAATCAATTTTTGTCTTGTACCTCTTCCTTTTTAATTTGCTCTGTTTGTAGTTTCCTTGAAATTTTACCCGTATAATATTCAATGGGTTCCAACATGGGCTTTCAGCTGTCGGTGAATTTCATTCTCTGGACTTACATTATCAGCTATTATTGGCTTGTACATTTTTTTTTTCAAACCACATGTCCTGTTTAAAAGTTCAATATGTCCTTAAGTAATTCAGGGTTATGATCCATTGTCATGGATCATAGTTAGTTTGAACTGAAGCTACCAACTGGATGGAGTGGGAGGGTGGGGCTTCTAGTTTGTGTTCACCAACACACGATTCCTCCATTCAACATGGGAAAATTTCAGGTACACAAGTAAACACCAGAAAACTTCATCAAACCCACTTGCTAGTGCTCCCCCAACTCTTTGATTTTATTCTTGAACACAAATGCGCATTCACTAATGAATGTTGAATATCACACACAGCTTACACTAAGAGATATAGCTGTGAATAGCACATACCTTATGGTAAAAGATGCACCCTTTAATATTACACACAGTTTACACTAAAGATTTACTCCTGAATGTTACACAATTTTATGCTAAATATCACAAAGTAGACATGAACAAGTATATTTCTGAATATCACATAACCTCAACACACATTTTGTTAAATAAAGCTTTCCTCAAACACATTATGTCCACTGAATGGCTTTACAGCTATGACTAGCTTTAGGTATAGTGGAACAATAATAAAGATCCAGGAGGGACTTAATGCATCTTCAGCAGATGAGTGCTTTTATATCTAGTCATAATAGTTCCTGTTAATTGCAACCTGAAGTACTGAATGTCTGATAGAGGGAAACTGTTAATGCCAACTAAAATTATATATTCTGATTTCTACAGAGCCACATACTGTGGTGCCAAGTTCTGCCAGTTAATGATATGTCAACTCATTAAATTGTTTTCTCTGCTGTAATCATTGATTCCTGAGAACAGCAGATCCAACTCCTCAGTGGAAAACCACAGCTGTTAATAGTCATTATAAATACTGTATTTTAACCAGTGGACAACTATCAGTCATTGCTGGACAGTTGACCTCTTGGGTAGCTGTGAAGAGTCGAGGACTTTGCAGAATCTGGATATGGTAGCAATAGAGGGAATGAGATCGAAGTAGTATTCTGAGGTAACATCTAATGTTATTTGCTGTTTTGTATGTTATCATGAAATCACAAGATAATTACTGATGAGAAGGTATCATTTAACACATCCATCCAAAGAGATTTTAACACCCTCCCCTACTATAGCAACATAGAATTGTTTAATTATTTCCAGGGTTTTTGTTTCCATTACTCTATTTGGAAATGCATTCACACATTAACAATTCTACTTTGAGAGGAATTTCCCAATGTTAGTCCGAAAATTAAATACAACCATTTATAACAAGTTGTGGTTGGCAAGATATAAGAGGGAACTTAAAGTATTGGAACTCATGGGATCTAGAGCAATTTGGGAAATTGGATCCAAAATTTGCTCAGTGGCAAGAAGCAGAGGATGATGGTTGAAAGATGCTTCTGTGACTGAAAACCAGTTTCCAGTGGCATTCCACAGGGTTCAGTGCTGGATCCATTGCCATTTGTTGTGTGTACTTTAACAATTTAGATAAGAATGTAGAAGGTGAGTTTTCAGATGAGACAAAAATTGGTGGTATGGTAAATGTCAAGAAGGAAAACTTTAGACAACAGTGTGATTTGGACAGGTTGGTCGAAAGGGTGGCATAGTGGCAAATGGAATTGAATCCTGAAAATGGTGAGGTAATGCATTTTGAGAGGATTAAAAAGTCAGGGGAATACACATTGAATGGAAATAGAAAATACAGAAGACCAGAGGAACATTGATGTGCACATCCATACCTTGAAGGCAGCAGGACAGATGGCTAAGAAGCCATATGGGATATTTGCCTTTAATAGTCAGGGCATTGAATATAGGAGCAAGGATGCTACGATGGGGGTGTATATGACATATGTTAAGCCACAGCTGGAATACTGGTGTAGATCTGGTGGCCACAGTACAGGAAGGATGTGATTGTATTAGAAAGGGTGCAGAAGAGATTCATCAGGATGTTGCCTGGGCTTGAACAGTTTGGCTATGAAGAGAGACTAGATGGGCTGGGGTTGTTTTCCTGAGAGCAGAGAAAGCCGAGATGTACAACGTTCTGACGGACATAGACAGGGTAAATAGGATGAAACCTTTCCCCATGGTGAAGGGGTCAATAACCAGTTTTAAGTTTGACACAGGACATTTAAAGGGATTTTGAGGAATAGCAAAATTGCCTAAAAGGTTATGGGTATCTGAATTCACCGCCTGAAAGGATGGTAGAGAAAGAAGGCCTCAAGACATTTAATAATTATTTAGATGAGTACTTGAAACGGCATAGCCTATAAAGCTGCAGGCCCACAAACGTGACTTGAACAGATGGGTATTTTTTGACAACACAGATCCGACGAGCTGAAGATCCCATTCCGTGCTGTAAAATCTCTTTTATTCTATGACTCATACAAACAGCTGTGGGGCTGATCCCCAGAATCTGAGATCTAAGTTACACTGAAAGATCAGATGGCAGCCTTTCAGTTGGCAAAAGAGGTGTCTGAGAGGTGCTCTTGTAAAAGTTAATAAGATTGTTAAGACTGAAGGGAAAATGGCATTACAACTATCTGCACTAGCCTATTTTCAATTAACTGGTACCTCCCAGTATCTACTGAATCCTTTATAAAACAGTCAGTTCATCATTCAGTCTTCTCCCTTGTTTTCCAGCACTGTGGAATGAATACCATCAATCCCAATTGGAGTCACTTACTTGAACCCATTCAGTCTATTCAGAATATACAGATTGTGACCTCATTGGTTCTACTTGGGATCTCTTTGCCCAGGGATGCTATTGCTAATGTTTTCCCTCATTAATTGAAGGAAGATTTCACTTCAAATATTTACTATTGTGTGCTTATTCAAGTACATGTACATTTTTCTGGATTTTGCTTTATCTCTAACACATTTTGCCAACACCTTATTGTTGATAATATTGTAAAAGATGTTGAAGAAGTTTCCCCCAGGAAAGGGGATGGGTTAAGAAATGGGAAAAAACAAATTAGTATTGTATTGAATGGAGAGAACATAAATTTTACTGGGGGTGGTTTGTAAATCTTATGTTTATTTAGCTAAGTCTGAGTTGCATCGAGATTTTTAGAGGAATTTCCACCAAGGCCTAATGAAATTTCTTGTTGTATCATACCAAGCCTGTTTCATTAACAACCTGACCCACTCCTATTGCGTCCCTCATGCCCAATTCTGAGCCCACCACACCACGCACTGTTCTCAGAACAACTCGTCACTCAGTGGATGTTCTGGAATTCATGGGCCTATGTCATATTTAAAGGCCTGTTGTGCAAAAGGTCAGGCAGTGTCAGTCTAGATCTGCCCTACATAGTTCCTGACAAATAATTATATGTCAACAGTTCATAATTGTTTATCTGAGTTAGAATTTGATTATCTGTGATAAATAGTAACTATTTTTATGGACAGAAATCTAATTTGTATGCTCTGTCACCCTGGGTTTAAAAGACAGTTAGATTGGCGAAGTCTGTGCAATTTTTAAAAGCTTTAACTTTTCTGACAACTGTGGGAATAGTGGGCTTGATTTCCAGTACACTACTCAAGTGAAGGGTAACACAGAGCTATGGTGAAACATAAATTTATAATTCACTGGAGCAGGACATAATTGTATTCCATTGCAGAGTTTCTCTGAGAAGTCAAGAAGCATTATTAATGTCTTGTGAAAGGAATCTGACTAACAGGGTGTATCTAGAATTTGCATATACAATTTGCCCACCATTCATAACAGAAATTAAAACTACTGCTGGAGTTATGGATAAGGAATATGAATCTCATAGAACAAATCATGTCTTGATGTGAAATGTCTATTAAGTATTGGAAGATACCACCACATCTGCTTGTAGGTGTCCCATTAGCCCAGGAATTTCATGAAATTGTGGCTAAGGATTTAAAAGGAAGGGACAAGAATTAAAATATTTATTTGTTAAATTTTGTAGATATGGTTACTAGGTTCACATTTATAGAGTCATACAGCAAGGAAACAAATCCTTCAGTCCAACTAGTCCACACTAACCATGTTCCCAAACTCAACTAGTCCCACCTGCCTCTGTTTGGCTCATATCCCTCCAGACCTTTCCTATTCATGTACTTATCCAATATAGTAATTAACAAGGACAAACAAAAAGTAGTAGATAAAGTTATGAAAATATGGGTTGGCCAGCTTTTAAAATACAATGAAAATTTCTAACAGATAATGGAGGAGAATTTGCAAATGATGGGTTTAGAGTCATATGTAAGTACGTGAATATAGCAGTTATGAACATTGCTGTAGAAAGTCCATTTGCCAATGGTCTGTATGAAAGAAATCATGCAATAGTTGATGAAACGTTACACAAGATACAACTTGGCAGATGTGCTGTGAGCTCCACACAACTGTTGCAAGGGAAGTACGTGCCAAATATTCTTCACGAAGAGTTGGAGAGCATAGCCTATATCAATTGGTACGTGGCCACAAACCAAAATTACCTTCCATATTATGTGACGATCCTCTAGCCCTAGAGGAGAAAACGATTAGTTCCACTTTCTCCATCCACCTAAATGTGCCATATGCTAGTAGGAGAGTGTTTATCAAAGCTGAAGCATCAGAAAAGATACTGAAAGCATTAAACCATCATTTAAGAGTGCCTGGGGGAGAATTCTGTTCTGGTGACCATTTATCTCAAGAGATAGGCAGTGGGAATGGAGTAGTCTGGCAAAAATTATAGGACGTGAAGTGAAGGCTCTACTGCAAGAGAGGAATCAGACTGTAAAAGCATATCCTTCACAAGTAATTGGGATGTACTGAATTTTCAAATATTGAAAATGTTGAAGAAACTGATAATGATGAAGCAAGTCATACATCACATATCCACCTATTCTAAGACTTGATGGGCCGAACGGCCTGCTTCCACACTGTAGGATTCTGATTCTATGAAATATCTACCAACATTTGTGTGTAGAAGTGCTTCCTAACATCTCTCCTGAAAGGTTTGGCCCTAATTCTCAGACTATGCCCAATAGTTATACCAATGGAAATAGTTTATTTTTATCTACCCCATCTTTTCCAGTTAATATTTTGAAGATTTCAATTGGATCACCTCTTACCCTACTAAACTCTTGAGAAAACAAGCCTAATTTGTGTAATCTCTCTTCATAAGTTAACCCCTGAAGTCCAGGTATCATTCTTGTGAACATATATCGTACTCCCTCCAAGGCCAATATATCCTTCCTAAGGTGTGATAGCCAGATCTGCTCACAGTACTCCAAGTGGGGTCTAACCAGAGTTTTGTATAACTGCAGCATAATATCTGCATCCTTGTACTCCAATCCTATAGATTTCTGTACAAGAATCAAAAACAAGAAAGCAAAGCTCAAGCTCAAGTAATGATTCAGGAAATACAACCGGGGGAGGAAAAGAATATATACAGTGGAAAGGACCTTTAGCAGGCAGTAGTAGAGGAATGCTCTAGAGAGAACTCAACAAGAGAAGTTGCTCTTCAAAAACACAATCAAGTTTATGATATGCAATTTCCCTCACATAAAACTATGCTGACTATCCCTAATCTGTTCTTGCCTCTCCAAATGCGCCTCTTCACACAAGGCACAGATGATTAGTACACTAAATGCAGAGTCTATTAGTTACTGACCAAAGGCCACAGCTTACAGAAACTGGGGAGTTAAAATAAACTGGCTTTCTTCAGGCTTTAGGTATTTTACTGTAAAGAAAAATACACTATCTACCTTTGTAGTCCGAATGCTTATGCCAGTATCGTGCACACTCACAAACTATCCAGCTACTCAGGATGCAATCAGGTAGTTATTGTTAGGCTGATGGCCTTTGTCATCACTGAATTTGTCAGTGTTTCTTTTACATTATCCGCAAAGGTCACTTGTCCTCTTCTTATCCCTCCTAACATGTCTTTTAATCCATTTAGAATCAAATTTCTCAGAGGGAGCCTGTTGGTTTTGGGAACCTACTTATCCTGTATGGTAAAAATAGAGTAAAATTCCTTACAATTACATGGAAACAGGTGACTTAAGACCCTCCCTACATTCATTGCCCCACTCAAGCATCCGCCTATCCTTGCTTATCTAACTCTGTTAGAATAGTCCAATGTTTCTATCTCCCTCGTGTCTATCCGGCTTCCATGTAACTGCTTCAGTACTACATTCATTTGATTTCTTGGTGAATGGCCTACATTGATGGTGTCAATTTTTACATTTTCACATAAGCGATTTTGTCCCCCCATGTCTGTCAAACCTCTTGTCATTTTAATGGGTCATTTCTTAGCCTCCTCAGCATATTTCAGACAAGACCTGGTTTGTTCATTCTTTCCTGATAGCTTAACCTCATTGTTCTAGTACATCATTTTTGTATCCT
Organism: Rhincodon typus; assembly: GCF_021869965.1. Classification (NCBI taxonomy): domain Eukaryota; kingdom Metazoa; phylum Chordata; class Chondrichthyes; order Orectolobiformes; family Rhincodontidae; genus Rhincodon; species Rhincodon typus. Next base: position 51,561,640 of record NC_063346.1, read on the forward strand.
TTCCACTTCCTCCATTCCTTTTTTAAGAGCACGATGACCAGAATTGAACACACTATTGTGGGTGTAGTTTAGATTTTGCTTTTATACTCTATTTTTCAGTTCTTGTCCTCTAGAAATAAACCCGACAAATTAGTTGGCTTTATAAAAATGCCCTGTGTTACTACTCTTAGTGATTTTGACTGTTTGTACTCCCATATTCCTTTGCTCCTCTACCCCATGTCACACTTTATTTTCCCTATTTTTTCTTTCAAAATGTACCAAAACAAACTTAATTATTGAAACTAATTTGGCAATTATATTCTTCAAGTGTTCTCTCCTTTATTTTGCACTCTCTCTCACACAATTATTACACACTGTGAAGTCCAGCATGGTAAAGCTCAATTTGAAGAGGTACTTTGGTATTCACATCAATATTGGGGATAATTTCTGCATTTAAGTTATGACCATTAAGCCATAGAAATGTTACAGAGCAAAAGATCATTCACCTCATTGCATGTGCATTGAATAAGCTAAACGGTCTGTTTTAATTCCACTTTTACAGCTCCTGGTCTGTATCCGTGCAGGTACAACGCTTCAGGAATAGATCAGGTTCTTTTTTAAATGAATTGAAGGTTTACACCTCAACAACCAAACTGGGCCATGAATGCTAGATACCCACCACCCTCCAGGTGAGAAAATATTTCTTCTTGCCCCCACTGATCCTTCAACCAGTCACCTTAAATTTATACCACTGATAATTGTCCTCTCCGCTATGGGAACCAGATCGTCCCTGTTCACACTATTAAGTCACACCTCCTCTTTCTCTGCTGTTAGGCCAGGTGGAAGATGATTTACACCTATTGGTGGTGAGCAGAAGCATTTACAAGATGCTTTCTTGGATTAGTTTTTTTGCTTAGCCATTTGTCAAAATTCAGCATGAAACATTTAAGCTGCTGGAGACAAGAAAACTGTGGTGCAGCCTTTAAACTGAATTCAGCCTACAAATGTAAAAGCCAAAAACATTGAAAACACTCAGCAGAGATGGCAGCATTGACAGGGAGAAATTGAATCAACTTTTCAGGCCTGTGAACCTGAACTGGGAAAATTTAGAAATGTAACAGGCTTTGAGCAACTGGTAGGTACAAAAAGGCCTGCAATAGAGTTGAAGACAGGTGCGATTAGATGACAAAAGGGATCATCATGCAAGGCGAAAGGAAGTGGTAATGGAATAAATAATTACCATACAAAAGATGTCTGGAGGAGGTGTGAATGAAGTTGTATGAGTTTATTCAGTGCCTTCTGATCTTATTTTAGATTTCCAGCTTCCAAGTTTTTACATTAGATTTCAGCCTACAAGCCTAGCATTGGTTTAGCTGCAACCAGTTAATGTAGAAGAGCTTGGCTGTCTCGTTAACTCTTGGATTCTCAGCTTTCATCATTCATATGAAATTTTTCAAAAATCTCTATGCCAACCATTTACAGCGAGCAGATAAATAAATCAACATAGTATAGTGCTTAGGCACAGAAGGAAACAGAATCTTCTTTACTCCTCCTGGCACTACATTAAAACTAATGGTTACATGGTAGTCTCTTTTTCCATCTAGCTCAGACAACAACATGAATGCAGGATAATTCTGCTGTCGGCATCCACACTGACTGATCTCCATCTTTTATTGTTGATGGTGTGCTGGCTTTTGGTACACAGTCTGCATCCCTGCCCCATCAAATTTTGCCCAATCCTCTTCAACCTTTGTTCAGCATGTCAGTTTGCAGTGAATCCTAATTTCTCAATGCTGCTTTTATTCTGAACAGGATGTCTTTGAGTTTGATCTGTCAATGAAAGTATAATTTCACTGCGAATCAGTGGTCATGGTATCCTGTTTGAAAACGCATTTGATCATTCTTGCTCAATGCTGACTGAATATCTGTGTCTAACTGAACCTCACCCAAGTCCTATGCACTTGGGGTGAGTGGAAGGAGTGCTCAGCAACGGCATGCTACACTACACTGACTGATTATGATTATCAAAGGAGGACAACGCAATTCAGATTTGTCACCATACATGTTATTAGCAAGCTTCAAATAATAACAGCAAACTTATTATCTGGAAGCAAAACACATCATTTAAATGACTTGAATTTAATATGAGATAGCCTTTGTAAAATGTCACTTGATACTGAGTAAATTACATAGTAGATTCACAGTCTCAACAGAATGAATTTAAAACTAATCCACATCATCCTCTTGAGTTATTACACAAACCAGATCATGGGATCAGGCACAAAGATTTTATCAATTATAAAATAAAAGATCAAACAACTGACAGTTGGCAATGCTTAGTACTGGTTACAAAAGCCTCCAGTAATCTGGTTGGTGCCCCAAGGGAGCCAAGCCAGCTTTGGCTTATGTCCAAAGTTCAAGGATGGAAGGACATTAAGAAAGTACATGCCTACACAACATGATTCTGACTGTGGACGTACGAAAAAGGCCAGATTACTCATGCACCAAATACGTTAGATGCATATCCTAGGATCAAAAATACAACAGTCACAAGCTCGACATTTTCTATTTGATTATTAAAATTACTGAAATTATGGTTTGATCAAAAGACATTGTTCACCAAAAGAGGATTAGAACTTAATGTCAATCAAATGCTATGATCATTCAAAAATTATGAAGCAGCAGGGACTCCTAGATATGCCTGTAATTCCTCCTGTCCTGCTACCCACCCAACCTCATATCCAACCTTCCTTTCTACCCAGGAAGCCAAAAACATGCATGGAAATTACAACACAGAAATAGGCCATTCAGCCAACCTGATTCGTGTCAGTGTTATGCTCCACAAAAATCTTTTCCCATCTGACTTTATTTAACCTTACCTGAATAATATCTGATCCTTAAATACATTATTATTTGATTCAACTGCTCCATGTGGTAGCAAATTTCACTCTTGGCATAAAGTTAATAAGAGCTTTCAATATTAGGCAGAAGCACCATTTCAAAGAAACACTAAGCTAAGAATTCACATGGAGAAAGGAAAAACTTACATTTTAAGTACTAATTTGTTCATCCCTAGTTTTCCTGAAATGCATGTCTTTTCCTTGAAGATAATTATAGACAGATATACTTGCAGCATAGAGGAGTGTTTGTGGAGTAGCTTCATTTCATAATACAAGTCTCACGTCCTGTTTTGATTAGGTGATAGTCAAGTGTGTAGCTTGCTCCTCATTTAGATCTGTAGAATATTTGACAAAGGCTTAGCAAATCTGGTGAAGGACCAGTATTTCAAAAAGGGGAAATTACGATGATAACAAAGTTGGCTAATTTCACATTAATGGAACATAGCCAGTTTCAGTCGACAATTTACTCAGTTAAAGAGTGCTCTGTCACTAGATATACTTGCTGGATGGATCAACTGCCGAAAGGATTGCTTTTGGTTGCCTGGGGAAGTGCATGTGGATGAAGGTCTATGACTAAAGGTCATAAAACAAATTGTAAAGTATAAACAGCAGCAGCCCCATCATCTTGATTATATAATTGGAGATTTCAATAGCTACAAACACCACATCAAACACCTTCAGCACCCTTGTTTCTTCAGTCTCTATATACACTATGAACAAAAGACTCTAACACTGAGGTGCTGACGTGTGGTAATTTATCAGGTATTTGAAAGAAATGAGAATAGAAAGAGATGTACAAATGGTTCAGAATAACAAACTGCAAAATTGCATTAACTACATGTTGTTGCATTCATATATTCAATATAAAACCAGTGAGCCATAGTATGAACTCATGGGATGAAAGTCACACTCCAGCATTTCTGATTTCAAGGTATTATTCTAATTATGGTGGTCTAATAACAGTATCCTCTCCCAAGCCAATATAGTCAGCATTGAGGTGTTAATTACTTAAAACCTGCTCTGCTGGGCAGGATATGTTGTTTCTGTGCCTAACACCAGATTTTCTAAGCAACAGTTGTACTTGGATTCAGATGTGGCTGGAGATTCGCAGAAAAAGAAGTGGAAATGCTTTGGGATATACTTGAAGCAGGGATGTGTTTGAAGAAGTCAACAATCTTCACCAACTCAAAGTTCATTGGAGGCTCTGACTTGTGACTGACCAAAATGGAGAAGGTTAATTTTGGGAAGACACTAACCACATTGAGTGACTTGTAAGGAACACACACAAGTGAAGTTCAGACGTTGGAGAGAGCGCACAAACTCATTTACCCTACCCTCCAAGCATCACCCTCCCCAGTCACATATGGCAGAGTTTTCAGATTGCACATAGGACTCATAAACCAATTCAGAATCCATCAAACTGGAATAGAAGCAAGTCATCCTTTATTCTGTGCGACAGCCCAAGAAGAGAAGGAAAACCAATGTGGCGTTACTCTTACAATGTATTTGAACTCAGCTGGTTCTGCTCAAACATTCCTAAACTTTACTTGTGATTTTTCGAAATGTTCAGTTTTGTTGGGCCTTTCCAATAACACAGGATCTTACAACCTGTGCAGGTCATACAAACAACAAAAGTCCATCTTTTGCTCAATTAAACTTTGAAGAACAGCTATTTTCTTTTTATGGGATGTGGGTCTGCTGGTTTAGTCGATATTTGTCGCTGTTCCCTAATTGCCCTTGAAGTCGATGATGAGCAGCCTTTTTGAACAACAGCTGTCCAGTTGGTATAGGTATACTACAATGCTGTTATGAAAGGACTTGGCGCATTTTGTTCCAGCAACAGTGAGGGAATGATGATAGGATTCCAAGTCAGGCTGGTGCATGACTTTGAAGGGAACTTACAGGTGGCAGTTATGCATCATGCTGTCCTTGTCCCTCTTGTTGGTGGGAATCATGAATTTGGAATCTTGCACTGTATCTTGTGTATCGTACACACTACAGTATATTGGTGGTGGAGTGGTTGAATTTTTAATATAGTGGATAGAGTGCTAATCAAATGAACTGCTTTCTGCTGGGCAGTGTTCAGCTTATCAAGTGTTGCTGTAGCTGCACACATCCAGGCAAGTGGATTATTCTATTACATTTGCTTGTTTCTTATAAAAGGTGGACTTATGAACATATACAACAAGGATAGGCCATTCTGCCCCTCAAGCTTGATCCTCTATTCAATAAGATCATGTTTTTTTTAATTTATTCATTTTTGTGGAATGTCAGCATTGCTGGCTGGCCAGCATTTATTGCCCATCCCCAGTTGTCCGAAAGAAGGTGTTGCGAGCTGCCCTCTTGAACTGCTGCAGTCCACCTGCTGTTGGTTGATCCACAATCCTATTAGGGGTGGCATTCCAGGATTTTGACCCAGTGGCATGAGGGAACAGCGATATATTTCCAAGTCAGGATGGTAGTGGCTTGGAGGGGAACTTGAAGATTGTGTTCCTATATATCTGCTGCCCTTGTCCCTCTAGATGGAAGTGGTTGTGGGTTTAGAAGGTGCTGCCTGAGGATCTTTGGTGAATTTCTGCAATACATCTTGTACATTGTACACACTGCTGCTACTGAGCATCAGTGGTGGGGGTAGTGGATGCTTGTGGACGTAGTGCCAATCAAGCGGGCTGCTTTGTTCTGGATGGTGTCAAGCTTCTTAAGCATTGTTGGAGCTGCACTCATCCAGGCAAGTGGTGAGTATTCCATCACACTCCTGACTTGTGCTTTGTAGACAGTAAACAGGCTTTGGGGAATTAGGAAGTGAGTTACTCGCTGCATTATTCCTAGCTTCTGGCCTGTTCTTGTAGCCAATGCATTTATGTGGTGCGTCCAGTTGAGTTTATGATCAATGATAACCTCCAGGATATTGATAGTGGGGGATTTAGTGATGGTAACACCATTGAATGTCAAGGGATGGTGTTTAGGTTGTCTATTATTGGTGATGGTCATAGCCTGGCGTTTGTGTGGTGCGAATATTAATTGCCATTTCCAGCCCAAGCCTGGATATTGTTCAGATTTTGTTGTATTTGGACATGGACTGCTTCATTTTCTGGGGAGTCACAAATGGTGCTGAACAATGTGCAATCATTGGTGAACATCACCACTTCTGATCTTATCATAGAAAGCAGTCCATTGATGAAGCAGTTGAAGATGGTTGGGCCTAGGACGTTATCTTGCGGAACTCCTTCAATGATGTTCTAGGTCTGAGATGATAAGCCTTCTAGGATGAATATGGAAACGGTCATTTCACAATTAATTTAGTTTATTTATAATCACACAGGGTAACAGCAGCCAATGCAGATCTTAGTTCTGTAATATTATATGACTCTGCCTAGTTTCACTAGACTAAGAAATGCACCACAGGACTGTGAATAATCATGGTATTGAAGGCAATACACTAACGTTTTAGAGTCGCAGCTGCAAAGCTGAGAGGCCCCTGTCTAGCCTCAAAGCCAAGTAAGAAAGCACACATACACTCAACTTATTAGCTACCCTTTATCACTGACTGAGGTGGCAAAAAGGAAGTCATTGCAAAAAGACAAAAAAAGAACAGCTGCGCTCTTTATCTTTTTAAAGAAAAATTATGTGAAGTATTATAAGTACTAAAAACTAATTTTTGACTAAATGTAACCGATGTATCAAACTTAAATTTGTAAAGTTTGTAACATACGATCCTTTAGATTTTCATTATTCAACACTATTTCATTATTTCACACATTTTACATCCCAAGTTTGTGTTAGCATTTTCTTATCTTCTGTGTTAGTATTTTTATATAGCTTTTAAGTTATAAGCAACATTTTATCATATATCTTTGCCTTTAAAATGTAAAGAGTAATATAAACTGTTTCCAAGCATTCAAATACAGGGGAATTAGCTAACAGATGGCTCCAAGGAAAAGCAAATGGTCAGTGATAAGTGGACGTCTGATTTAATGTGAACTTAGCAAAGAAAATTTCAAACTATCCCCTTTTCTTAATGAAATGTTCTAAAATGATAAAAATGAAGCTTAATGAACAGGATTGACTCATGGGTAATTGACAGCACAAGAAGCCACTCAGAAGATAGTGAGAGGTGGCATCAGTCAACGTTCATCATACTGAAGAGCCATTTGGAGATTAATCATGCATCCCACAAACTAATTAGCAATAGGCCTCGCCTAACCTAGGCAAATCAGAAATATAATGATGTGATTGTGACTTGGAAAATGTTGATAAGCAAGCTTTCGGGGACCAAAGCATGCAAGAGGTTTGAAAGTGAAGGTATTCTGCTGTCCAATTGGAAGTGGAGGGCACTGGGGAGAGATCAGCTGTCAACCTGTGTACTAAGCTAAACTGAAAAGCAAGAGCCAAGACATGCCCATAAATTTGCTGCCTTACCTTAATGGTAATACTTGCCACCAAAGTTTCCTGAGTTACTGCACTAGAATCACAAATTAACAAATTAATGCTGGGATTTGAGTTTAAATTATAAGACCTAAAGTTTACAGCCTCCAAAAATCATTTTCTTCATGCGAGTAAGACTCCAACCAATTGATTTTCCATTCCCTCCACCACACCCCTCAAATCCAATTGACTTCAGTTTTGCTGTTTTTGATGTCAAAGGCAGTCACTATTGTCCACCTCTTGAGTTCAGCTTTTTTGTTCATTTTTGGAACAGGGCTGCAATGAAGTCAGGAGCTGAAGGGTGAACCCAAACTGAGCTAGTTATTGCTAAACAAGTGCTGCTTAATAGCACTATTACTGAAACCTTCAATCATTTTTGCCGACACAACAATAACTGGGTCGAATGGTTAATCTTGTGTCTTTTTTGTAGCCCATGATGTGGAGGTGCCGGTGTTGGACTGGGGTGGACAAGGTCAGAAATCAGATGACACCAGGTTATAGTCCAACAGGTTTATTTGAAATCACAAGCTTTCCACTTCACCTGACAAAGGGGTGATGCTCCAAAAGCTTGTGATTTCAAATAAACCTGTGGAACTTTAATCTGGTGTTGTGTGATTTCTGGCCATGTGTTTTTTGGCAGGCCATGCCACGGCAATTCTTCACAGTACCAGACAGATGCCATTGTTGAATCTGTACTAAAAAACTTGACTAGGTGTGGAGCTAGTTCTGGAGCTCAAGTATTCAGTACTATTGCTAGCATGTTGTCAGAGTCCATAGTCTTTGCAGCATTCAGAGTCTTCAGCTGTTTCTTTATCATGTGGCATGAACAGAATTGACAAAGCTATGGCAAGGACCTCAGGAGGTGACTAAGATGAAACATGTACTGAGAAGAAGGTATCCTTGTCAAACATGGTGCAGATGTCATAAGACTTCATGGGGTCTGGAGTCATTCTTAAGGATTCCAAGGCCAACTCCCTCCTGACTCTATACCACCGTGCTGCCACATCTGGTGGTTCTGTCATGCTGGTGGAACATGACATATCCAGGAATGGTAATGTTGGTATCTTGGACATTGTCAGGTAAGATTCTAGAATATAACAATGTCAGAGTTTTGCTTAGCTAGTATGCTAGACAGATCTCCCAATATTTGCACCAATCCTCAAATGTTAACAAGGAGAACTTAATAAGATTTACTAGTAGGATATACTCATTGCTGGCTGGGCCAGCATTTTACTTGTCCATCCCTAGTTGTCTTTGAGAAGGTGATGGTGAACTGCCATATTGAACCACTGCAGTCCAAGTGTTGTAGGTTAAACCAACAATACTATTAGGGAGGGAATTCCAGATTTTGTACCAATGACACTGAAGGAACAGCAATATATTTCCAAGTCAGGATGGTGAGTGGCTTGAAGGGGAACTTGCAGGTGGTAATGTTAGTAAACACCTGCTAGTTTGATGCCAGCTAGTCCACTTTTTGTCATTTCCATCTTCTTTCATTCCTTTCTAACTTTGTTACATCTCAACTGAGTGGTGTGCTAGGCCAATTTCAGAGTCAGTCACATTGCTGTACATCTGAGAGATTGGGCAGACTCCCTTCCCTAAAGCATACCTGTGAAGTAGTTTTTTTATGACAATTGATGATATTCAAATTAGGACTACAGATTTTAATTCTGGGTTCATAAATTGCATTTAAAGTCCACCAACTACAGTTATGGCATTTGAACCAATGTCCCCAGAATGTTAGATTGGGTCTCTGGGATTGCAAGTTCAGTGACATTGCCAAAATGCCACTGTCTCACTGCAAATTTAACTACAATTTCCTGTTAGCTCATAACATTTCATAGCAATTTTGACATTGCCATAGTTAATTGGCACTTTTTTATTCAATAGCTTGTGTAATTTCTTTTACAAAAAAAAACTGCACGATGGAAACTCTTCAACTACATGATGGAAATTCCTGCCAGGCAAAGTGTTTACACCCACTCTGAGCAATTTTCCTGACTTGGCCTCCTGCCAATAGGTGTACTCTCTCAAAGAGAATTTATAAGAGATTATTTTCAAATGCTAATCAAATGTAAATTAGATAAAGAAGGAGCCTGTGAAAATCCTCTTTTTACAAAATAGCAATTACCTTTAAAATGCAGATCCAGTTTTATCTGTTGGCATCTTTCAAAGCAGTACTCCAGTTGTTAACCACATCGTGTATAATTGTAACAAGAAATCCCTAATTTTATACTCTCAGCCACTTGCAAGAAAGGCCAGCATTTCATTTGCATTCTTATTTACTTCATTTATCTTTGTGCTAACCTTTGTATTCTGTACATGAATACACCTAGATACCCTTGTTTCACAGCATTCAGCGTTTTCACTCTACTTCAATAAAATTTCCCCTTTCTATCCTTGCTTCCAAAATGGATGAATTTACATTTTCCCACATTATACCCATATGGAATATTTTTCCCTTCACTTAACCTATCTCCAAAGCTTTGCAGATTTTTCATGTCCTTCTCACAACTTGCATTTTACCTACCTTTTGGATCATCAGCAAATTTAATTATGATATACTCAGTCTCTTTGACAAAGTCATTAACATAGTTGGTAAATAGTTGGGGATTCAGCTCTAATCCCTGTGATACCATGTCAATTCAAGTTTGTCAACCCAAGACTGACCCACTTATCTTGACTACCCTGCGTTCTGTTAATTTACCAATCTTCTATTCAAGCTCAGAGTATATTACTTCCAACACCATGAGTTCTTGTGCAGGAAGGTTTAATAAGGCAACTTATCTGAAACATTTTGGGAATGTGAATACACTGTATTTCCTGATTCACCCTATTCATTCCATCTCAAGGTACACTAATGAATTTGTAAGCACAATTTCTTTTTCATAAACCATTTTGACTCTGCTTGATTATATGATGATTTTCTGAATATCTGCTAGTAGTTCCTCAATCGATTCCAATATTTTCCCAATGACATATATCAGTCTAATTGGCTTATAGTTTCCAGATTTGTGTCTCCTTTCCTGAATAAGAATGTTACTTTTGAGGATTTCCAATCTACTAAGACTTCTCCAGAATCTGGAAAACTTTACAAATCGCAAACAATGCAATCCCCTTCTCTGCAGCTACTTCTTTCAGAACCCTAGGGTCCAGGCCATTAGGTCAAGGGGATTTGTCAACCTTTAGTCCCCCACATGCCTGGAACTCAACTTTATGTGATAATGAAAGGTTTAAATTCTTTTTTCCTATTTCCACCATGATTTTCTATTAATGTATTAGAATTTTTTAATATCTTCTATGATGAAGACAGACACAGAAAGATTTGTTTAGAGTCTCTAACTTTTCCTTGCTTCCCATTACTAATTCCTCACTCTCATTCTTTAAGGGACTAACATTTAATTTGCCTGTGCTGTTATATTTTATCTACTTGAAGAACACTTTAGTATTTGACTTGTATTTCTTACTAGTTTATTCTCCATTTTCTTTCTTTTTTTCTTTCTTTAGTAATCTTTTGCTGGTTTTAAACTTTTCCAATCTTCACTTACTACTAATCTTCACAAAATTTTGCAATATTTAGTAAAGATGATAGGTGCCTCACCCACGAGTTGGAGAGCCAACCAACCACGTCTTTTTGAGGAAAAACCTGCTCTACTAGGTGCAGCTTAACTGGAAGGTGACAGATCTCCCCATTAATAAAAAAATCAAGATGCCTAGGAGCAGCAGTCCTGTCTACCCAGAATTACGAACCTATCAAGGGCTGTTAGGTCTACTGGCATGGAAGCTGCCTAGCATTGTCACTGGAATTCAAGCCACAGGTGAGCACTTGGGGGTCAGTGACAGCAAGGGCGGGGAGGTGGCTCTCAACAGGAACCTCCCTTCCCAATACAGGTTCTCCAAAAAGGCGCTATATGTCTTTAAATAAGGGACACAATTTGGCAGCCACAGACTACTCCACATGGATTCTCTTGTTGTTCTCTGTCTATGAACCCTCTATCTGCTGATGGCTTAATATCAGCAATGTAGAATGAGGCCTTTAAGTGCCCACTTAAAGGGTCAACTGGCAGTGTAGTTGGAAGACCATCTGGAGGCCTTTTTCAGTGGCTGAGGTGCTATTTTTGGTGGAACACTCACACTCCAAAATCCAGAATATATTAGCCAAAACATCTCAGTACTCAGAGGGGGTATCTGAGCACCCTACCTCTACCTCTACCTCTGCTGAAGCAAAATGGTGTACACCTCATAGATACGTAAGAAAGATGAGCAAATGATTTGCAGCTATTCAAGGGTATACATATGAATGTGTTTCACAATGTTAGATTGTATACTACAGTTTCTACTTAATTTTTGAACCATCAACATTATTTGATTCCACAACTTTCCAATGTTGTCCATTTTGGGTTGTTGCTTAACAAGTGTCCTTTTCTCTTGTGATGAAAGTAAGATATGAATTGACACTGAGCAACAGGAGTCTGCAAAGTGATGATTAGTTGTGTGCAAAACTGCTTTGTGTTGGTGACATTGGGATGAGCAATGGAGGGCTGTGAATTTTGAATGTCATTGTTAGAAGAATGAGCTTTTGGAATCCAGCAATAATGAGGATATTCTAAGCATCTGAGACAGCAATGAGAATTGGTCTGGAGAATTGCACTGGTCACTTCACATTCATCGTCCTCCTAGGTATCAACTAAAAGTGCTCTTTATTCTTTACTTTGCTTCTTTCACTCATTCAGCTATCTTCACTGTTGGGCAGCGTGAAACACACCACAAGTATTCTGAAGTTGGATCGGTACTGAAAGGTGTTTCCAGAACTATATATCAGACGTTTGCTCAATGGCACATCTAGTAATCATGTGACTTTCATTTTATTGTTTCTGGGCTTCGTTGGTTTGGGTATCTGACACATTTTAGTTAGGTATCCCTTTTATTCTTCCATGGGATGTGGGTGTCACTGGGAAGACCAGTATTTGTCACCCATCCCTAATTGCCCCTGAACCATGTGCTAGGCCATTTTAGAGGAAGTTAAGAATCAGCCACATTGTTGTGGGTCTCAAGTCACATGTAAACCAACACAGGTAAGCATGGCAGATTTCCTCATGTAAAGCACATTAGTGAACAACTGTTTCATTATCATTGCTGATCACCAGCTTTCAGATCCAGATTTGAGTGTTTGAATTTAAATTCCACCAGATGCTGTGATGAGATTTGAACACATGTACCCAGACATTCAGCCTGGGCCTCTGTATTACCAGTCCAATGACTTTCGCACAATATCACCATCTCCACTCACTTTCATGCTGACACTTACTAATCCCGGTTTGAGGTCAGGAAGAGTGGGTTGCAGCGGGACAAAACTATTATGCCTAAAAATCTTGTGCATGTCTGCATAAAGTTGAAAATGGTGGTTGCACATCTGCTGCACAGTGAATGGAGTGTAAGCCTGAGAATGAAGGGGATCCAGTGAAATTGCAAATGCCATGTTACTATCACTGTAACTGATTCATATCAAAGCCGAAACTGAAAAACCCCTCTCCTAATGCAGCTCTTTGGCACAGCCTAAAGCATCAGTGTTAACTGAGCAAATTGACATGGAGTGGTAGCCTTTCATGTTTGTGAAAAGTGATCGGTCAGTGGGAGAGATGTTTTGGTGACTACATCAGTCCCTTTTATTGAGATTCCTTTTTTTGAGATCCACTACCAAGTTGATTTTCCCAGTCCATCTGCATATTGAAGTCTTCTCCCATGATTACTGTAATATTGCCTTTTTTACATGCCTTTTCTGTCTTCTGATATATTTTCTTTCTGATTACTGCTTGGAGGTCTATTCATAACTCCCATCAGAATCTTTTTTCCTCCATGGTTCCTCAACTCTATACATACAGATTCTACGCCTTCTGACTCTACATCACTTCTTGGTATTGATTAATTTTATTTCTTACTAACAAAGCAACCCTACTCCTTCTGTCCATCTGCCTGCCCTTTCAATAGGATGTGTATGCTTGGATATTTAGTTCCCAGCCCCAATCCCTTTGCCGCCATATCTCTGTGGTACCCACAACATTGTATTTGTGCTATAAAATCTCATTCACATTGTTGCGTATACTGCATACATTTAAGTACAACACTCTCAGTCCTGTGTTGACTGCCCCTCTCTTTCTCATAGTTGTCTCCTTATCTGCTGTCCCTCAAGTTAGGTTCCTGACCCTTTCCATAGTCTGTCTTATTGCTTGTTCTGGAAACTGTAATAATCTCTGCTGAACACTCCCACCTCCACTTTAACTTTTTCTGTAATGTTTCATGAATCTGAACTCCCTGCCCCACCTCTACTGTTTAGTTTAAAGTTCTATCCACAGCCTTAGTTATGTGATTCTCCAGGACTCTGGTCCCAGCATGATTCAGGTAGAGCCCGTCCCATCAGAACAGCTCCCTCCTTCCCCCGTGCTGTTGCCCAATGTCCCATGAATTCGAACCCGTTTCTCCCACACCTATCCTTAAGCTATGCATTTACCTCTTTAAACTTGTTGACCCTGTGTTAACCTGCTCGTGGCTCATGTAGTAATCCAACGGTTATTACCTTTTTTGTTCTGCTTTTCAATTGAGCCCCTAGTCCTTATTTTCCATCAGCAGAACCTCTTTCCTCTTGCAGTGCAGATGAAATATCCTGAAGCTGGGCACCAGGCAGGTAACATAGTCTTTGGGACTTTTGATTCTGGCCCTGAGAACAGTGTCTATTCCCCTAACTATACTACCACCAATTACAACTACATTTCTACTTTCTCCCCCTCTCTTGAATGGCTTCCTGTACCACGGTGCTATGGCCAGTTTGTTCATCTTCCCTACAGCCCCATTCTCTTCCACACAGGAAGCAAGAATCTTAAACCTATTAGATAAGCTGAAGGGATGAGGCTCCTTCTGCACTACATCCTGTATCTCTCTGCCTGCCTTGTTCATATTCACATCCTCCTGTCCCTGACCACTGACCAAATTCAAAGTAGTTCATCTAAGGGGTGTGACTGTCTCCTGAAACGCAATGTCCAAGTAACTCTCCCCTTCCCTATGTGTCACATTGTTCAAAGTTCAGGCTCTGAGCTGGAGTTCCTCAAGCCACCAACACTTGCATAGATGTGGTCATTAGGAATCACCAGCTCCCAGGTCACACATACGACATATTGCCGGGCCCTGCACCTCTATTTTCTTTATTTGGTTCCTAATTTGATTTTTAAAAATTTCCTACTGATCTTTTAGTTTGTAACCTGTAAATATTTTCCCTATTTACTTTCAATTCGAAAGTAACCTATAATAGATAGTCAAATTAGTAGCTATCTCCAATGAATGAACAGGGGTGTTTACCTGTAACGTCACTCTTTTGTTCTGAGCCCTGAAAAAAAACTGTTGAAAAAACCTTACAAACTATGAGCCAAAAACAGCAAGCAAAAAGCACCTTTTCCCCTGTATACAGAATTCCCTCACTGCCTTCAGATTCCCTGAATTATATACTCACTTGGGCTGTGTCTCACTCTGGATGTGATCCCTCCTTCCTGACCATGCAGAGCTTACTAATTGTTTACTATATGGCATTAATGATGAATCCATACAAAAAAAGTTTTTTGCAAAATCAGAAAAAGATTTAATAAGGTTCCTGGAGATTACTTTTGCCATGGATATGGAAGAAGGTGGCCAGACATTGCAAAGTGCTCTGAGCATTGCAGTCTACCAGTTGGGTGGTAAAACGCAAGCAGCAGCGGTTGCTTAAGTGAAGGGCCAGGTCCATGCAAGTAAATGAATATGGGAACTGGAAGAGACAGAAGTTATAGAAGATTAACCCAACAGCCATGGACAGACCCTGAGTGTGGGAGTGTTTCAGATGTAGGAGAATCCACCCCCATGCCTGTGCAGGTTTAGGGAAGCTAAATGTTTTAGATATCAGAATAAAGTACATTTGACGCATAAGTACAAGTATGAGTAGAGCCTGCCTAGCACTAGTAAATCACACAGTACAGGGCTAGTGTGCCAGATGGAAGATAGCCCCGAGATAAAGCAGACAGTTATGTTTGCTAATAATGTAAAAGGAAACTAAATGGCCCCAATTACAATGGAGTTGTTGGTAAATGGAAAGGTGTTGGGGTGGAAGTGGACACTGAAGCCTCCACCACCATTGTGGGGCAGCAAACCTACCAGTAACTTCAAGAAAGCATGAAACCCCTGAGGCTGAAAATCCCTGGGACCAGGCTGATGACATATATGGGGAGGCCATTAAGATAATAGGTACAACAGTGGCTCCAGTGAGTTACCAACAGTAGTTACTCAGCTGCCTGTAGTCATGGTGGCTGGTCAGGGATCAAGTTTAATGTGACATGACTGCCTCCAAGAGATCAAACTAAATTGGCTGGAGATTTTTAGCATCAAAGAATGGGGCTCACACAAGATCGTCAGTAAGTACCAAGATGTGTCCCAGGAAAAACTGGGAAAAATAAGAGGAGTAAAGGTGAGAATTCATGTGAACCCAGAAGCCACTTCTATATTTTTCAGAGCTAAGCCTGTGCCCTATGCGTTATTGGAGAAGGTTGAAATGGAGCTGAAAAGGCTAGAAGACCTAGGCATCATTCAAGCCGTGCAATTTTCTGAATGGGCAGCATCCATTGTTCCAGTAGTGAAACCAAATAAAACCATTTACATCTGTGGGGATTACAAGATGGTGGTAAACCAAGCCGCAAAGCTGGGTAACTATCCCAATTTACAAAACTGAAGATCAATATGCAAAACTGGCTGGGGGGTCAAACATTCATGAAGTTAGACATGATTCATGCCTCCCAGCAACTGCAGCAGGATGATGCCTCAAGGGAACATGTGACCATAAACAAACATAAAGGATTGTACTAGTAAACACACTTGCCCTTTGGAGTTTCACCATATGTTATATGCCAAAGACCATGGAGAATTTACAGCAATACTTGCCAAGTGTTATTGTGTAGTTCAATAACATATTAGTAACAGGACCTACTGGAGAAGAAACTTTGTCAAATTTGGAAGAAACATTAAAGAAATTCCAGGAACCAGGAGTGTACTTCAGGAGAGAAAAATCACCTCTCAGGCTAAAAGTGTGTGATAAGGAAGTTAAGGGGTAGAGTGTAGTAGTTGGGTCCATTAAGGAAAAGCTCTGAGGGACGAGTCATGACACCTGCTTGTCCAATCAGGGACCCAGTAGGGAAACTGCATTTGTCCTCTGGGGACTTGCCCAGCAGTTGAACTGGGGAGCTAGGCACATAAAGACTGAGTAATTTACTTTTTAAATAAGTGTTATCAGTTGGATTAAATCATATTTTATAAGTTAACCAGCAGAACAAAGCATGTGAGTTTGGGAAATATTTATAGGAATAAGTATTTACACTTCTCAATTTCTGATTGCGTATGCTAACAAGTTGCTGCATTCTTATTGAAAAAAACTTTGTTTTGATAATAAACAAAAAATTATATCTTTTAAGAAGCCTCTGGATGATACGTTTGTTTAAAACCTGATGTAGATAAGGTATTTCATTTGTCATTGTGGCAACTGGAAAAAGAATCTGTGAAATTATGAGACAAGAGCAATGGTGCACTCCATTGTTTGGGCTCGATTGTGGGGTCTCATCTGAGATACTAAAGGACGATGCTATTTAATTGGAATTGGGTTGCTAATAATTGGAAAGGAGAAAAAAATTTTGAACTGAAGGAGGAGTCATCCATGTTAGATTATGTATCTGTACACCGGGAGTGGCTCACAAGAGTCAGAAAAGCAGGTCAAGAACACTTTAGATCATCATAAACAACAATGAGACAATAGGTCAACAAGCATGCCAAATCCCAAAAATTTCAACCCAATGATGAGGTGTTCATATTACTGCTTTTACAAGTTGAACAATTGAAAACAGAATTCAGTGATACATGGCACTCAAAAGAATTGGTAAAGTTACTTATCAAATTAACACTCCAGATCGTCAGGAAATAATCAGTTGTGCCACGTCAATATGTTGAAAATTATCACAGTTTGGAGAAGGAGGATAGGCAAGTATAGGTCTTTCAGGTAGTAAGGGCAATTATGGATAAAAGAGAAAGTAAGGATTAACTTGAAGGAGGACTACAAAAGCCCCAAATTGAACCACTTAGTATACGGTTAGCTAACACTGAAGCGTTAGTGAAGTTAGACACAATACTTTAATATGATTAATACTTTAATGTGATTGCTCACCAATTTAAAGGAGACTGTAGGGACAAATCAGATACAACTTTAGACATACATACATTATGTAAATAGGAGAATTCTCTTTTATAAAACTGCATCCTTATCACTTCTGTTTAGAGAAACAGGCCCAGCTAAAAGCAAAAATCTAAAACATGTTGGAAAAGCTGTATAACTGAGCCCAGTCAAGGCTGCTGGAACTCTCCAGTAGTATTAGTATCTAAGCCTGATGGTTTGACCCAATTCTGCATTGACTACATAAAGGTCAATGTTGTAACAAAGTTCATAGATCATAGAACCCCTACACTGTGGAAACAGGCCCTTTGGCCCAACAAGTCCATACTGAACCTCAGAACATCCCACCCAGACCCCATCACCCTATAACCCACCTAATTGACACAACCCTGAAAACTCTGGGTAATTTAGCGTGGCCAATCCACCTAGCCTGTAAATCTTTGGACTGTGGGAGGAAACTGAAGCACCCAGAGGAAACCCACACAGACATGGGGAGAATGTGCAAACTCCACACAGTCGCCCAAGGGTGGAATTGAACCTGGGTCCCTGGTGCTGTGAGGCAACAGTGCAAGCCACTGAGCTGCCCCTTAAGAATTTAACCTATTTTTCTAATCAACCTGTTCAGAGATGTTATTACACACATCTGGAGCAGGTAGGACTTGAACCCAGGCATCCCAGTTGAGGAGTAGGGACACTATACCACTGCACCACAAGAGGGTCCCTACCCAAGTAGACCCCTACCCAATTTCTTGCTTGGAAGAATGCAATGACAGGGTTGGCATGCCAGATTTATTACCAAAATGATACTTTAAAAAGAATACTGACGCGTTTCTTTAATCCTGAGAGCTGAAGGGTCTTTGTCACCTAGCCAGTCTTTTCCAATGCTAATTAATCTATTCAGGCTAAAAAATGCTCTAGCAACTTTATAAAGGCAGATGAACCAAATGGTAATCAGTGTTTCTTATTGTGCTTTTTATCTTGAAGATGCATTAGTATACAGTGACACTTGGGAAGACTACTTAGAACAGCTGGTTGCAATTTCCCAAATAAAACTAACAGTTGATTTGGTGACAAACTTTGCCAAAAGTGACTTTGTAAAGGTATGTGTAATCTACCTTGGACAAGTCATAAGGCATGGCAAGTTTTGCCAAATCAGAAAAGTACAAGCATTTGCTGCATTCCCAGCCCCTAAAACTATATGGGAAATAATAAGAATTTTGGGGGTATGTTGGTTCTATCATGTTTGTACAAAATTTCAACACTATGGCTGCTCCACTGATGGACTTGCTCCAAAATAAAACCAAACTGGTGTGGTCAGGGAAGTCCTAGGCACCTGATGAGAGGTTGAAAACCACTTTGATCATTGAATTAGCAACAACTGCACCAAATTTCACAAAGCCCTTCAAGGTAACAACTGATGCTAGTGATAAGGGAATGAGTGCAGTCCTATTACAAGAAGATGGATCAGGCCTAGAGAAGCCAGTAAGGTACTTTTCCAGACAACTAAATCAATTCTAAAAGAGAGACACTATGGTAGAAAAAGAAATCCTGGGATTTCTGCTAGTTCTTAAATTTTTTGAAGTGTATATCCATTGCCACAACAATGATATTGGTATGTACTGATCATAATATTCACCTCCTCACCCCCAAACTAGTCTGTATGAAAATAATTGAAAACCAAAATGTCAGAACATTTTGATTTGTGTTTGCCATTGCTGCCTTCTCTTTTAAAAGAATATTTTTCTCAACAATATAATTTGAATGTAACCTTGTTTGAATTGTATAAGTAATAAGAAAATCCCAGAAATAATTGTGCAGTTTGCATGGAAAGAGCAAATGAGAATAAAGATGCAAATGTATTTTTAAAAATATTTTTGTTTCATCCACATTTGACAAAGAAATGCATTTTAAATAGAGTTTCATTTTTCTACAGGTGAAGGCATTATTAAAGTGTGTTTTTTGTAATTCTACTTGAATGACTTAAGTTTTGAAGTTTTGCGGACAGGACATTTATTTCAAGTTTTGCTGATCGTTCCAGATGCGGTGCATTTAAAAAAGGTCATTGAAAGTTCCCTGTGGGCACAGGAGTCTTTTTAACCAGGCATCCTTGAAGTCACATGATTGTAAACAGCTGTTGCTTTGCAAGTTATCCTTGCTGGGGCCAGGTTTCAATATTGACTGACTTGGAGAGATTTCTGTTTTATCTTGTCCAGTTGGAGGAAAGCCTGCTAAGAACAGATGGTCCAGAGATCTCGCGATCTTGCTCTCTCCTGAAAAGAAAACCCTCTGCATCATTCAAGGTAAATCCTATTTCTTTCCTTTGGAACAGTGTTTGAAAGAATATCTCAGGATTGTACTTCTTGTGCAAGCTGCGTCTGTAAGACTTCAGAGAAACAATGGCATGATATTCGTGACTTAACCACACGTGGAACAACATCAGATCAACAGACTCCAGAACATCCTATGCTTTATCCTTTTGCTTTCAAAAATACTTTGTTGGCAATCTGAAAAACAAAAATATTTTGGCTAATCTCCACAGATAGATCTTTTATTTTTTTCCTCCCTCTTTTCCTGAAGTGTCTACGTGAATGTGTTTTGGAAATATTTATAGGGATAAGCATTTTATATTTCTAAGTTACTGATTTGTGCATATTTTCCAATTATTATAACTTTAGTATTAAATCAAAAATGTATTAAATAAACCCATAATTGTGTTCATTAAGGAACCTGGTTGTTATGCTTAAAACCTGACATAGATGAGGTATTTTAATGTTATTTATTTTTATATTGCAGCCCATAGGGTACTGGAATTAGATGACATCCTCTGCCTTTGTCATAAAGAAGTAAAGAAACATTAAGGGTGACTTTGACAAAGCATAGTGAGCTCTTACTTTATTCGTTGGTGGGACATGGGCATCGCTGCCAGGACATTTATTACCTATTCCTGATTGTTCTTGAGAAGATGTTGGTGAGCTGTCTTCTTCACCCACTGCAGTCCACATGCTATAGGTTGACCCACAATGCCATTAGGGAGAGAATTCAGGATTTTGACCCAATGACAATGAAGGAATGATGCTTTATTTCCAAGTCAGGATGGTAAGTGACTCGAAGGGAAATTGCAGGTAGTGGTGTTCCCATGTACCTGCTGCCCTTATCCTTCTAGATGGAAGTAGTCATGGGTTTGGAAGGTGCTGTCGAAGGATCTTTGGCAATTTTTTGCAGTGCATCTTATAGATAGTACACACTGCTGGTGCTGAGCATTGGTGGTGGATAGATTGGATGTTTGTGGATGTGGTGCCAAACAAATGGGTTACTTTGTCCTGGATGATGTCAAGATTCTTGAGTGTTGTTGGAGATGCACTCATCCAGGCCAATGGGGAGTATTCTATCACTCTTCTGACTTGTCCCTTGTAGGTGGTGGACAGGCATTGAGAAGACTGGAGGTGATTTAGGAAATGAAGAGTTGCAGGGCTTGTTTCAAGACAGGTTTGAGACAGCCTTTCTGAAGAAGGGTAGCTACTTCAGGCTGCCTTAGCAAAGACCCTGAATCAAATGGCTGAAGGTTAGATCAGATACAGAGCACAGTCAGTGTTGCAACTCTGGGGCTAGCTACCACCCCATTTTCACTCGTACGGGGTGGCACGGTGGCTCGGTGATTAGCACTGCTGCGTCACAGTTGCTAGGGACCTGGGTTCGATTCCAACCTTGAGCAACTGTCTGTGTGAAGTTTGCGCATTCTCCCCATGTCTGCATGGGTTTCCTCCAGTTTCCTTCTACGGTCCAAAGATGTGCGGGTTAGATGGTTTGGCCATGCTAAATTGCCCATAGTGTCCAGGGATGTGCAGGCTAGGTACATGAGCCATGGGAAATGCAGGGTTTCAGAGATAGGGTAGGGGATGTGTCTGGGTGGGATGCTCTTCGGAGGGTCAACGTGGACTTGAAGGGCCAAATGGCCTGCTTTTGTACTATAGGGGTTCTACGATTCTAAGCTGAGCTAAAACCAGTACTGTCATGTTTATTTTCAGAAAAGCCTACAGGCTGAAAAATAAATGAGATGCAATACAATGCCGTCCAAATATAGAGCCATACAGCATGGAAACAGACCTTTCAGTCCAATCAATCCACACCGACCATGTTCCCAAACTAAACTAGTCCCACTTGCTCGAGTTTGGCCCATGTCCCTCCAAACATTTCCTATTCATGAACTTATCCAAATATATTTTAAACATTGTAACTGTAATTGCATCTACCATTTTCTCCCTCAGTTCATTTCACACACGAACCACTGTCTGTCTTAAAAAAAAGTTGCCCCTCATGTCCTTTCTAAATCTTTCTCCTCTCACCTTAAAAATATGCTCCCTAGTTTTGAACTCCCCACCCTAGGGAAAAGACCATGATATTCACCTTATCTATGCCCCTCATGATTTTAGAAACTTCATAAGGTCACCTCTCAACCTCCCAAAGCTCCAGTGAAAAGTGTCCCAGCCTTTCCAGTCTATTTTTATATCTAAAACCTTCCATTCCCAGCAACATCCTGGTAAATCTTTTCTGAACCCTATCCAGTTTAATAATATCTTTTTCCTACAACAGGGTGACCAGAACAGCACATAGTACATATCTTCAGGAGTAGGTCTGGGTAGAAAAATGGATAATTTACTTGTTCATTTCATGGCATCCACTTAAAGGTAGCATCCTGGGCAAAAGCTGGACTCCAACACATGCTCTGGAATAACATGTTTTGGCACATTACAGATACAATAAATTCTTAATGTTTAAACCAGCTGTGTCCTACAGGAACTAATAAGAGCTGGTCATTCAGTGTTTAAGGTCACTTCCACCATTCAATTAAATCGTGACTAATTCTTATCTCCCTGGCTTGATTCTGTACCCTTTAAAACTTAGCATAACGTGAATCTGTCAGTCTCAATTTTGAAATTTCCAATTGACCCCTAACCTCAACCATGTTTCAGGAGAATTCCAGAACTCCACTACCCTCCGTGTGAAATTGTTTCCTGATATCATCCTTGAATGGCTGCGATATAAATTTGAGGGCTTGAGAAGAATATGAAAACAGCACATTATTTGAATGGGGAGAGACTATGGAAATGAGAGATTTGGGTGTCCTGGTATGTGAAGCACAAAGTGTACAAGTCTAACATGTGAGTAGAAAGGCAAATACAATGTTGTGAGTTATTACAATGGGAATTAAATATAAAAGAATGGATGATTTGCCAGATGTACAGGGTGCAACAGGGGAAATCTTATCTCAAATGCTTTATACAGTGTCAGTCTCATTATTTAAGAAAGGATATATTAGGATTAAATGCGGTTTATGGAAGTTTCACTCAACTGATTCTTGAATGAGGGAGTTTTCTTATGAAGAAAGGTTGAACAGTTTAGGTCTGTATCCTATGGAGTTTAGGAGAATGAGAGGTGATCTCAATGAGAAATATAAGATCCTAAGGGGCTTTGACAGGGTGAATGCTGAAAAGATATTGCCCCTTATGGGAGATACAAAACCGAGGGTAAACATAAAAATTAGCTGCCTTCCAATTAGTCCAAGAATCATTCCATACAGAAGAGGCTCTTCAAGTCTGCTCTGACAAAAACGACCCTAAATCTACACTAGTCCCACTTGCCAACACTTGGCCCATAGCCCTGAATATTAAGATCGAGGTGGGGAAAATTTTTTTACTCTCTCAGGGCTTGTGAGTCTGTGAGAGTGGGGGGAGGCAAGGGCATGAATACTTTCAAAGCAGAGGTGGTTATATTCTCAGCTAGCAAGGGAGTCAAAGGGTGTTCAGGAAAGTGAAATTGAAGCTAAAATCAGATCAGTCATGATCTTGCTGAGTGCTATAGCAGACTCCTAAGGGTGAATGATTTGTGTCTGCTCCCAATTCGTATGTTTGTGCATTCTCCCTTATTTCAACTTTATACCAGAATAGTCTCTCTGTAAATAGTCTACAAAATCATTTAATCACTTCCAATGCCTCAAAATATCACCCTTAAATTTAAATATTCAAGGGAATACAAACTGTCCTCTAAGTAACCTACCCTCATTAGTTCATTCTCAAATAACACATTATTCTTTGGTACCAGAGAAAAGCATGTTTGAATTTCTAAAGAAAAGATGCATAAGTTAACCCATCATTACATCCATGAATATATGTTGGGTAGATTGGAAAACTATAACAGAACTGATAGCTGAAAGGAGACTAAAAGGTGCACACAGAAATGGCACATATTACTGCTCAAAATGCGGGCCTAATTGGATTGGTTTTAACAAAGAGCATCACAAATATACAATTAGAAGCAGGAGGTAATTACTTTACATTGCAAGTGTTGTCCCACAGGCATTATACTAGAGTATCACTAAATTGCAAAACTGGCAACTGGAAGGGCCTAGAAACAGCTGCTCTTTAACTAATGGTCTCAATACTGTTGGGGAATACAGTGCCTTAATTTCCTTAGTGTTCTGAAACGATATAGTTTTATTCTGAGGCACAATAACCCACAAATGGAATGGATTTCTATACACTGATCACTAACCTATCTGAGAAATCAAACTTCAAGTTAATATTTGTATGGAGCTATAGGGGAATCCTTATCTCTGTAAGAAGTACCTAATCAATGAATGAGAGCATAGATATTTAACTAAATGAACTAAATGGTGTCTATCACAAAAAGAAACAAGTAAGCTACTGGCTAGATACCACATGGGGTTAATTGGTCACAAGAGTACAGAGGTGACCAGTAATATAAAAACTGAAAGAACTGCGGATGCTGTAAATCAGGAACAAAAACAGAAGTTGCTGGAAAAGCTCAGCAGGTCTGGCAGCATCTGTGAAGAAAATATCAGTTAACGTTTTGAGTCCAGTAACCCTTCCTGATGACTGAGGAAGGGTCACCAGGCCCGAAAATGTTAACTATGATCTTTTTCTTCACAGATGATGCCAGACTTGCTGAGCTTTTCCAGCAACTTCTGTTTTTGAGTGTTAATATGTTGCGCTCACATGGTCCAGGTGCCCAATGGCATACTTCAATCTTGCCAAATGGCCCAAACATGCATTTGATTCTGGCTTTTTAGTTAGCAATCGTAAAAATCATTCTAAATGTGTGCGCTGGACGCTCGATACAGTAACATAAAAAAAAACCAGGAGCAGAAGTAATATTCTCATGAGATGCTACTAACACATTCATATTAAAGGCATCTGTGGGCAGAATATCAATTGTTTCAATCTTTTCTCACCTTTTAACATCTTAATTTTTGAGCAGTGAAATTTCAATGTGTTCCCAGTATCAGAAACATGGGCCTCTTTTGTAATGTTGCTCACAATAAATTGAGAATATGCTGCTCTATAAGCCTAACTTGATTGAGTTTTTTGAAGAAGTAACAAAGAGGATTGATGAGGGCAGAGCTGTAGATGTGATCTGTATGGACTTCAGTAAGGCATTTGACAAGGTTCCTCATGGTAGACTGGTTAGGAAGGTTAGAACACATGGAATACAGGGAGAACTAGCCATTTGGATACAGAATTGGATCAAAGGTAAAAGACAGTTTGGTGGTGGAGGGTTGGTTTTCAGACTGGAGTCCTGTGACAGGTGGTGTGCCACAAGAATCACTTCTGGGTCCACTGCTTTACAACATTT
Organism: Rhincodon typus; assembly: GCF_021869965.1. Lineage (NCBI taxonomy): Eukaryota > Metazoa > Chordata > Chondrichthyes > Orectolobiformes > Rhincodontidae > Rhincodon > Rhincodon typus. Next base: position 51,586,825 of record NC_063346.1, read on the forward strand.
TTGTATAAATGATTTGGATGTGCACATAGGAGGTATGGTTAGTACGTTTACAGACGACACCAAAATTGGAGTGGTAGTGGACGGCCAAGAAGGTTACCTCAGAGTACAATGGGATCTTGATCAGGTGGGCCAATGGACTGAGGAGTGGCAAAAATGGAATTTAACTTAAATGTGAGGTGCTGTATTTTGGAAAGGCAAATCAGGGCTGAACTTTATATATTTAATGGTAAGGTCCGAGAAAGTGTTACTGAACGAAGTGGCCTTGGAGTGCAAGTTCATAGTTCCTGAAAGTGGATTTGCAGGTAGATAGGATGGTGAAGAAGGCATTTGGTAATCTTGTCTTTATTGGTCACTGCATTGAGTATAGGAATTGAGAGATCATGTCGCAGCTGTACAGCACATTGGTGAGGCCATTTTTGGAATACTGCATGCAATTCTGGTCTCCCTGCTATAGCAAGGAGGTTGTGAAACTTGAAAGAGTTCAGAAAAGATTTACAAGGATGTTGCCAGGGTTGGGGGGTTTGAGTTATAGGGAGAGGCTGAATACGCTGGGGCTATTTTCCCTGGAACATCGGACACTGAAGGGTGACCTTATAGAGGCTTATAACATCATGAGGGGCATGGATAGGGTGAATAGCCAAGGTCTTTTCCCTGGGATGGATGAGTCCAAAACCAGAGGACATAGCTTTAAGGTGAGAGGAGAAAGATTTAAGAGACCTAAGCAGCAACTTTTTCACACAGGGGGTTGTGCATGTATGGAGCAAGTTGCCAGGGGAAGTAGTGGAGGCTGGTACAATTACAACCTTTAAAAGGCGTCTGGATGGATATATGAATAGGAAGGGTTTAGAGGGATATGAGCCAAAAGCTGGCAAATGGGACTAGACTAATTTAGGATATCCAGTCAGCATGGACGAGTTGGACCGAAGGGTCTGTTTCTGTGCCTGTGCAACTCTGATTCTATAACAAGGAGGAAATAATTTTCTTTTACATCCTGCCTTTCAGTACATCAGGGCATCTCAAACCATATTACAGTCAATAAAGTAACTTGAAATCTAGTCACTTGAAACGTGGGAGATTCAGCAATTAATTTGCATATGGTAAGCTGGTCCATCCAGCAGTGAAACATTTTCTCAGTATCCCACTAGAGTTTTTGTCTAGTTATTATGCTCATGCCTCTCGATAGGAACTTGAGTTCACAACCTCAGAGGTGAGAGTCCTGACAGGTGTATTAATTTTTACCATATAACACAAAAGGAAGTATTCTGTTGCTAATTTGAAACTGATCGGTTAACTGTTGTAAATAGAGCATGCTCAATTGGACCTGTGGTTATAATCAGTTTAATATTAGCTTACAACATAAATAGTATGATAGACTGAGAAACTATAATTTATGTGGAGAAGCTTGAGCATGATAATTTCCATTGAAGCAAGGAAGACAACAGTGAGATTTAATTCAGATTTCTAAATTGCGAAACTCTTGGGGAAAAATAATAACGTTTCTTCTGATTGAATAGCGAGGTCAAAGTATTATCAATTTAAAATTAACACTGAGAGAATGATGACTGGAGCTGGGAGAAATGTATTTACGAAGTTTTGCTGGCCTACGGGATGGTTTACGACAGTAAGCAGTGAAGACAGAAATTTTTGTTCGTTTTAAAAGGAACTGCAGATAAACAATTCAAGGTTAAAGATTTTTCAAGAAGATTTGTAGATCGGGTTGTGGATGAGGTTGTAGACTTGCTCGTCGAGCCAGTGTGTTTGGTGGCAGACGTTTCATCACCCTGCTAGGTAACATCGTCAGTGCACCTCCGGAGAAGAATTGGTGTTCTGTCCCACTTGTTATTTATATGCCTTGGTTTGCTGGGGTGGTCAGCATTACTTCCGGTTCTGTTTTTCAATGAATTGGACCTGATCTACAAACAAATGTGTTTGTTGATGGCATTCCAATTGGAATGCCAGGCCTCAGGAATTCCCTGGCACGTCTGTTTGGTTTGTGCTATTATGGATGTGTTGTCATAGGCCAAACTAGAAGAAAACTGATAATAAGGATACACTAACACCAACTAGCCACCAAGAGGCAAGACCAATTCTCACTGGTCTCAATACAAATGGACAAAAAAGGACACGAATTCGACCGGAACAACACATCCATAATAGCACAAGCCAAACAGAGACATGCCAGTGAATTTCTGGAGGCCTGGCATTCCAACCAGAACTCCATCAACAAACACATTGAACTGGAGCCAATATACAAACCACGGAAAAACAGAACCGGAAGTAATGCCAACCACTCCAGCAAATGGAGGCATGTAAATAACCAGCAGGACAGAACACCAGCGCCTTACTGGAGGCGCACTGATGATGTTACCTAGCTGGGTGACAAAACGTCTGCAACCAAACACGGCGGCTTGGCGAGCAAGTCTATAAACTTCAAACAATTCAAGTAATGGAATATGGGGAGAGCAGGGTAGAAGGATTAGCTTCAAATACGTTGGCAAAGGGCTGGTGTGAACATGATAGAACAACACATTCTATGTTGACAACCTCTATGGTTCTTTATTACGTAATATGGGACATAGGAACATGCTGGAAACACTGATAAAGTGTAGTCGCAATATCACCAAGTTTTCTCTTACAGTGCTTTGAACTATAATCACTTTTGTAATGTAGGAATGTCATGTAATGTACGATGTCTATCGCATGGTAGACTGATTTAATAAGGTTAGAACACATGGGATCCAGGGAGAGCTAGCCAATTGGATATAAAAATTGGTTTGATGGTAGGAGACAGAGGGTGGTGGTAGAAGGTTTGTTCAGACTGGAGACCGGTGGCTGATGGTGTGCCACAAGGGTTGGTGCTGGGTCCACTGATGTTTGTCACTTATATAAACAATTTGGACGAGCATATAGGAGGCATAGTTAGTAAGTTTATGGATGACACCAAAATTGGTGCTATAGTGCACAGTGCAGAAGGTTATCTAAGAGTACAACTGGATTTTGACCAACTGGGCAGTGGGCCAAGGAATGGGGGATGGAGTTTAATGCAGGTAAATGATAAGACAAACCAGGGCAGGACTTACACAATTAATGATAGGGCACTGGAAAGTGTTGTTGAACAGCCAGACCTAGGGGTGCAGGTATATCGTTCCTTGAAAGTAGTATCACAGGTAGATGGAGCGGTGAAGAAGACATCTGGCACGTTTGCCTTCATCAGCCAGAGCACTGACAATAGGAGATAACAAGGTGTAGAGCTGGATGAACACAGCAGGCCAAGCAGCATCAGAGGAGCAGGAAGGCTGACGTTTTGGGCCTAGACCCTTCTTCAGAAATGGGGGAGGGGAAGGGGG
>NC_063346.1:51595171-51662802 GCF_021869965.1 Rhincodon typus
GTCCCTTTGTCCATTTCACCAACACGAGCACTTTGTAAAGTGTTTTTAATGCATAAACTGGTCGAAATGTCCAAAGCATGGACAACAGGTACCACACTAAAAAATCTACAGAACAAGTTCAGGTGATGAAGGGTCTAGGCCCGAAACGTCAGCCTCTCTGCTCCTATGATGCTGCTTGGCCTGCTGTGTTCATCCAGCCCTGCACCTTGTTGTGTCAGAGGACAAGGAGGTGGGATAGGTAGCATGGCTGGTTAAAGGGGACTTTAATGTAATAGTTAGGAAGGATATTAGCTTTGGAGAAGTGAAATCTGCATGGGTAGGGCTTAGAAGAGGCAAAAAATGATAGTGGGGGCTTTATATAGTCCTCAAACTGTAGTTGTAATGTTGCAGAAAGCATTCAATCGTAAATTAGAAATGCAAATAATAAAGATATTGCTGAAATTATGGGGAACTTTAACCTTAAGATTGGGTAAATCAAATCTGTAACAATACTGTAGAAGTGAAATTCCTCGAGTCTGTATGAGATGGTTCTCAATACATTGAGGAACCAAATAGAGGACAAGCCATCCTGGGCTGGCTATGTGTAACGAGAAAGGAATAATTGGAGTAACTGACACAAAACAGGAGAAGCGGCCCAGCCATGGCTAACCAAGGATATTAAGGGTAATATTAGATCCAAGGAAGGGATATATAAATTGGTCAAAAAGAGCAGCAGACCTGAGGACTAAGAGCAGTTTAGACTTCTGCAAAGCAGGACAAAGGGATTAATTAAGAGGAGAAAATAGAGTACAAGAGGAAGCTTATAGGGAAAATTCCAACTGTCTGTAAAAGATTATATTTGTATGTGATGAGAAAAAGATTAACAAAGACAAATATACGTTCCCTTACAATCAGAAACAGGGGAAGTTGTAATTGGAAATGGAGAGATGGCAAACCCAATAAATACATACTTTGGTACTGTCTTCACAAAGGAGGACACAAATAATATCCCTAAAATGTTGGGGAGCACATGGTTTAGTGAAAGAGCAAGAGGAACTGAAGGAAATAATGGTGTTGGGGAAATTGGGATTAAAGGCCAACAATTCCCTAGTGCCCAATAATCTATATCTCAGAGTACTTAAGGAAGTGGCCCTAGACGTAATGAATGCATTTGTGGTCATCTTTCAAGATTCTATAGACTCTCAAATGGTTCCTTGGCTTGGAGGGTAGCTAAAGTAACCCCACTATTTACAAAAGGAGGTAGCGAGAAAACAGAATTATAGATCGGTTAGCCTGACTTTGGTAGTGGGGAAAATACTAAAATCCATTCTAAAAAATTTAATAGCAGAGAACTTGGAAAACAATGACAAGATTGGATAGAATCAGCATGGATTTATGAAAGGGAAATCATACTTGACAAATCTATTGGAATTTTTTTTGAGGATGTAACTAGTACAGTTGATAAGGGAGAACCTCTGGATGTGGTTTACTTGGACTTTCAGAAGGTGTTCAATAAGAAACCACAAAAGATTAGCATGTAAAATTAAAATACATTGGATTGGGGGTACCGTACTGACAAGGAGAGAGAACTGTTTGGCAGACAGAAAGAAAGGAACAGGAATAAATGGGTCATTTTCTGAGTGGGGTGTAGCAGGGAACAGTACTTGGACCCCCAGCTATTTACAATATAAATTAATGATTTAGATGAGGGAACTAAATATAACATCTCCACATTTGCAGACAACATAAAACTGGATGGAAGGCTGAACTGTGAGGAAGATGCAGAGATGCTTTACCATGATTTGAACAAATTGAGTAAGTGGGTAAATGTATAGCAGATGAAGTATAATATAGATAAATATGAAGTTATTATCTGAATGACAACAGATTAGGAAAGGGGAAGGTGTAATGCGACTTGGATGTCCATGTAAATAAGTCACTGAAAGTAATCATGCAAGTGCAGCAGTGAAGAAGGCAAATGGTATATTGGCCTTCATGGCAAGAGGATTTGAGTACAGAACAGAGATGTCTTGCTGCAATTGTACACAGCACTGGTGAGACCACACCCTGGAGTATTGTGAGCAGGTTTGGTCTCTTTATCTGTACAAAGACATTCTGGCTATGGATGGAGTGCAAAAATGTTTAGCAAACTGAATCTTGGGTTAACAGTCTGAAGTATGAATAGAGACTAGATCAGTTAGAAATATAATAAAATAAAGAACTGCAGATGCAGAATATCTGAAACAAAAACAGAAGTTGCTGGAGAAACTCAGCAGGTGTCTAGCAGCATGTGTGGAGAGAAAACAGATTTCAAGTCCAGTGACCTGTGACCCTTGAACTTGACATCTTAAATTTGCTTTCTCTCCTCAGCAGGTCTGGCAGCATCTGTGTTTCCCCAGCAATTTTTGTTTTTGTTTTAGTTTTAGTCAGAAAATTATTCATGGGAGATTAGAAGAATGAGAGAGGATCTAAAGAAACCTATAAAATTCTAACAGGACAAGACAGAAAATGCACGAAGGATGATCCTGATGACCAGGGTGGGGTGGGGTCCAGAATCAGAGGTCGCAGTCTGAGGATATGAGGTAGATTTTTTTAGGACTGCGATGAGGAGCAATTTCTCCAAGCACAGGGTGGTGAGCCAGTTGAATTTTCTGCCAGAGAAAGCACTGGAGGCCAAAACATTGAATCGTTAAGGAGGAAACACATATAGTTCTTAGGGCTAACAGAATCAAAGGATATGGGGCCACCAATAGGAACTAGGTACTGAATAGGATAATCAGTCATGATCATATCAAACAGTAGGGCAGGCTTGATGGGCGAAATAGCCTGCTCCTGTTCCTACTTTGTTTTTATGTTTCTATGATTCATAAAATAAAAGATTCAAGATGTCCTTAAACACATAACTGTAATTCAATGGACATTTAAATCATACATTAAGCAATATCAACACAAACATAGACATGTTGTGTAGCCACATATTTACAGTGTAATTATTTAAATGCAAATAGAAAACAAAATATACTATGTCAAAAATATGCATAGATGTTCAAAGATATATTTATGCATTATTGCAAACTGCAGATATGGAAACTCTGTGTGCCTGCTGAAGCCAATCGTCAGTAATCTCTTTGACATTTGTGCTTGCATGAAAAATGTATTTTGAATGAAATTTTCCACCATGTGCAAAGAGCATCCCATGCTGGCATAATTTGGTTTGTCAATTGAGTTTTCGGTGCTAATTTAATCTAGCTTTTCACGAGACTGGTAAAATACAAACTTATGTAGACGCAGTGCAAGTGCTACCCTTGAAGGCATGTTCTGCTTAATGGACCACATCCAAAATTGCATGTGTTTATCATTTATGGCTTCCATGAATTGAACCATCACCCCAGCAATTACAAACAGGGACTGGAACGTGAAAACAAATCAGTAAATAATGTTTATTTCCGGAAATTAATGCTTTGATATTTGAGCTGTTGTTCCTCTAATCAATGCATAGTTTGCTTCTTAATGGACTGGAAATCAGGAAGCAACAAGCCTGGGAACTGGTGCTCAGGAAGCATACAGATGGTTCTTTTCATCAAATCATGCTGCACTTCATCTTGGTCAACTGAAACAGGTGTTAGAATCCTGGTTGATTTTCATTATTGTTATTTTATTCTTTGATCACTTTATTCTGGAGCTGTGAACTGCGAACTGTGAGTTGTAGATTACTTTTTTGGACTGTGGGCAACAGCTTGTGTTAAAAGGAAAACAGACCAAACTAGCTTTTGTTTATTCATGAGGCCAGACTTGGCAATTAACTGCTAGTTGGTTCCTGATCAAAAGTCACTTTGTCACCAAGGAAGAAAATTATGTTTTAAAAGAGAGCTGAAGTTGGCTATTAATGAGGTTAGTACCTGGGAATTAGTTCCAGTAAGTCTGGAAAAGACCGTACACTCAAGCAGATGGCAGATGTTAATGGTAACTGGAACCTTGGGGAGGAGGTGATTAGTCTGTCCAGTTTTGTTGGTGTTTGAGTTGGGGTTTGGACTGAGAAGGAATCTGGCTGTTGATGCTACAGCATGAAAATCTGAAAGCTTCCTGTCTAACTTCCTTTATCAGTTCAGAGGATAGAAAACTAAGTTTTATAAGTATTATTGCCTTTTATCTGAGTGAATTGTAAGGGTAACCCTGATGACATCTCCGAAAATCAACAAAGAAACCACCACCTTTGCCTGTGGAACAACAGATTGTGAAAATTAGTTATCTGGCCAGTTTTACTTTGTTTTGTTTATCCTTAACTGTGTTTGTTTCTTTGTCTTTTTTGTGAAAAGAACTGAAACAAAGGTTTTTGGATTTAAAGCATAGTCCAATTAGTTCACTTTGTTTAACTTTTGCTCTGCTAATGTTAGTGTATTGTTAATAAATTGCTCAGTCTTTTGTTTCAGCTACAGACTTGGTTACTAGAATTGATTATTTACAAAGTCTGGGATTGGTTATTCATAAAGCCTGTTTAAGAAACATTGGGGTCAATTTGAGGGACTCTGGAGGTGTTAATTTTACTGTGTTGTGAATACAAAGGTAGAAAGACTGATTTGGTCCAGCTGTTGTATGTGTTATAAAACAGGACAGAGAGAAGCATGAAGCGAAGTGAAGTGAAAGAATGAGGGAAATTAACAAAACGAGGAAAAATATTAAGAGTATTTGAAAAAAGATCATGACCCAGAGACAGTACAAAAGAAACAAAAAGATTAGAGGCAGGCCAAAAGAAATCAGCAAAAGGATAGAGAAAGAGGGGAACAATGCATGAGGGACAGAAAGAAATTAACTGAGTAAAGGAAGTAAGTTAAATGTTTTACATGTAGGGATTATTGCTGCTTTCTTTAAAGTGATCCTTTCAACTAAGTATCAGGCGATTCTTTTAATAAGTGAATGTTTGCCCCAAGGCCATTATTGGTTTTCGTAAGGCTGAAAGAACCATTTGACCTTCTAAAGAAACTACTGGATGAAAGGAAAAAGTGAAACAACGCTTTAACACAATCAACTTATTTATTCTACAGCTGTGTGCAAAGCTGAGAAAAGCAACCTAAAACTTTATTGGTTAATGAGCAGGATGCTATTGGTAGCTGAACAGTCAGGTGTTTGAATAAGATTAGAGACAATAAACTGCAGATGCTGGAATCTAGGTAGACAAACATAAGAACTAGGAGCAGGAGTAGGCCGTCTGGCCCCTCGAGCCTGCTCTGCCATTCAATAAGATCATGGCTGATCTTTTTGTGGACTCAGATCCACTTACCCGCGTTCTCACCGTATCCCTTAATTCCTTTATTGTTAAAAAAAAACTACCTTTTTTTTAAAAGCGTTTACTGAAGTAGCTTCAACTACTTCACTGGGCAAGGAATTCCATAGATTAACAACCCTCTGGGTGAAGAAATTCCTTCTCAATTCAGTTCTAAATCTGCTCCCTCTAATCTTGAGGCTATGCCCTCTTGTCCTAGCTTCACCTGCCGGTGGAAACATCCTCTCTACTTCTATCTTATCTATTCCCCTCATAATTTTATATGTTTCTATAAGATCCCCCCTCAATCTTCTGAATTCCAATGAATATAATCCCAATCTACTCAGTCTCTCCTCATAAGCCAACCCCCTCAACTCCGGAATCAACCTAGTGAACCTCCTTTGCACCCCCTCCAGTGCCAATACATCCTTTCTCAAGTAAGGAGACCAAAACTGCACACAGTACTCCAGGTGTGGCCTCACCAGCACCTTGTACAGCTGCAACATAACCTCTCTGCTTTTTATTTCAATCCCTTTAGCAATGAAGGACAAAATTCCATTTGCCTTCCTAATTACTTGTTGTACCTGCAGACCTACCTTCTGTGATTCATGCACAGGAGGCACGATAGAAACATGAGGCTGGTAGAACACAGGAAGTTTCTGGAGGAAGTCAGCAGTTAATGTTTCAGGTATTACCCTTTTTCAGGACTTGAATGAGATGGTTTGTGGGCAAGCATCATGTTTTTTCTACGTGAAAGATTAATTTACTCTACCTAAAGTTTTAGATTGTCTGTCTGCTGACTGTGCAATTAAAATGTCCTTTTTCCCGACTGGAGATGGAACCTGTCAGCCTGAATCCTTGCTTGTTGCTGTGGAGGAGCAATGTAATTCCTCAGCTAAGTCATCCAATGCTTCAACTTAGAACGCTTCATGGAAATGCTAGGTATTCAACAGAAAAAAACTTTTTTTTTTAAAAAAACGTTCAACACTGACATCATTTCAAGAACATACTGGAAGTCAGCAAAATCAAGCATGAAAAAATGAGAAATTGGTGAAGATGTTTGACGACAACATCAGATATTTCATTAGTGTGTGCTCTTTACCCGCTTCTCCCCCTCTCACTCCAGGAATTTTCTCATCCTCTTTGGTCATCTGTTCAATGATTCATTAATGTTTCCTCCTATCTATACCTAAAATTTTAACTAAATCATTGAGGACGTGCTGACTGCACTCTCTGTGATCTGGGATCAAAGAATGTTACAAGGGGGAAATCAGAGGGTCTACAGTCTTGAAAAATAAATGAAGTGTTTTGTTTATAATAGACTTCACTCATTCAAACTGAATGAATGAATCTTCCGTAACTGATCTCCCATCCTGGCGGGACATCACTACTTTCACGAGCTGCACGTATGCTGCAATAAGTATGCCGGCATTCCTGCAAAGCAAACGCTGTCTTTTCCCCAGTCTCAGCAATTATCACCGAAGAACTGAAAGAGACCAATCCTTTGGACAGCTGTGTGCAGTAAGGAATGGGTAGACTCCCAGTCGGATACACACTGAAAAATTCATGAACAGTAGAAAGTAGGCCACGACAGCAGCTTCTATTCAAGGACTGGTTGGAGAATTCGAACGGTGGCTGCGACAGAAACGGTTTAGTTTGCATTTATATCCAGGCTGTTCAGAGTTCCCAGCTGTGATGCACAGCGTCCCGCTGACCATATGTCAGTATTCACCGCTGAGGAACAGCATAAATATGCGTGACTGTTTGGGAATCAAGCACTGGAGATCACTAAACGTAAGCATGAAAACAATAATGGCACTAAGGCCGGACAAATCCTCCTGACCTTTTGAATGAAAGCAGGTGTGGAAATTGCTGATATTTTAACTAAAATCTTCTTCTAAAGCGTTCTCGATTTAGGAATCGTCTGTTTATTTCGGAAAACTGTAAATAAAACTCAAATGTTTAAAACAAAATGAGAGGACAAAAAAACCCAGAAAACTCGGTCTATTGTCTAAGGTGATTCTTGAATCTGACCAGTGGTGCGGGAGAAACATCTCCTCCATGAAGCCGCTGAGTGGCCCTAAATAAATAATAATGACGATTCCAATAAGGGCACAGAAAGGAATGAGCATACGCCCCTTTCGGTTAGTCAGAGACAAAGGAACAGGAGTGTTCAGAGCAGCAACTATCTGCTTTGTTAGTGATTCCAACATTTTTTTTTAAAAAAAAGCGGACATTCATGCCTCCGGTATTGAACAGCGGACAGACCAGGTGAAATCCGGACCAATGATATCTGTTCTTTCCAAGTTTTTGGAATCTGTAATTAGGGGCTGGGTGACTGAGCGTTTAAATATATTGCTGATTAGACAACATGAATTTGTAAATGTTAGATATGTCTTCTGATTTGATGTTTGCAGGAATTATCTTAAGTAGTGGATAGGGGAATGTCTAGGGTGTAGCTTATAGAGACTTCCAGAAGGCCAGGTTCAAGTCTCAATGATGCTGCTTGGCCGGCTGTGTTCATTCAGCTCTACACCTTGTTATCGCAGATTCTCCAGAATCTGCAGTTCCTCCAGAATCTGCAGTTCCTCCTATCTCTATACATGCTTTTCCAAGTGGTGTTTTATAAATTTCCACACAAGAGACTTATGTCAAAAAGTAAAACTGGGAAACTGAAAGCAATTTATTGACTGGTTTAAGTTAGGAGATTAGTTGTGGTAGAAGATGATAATGACTGAGTTTTCACAAGGAGATGGTTACCATTGCCAATACCTGAGATATCATTGCAAGATCAGACTCCTCTTTCTAGATGCTCTTGAAATGTCGACAGAAGGTCACAAATGTCCCATTGCTGCTGTAAAACCCCATGGTTAAAGTATGACTCCTGATGATCAGCATCTATGTCCACCTGAGCAGAATTTGAAGTGTCCTACCAGTGACTGTCCACTGCTGTCCCTTCTGCAGTATCTGATCACATGTGCTGTGCTCCTTACCAGGTACCACCCTATCTCTGCAAAACCGAACCCAGGTTGAAGTGTGTACCTCTGCAGATAGAGGGTGTTCAGAGTATCTGATGGTGCAGCCTTAGAGTGCTGGTCCTCTTCTGAGGACTCCTTGGACTCATTCATATCCTACAGGTGCAATACTAGTGCAGGAAGTGATGAGCAAAGATGTTTATTTCACTTAGGTTCTGAACAAAATAGAGTTCCAAGTTAGCATACTGCAGTTCATGCCGTTTAATGTATTAGTGAAATTGATAAGTGACAGTTAACGGCAAAGTGGTGGTGTAAAATCTGGCATCATCACCTATATTTCAATCGTTAATAGCTTCTACAGGTATCAACTTGGCACTCTTTAGAGCTTCCTTCTCCATTAAGTTCAGCATGACACTATACCCAGCTCTCTGTTGCCCTGGAATAGCGTACTGACTTTCCCTGCCAAGGGGACCGAGGAATTAACTGAGTGCTAAGATAGAGTCCGAGAGCTGTACAGCATGGAAACAGACCCTTCAGTCCAACTCGTCCGTGCTGACCAGATATCCTAAATAAATCTACTCCTATTTGCCAGCTTCGGCCCATATTCCTCAAAAACCTTCATATTCGTATACCCATCCAGATGCCTTTTTAAATGTTGTAATTGTACCAGCCACCACTTCCTCTGGTGGCTCGTTCCGTACACCCACCACCCCCTGCTTGAAAAAGGTGCCCCTTAGGTTTCTTTTAAGTTTTTCCCCCTCACCTTAAACCTATGCCCTCTAGTTTTGGACTACCCATCCCACCCTATCCATGCCCCTCATGATTTTATAAACCTCTATAAGGTCACCCCTCAGCCTCCAATGCTCCAGGGAAAATAGCCCCAGCCTATTCAGCCTCTCCCTATAGCACAAATCCTCCAAACCTGGCAACATCCTTGTAAATCTTTTCTGAGCCCTTTCCAAGTTTCACAAATCCTTCCTATACCAGGGAGACTAGAATTGTATGCAGTATTCCAAAAGTGGAGGAACCAATGTCCTGTATAGCCACAACATGACCTGCCAACTCCTATACTCACTGCGCTGACCAATAAAGGCAAGCATACCAAACGTCGTCTTCGTTATCCTTTCTACCTGTGATTCCACTTTCAAGTGGAATGAACCTGCACTTCAAGGTCTCTTCGTTCAGTAACACTCTGCAGGACCTTACCATTAAGTGTATAAGTCCTACCTTTCCAAAATGCAGTACCTCACATTTATCTAAATTAAACTCCATCTGCCACTCCTCAGCCCATTGGCCCATCTGATCAAGATCTGCTGTACTCTGAGATAACCTTCGCTATCCGCTACACTTCCAATTTTGGCGTTCTCTACAAACTTACTAACAATACCTCACTTGTTCACATCCAAATCATTTGTATAAATAACAAAAAGCAATGGACCCAGTACCGATCCTTATGGCACACTGCTGGTCATAGGTCTCCAGTCTGAAAAACAACCCTTCACCATCATCCTCTGTCTTCTACCTTCGAGTCAGTCCTGTATCCAAATAGCTAGTTCTCCCTGTATTACATGTGATCTAACCTTATGGAGTGTTAAAATGTTTTAAGAGGGGGAGTGTGAATATGACTGAAGTTCGAGGAAAAAGTCGGTTAGAAAAGAATATATGCGACGGCATGGTGTATCAGTTAGAGATGTGTAGTGCAGAATACTCGTAGCAAAGCAAGAGTGATGGCTGCCTAATGACACTGGCAGGATACTCATCTTGTTTGTCATTGAACCTTTTTCAGCAGTGCTTCCAATTTCTGGCCACTCTAACTGCTGACAGCCTTAGCCTTAGCAACCTGCAGTCGCATCAGCTTGGTGAGGCTGGCTTGCCTCCTGCAATCATCAGGAAAAAGGATTTCTCTCCCTTCCCCCATTACCTCCAGGAAGAAGGCTGTGAACTGGGCACTGGTCCTGCCATACTCCTCCTTTATTGCTGCTTCTGGTGCCTCAGCTGTCTGCCCTCCTGTCCCAGGAACCTGGTGGCGGCTGATAATTGGTTTAGTTTGGGAAAGAGCAACTGCAAGGCAGAGCATTAGGTTCCTGCCCTCAATATGGTTTAATCACTCCGGCAGGAACTAATATGAGAACATTCCAAGATCTATGATCTCAATTTTTGTAACAATAAAGTCTGTGAGCTTCTGACACTTGTTGGATGTACTTGGAGATTATCATATGATCTCTTAACAATACCTTTCAAATATAAGCAAACAGCCTGTTTTTTCTATCCCTAATATTTTAAGAATAATAAATAAATGTGTTCAAACAAAATAAGTAAGAAACATGTATTTACTAATCTCATAATACTCACATTAGTGTCTTGAAAAGTAACTTTAACTGCTAGAGACTCTAGGCAATCCTGGAGGATTTCAACCCTACTTCACCCCAAGGCTCACTATTCTCTCCCCAGGCACAAAGCAACATTGTGAGTGTGATATCAGTAATTGATTGTACTACTGGATGTTTCTCACAACTGAAGTGAACGCGGCAAGAAATTTTCACACATCTGCCATTTGTCTGTTTTTACCAGACTACAGCGATCCAAAGCAAGAAATCTGGGAATTCAGAAAATAGCTAACTGACAGGATTATATGACTGCTGCTCTAGTTTGAAACATCTTTGCTCTTTTCCCTATTGTGTGTGAATGTTTTCACTAACTCAGTAATTTTGCATCTGCTTTCATTTACATAGTTCAGACTTGAGCGCTTAAATTTTAGTCTCCTGCTGCTAAGTCCAGGAAAATGACTTGTCCCACCTAATGATTCCGTTTTGAACTCCAAGCATTGTTAGTGTATGATAATTAGGTTTATTGAAAGAATACAGTTTCTTTGAAAGGCTGTTGGGATTCTCTGCTCTAACTTCCACTATAACATTCAGCGTTACAGATTTCTTAACCTGCAATATATCCTCCCCCCAAGGTCTCCAGCCTTACACATGCCGGCCATCAGCTAACTCAATTAACTCTGTGATAGCAAGAAATGGTTGAATGTACTGCATACTGCAAAGACTTTGTGCCCTGGCAACATTCCAGCAATAGTACAAAAGACTTGTGCGCAAGAACCAGCTGTGTTCCTAGCCAAGCTATTCCAATACAGTTCTGGTATTGGTATTGACCAGTCCATGAGATTCGTGTGAAAAGCTCTCCATTGGTTGGAGTCAAACTGAGCACAATGAAATATGGTTGTGGTTGTTGGAGGTCAATATCTCAGTATGAGGTCATCACTGCAGGAGTTCCTCAAAATAATGTCATAGGCCCAACCGTCTTCAGTTGCTTCATTAATGACCATCCTTCCATCCTTCGGTAAAAGGTGGGTATGTTCATTGATGTTGCATTACATTCAGTCCCATTTGTGATTCCTCAGATACTGAAGCAGTCCTTATTTAAATGCATCAAGACCTGGACAACATTTAAGCTTGGCTGATTTAGGAATCTCCACATCACAGAAGTGCCAGGCAATGACTATCTCCAACAAGACAGAATTCAACCCTCACCCTTGACATTCAATGGCATTACCATCACTGAATTCCCCCACTAACAACATCCAGGGGCTTACCATTGACCAGATCATATAACCACTGAAGCTACAAGCGATGTCAGTAGCTGAGATTTCTACAGCACATAACTCACCTCCTAACTCCCAAAATCTGTCCACCATCTGCAAGGCACAAATCAGGAGTGTGATGGAATACTCTCACTTGTCTGGATGATTGTATCTCCAATAATACTCAAGAAGCTCAGCACAGCCTAGGATAATGCAGCCCACTTGACTGAAATGCCATTTAACTCCTTTAGCATTCACACTTTCCTCTGCTGATGCAGAGTAAGAGCAATTTGTGCCATCTACAAGATGCACTGCGATACATTCACCGAGGCCCCATAGTTAGCACCTTCCAAGCCTGTGATTTCTACCAACTAGAAGAATGAGGACAGCAACTACATGGGACCACCACCACCTGCAAGTTTCCTCAAAGCTCCACACCATCTTGACTTGGAACTATATTGCCATTGCTTCACTGTCATTGGGTCAAAATCCTGAAATTCCATCCCTAACCACATTGAGTTTATCTATACCAAATGGAGTGCAGTGGTTCAAGAAAGCAGTTTCACCAACTTCTCAAAGACAGTTCGAGAGATGCAAGATGCTGATCCAGCCAACAACCACCTACATCCATCCTGTGAATGAATGAAGTATTGAATTTAAAGCTGGTTCACAATATGGAATCACTTAAGATAGCAAAACTGTAGATTTATCCATATCAAGCCAGCATTAACTAAAATAAAAAAAAGTAGTGAGAGGATTGTGACAAATTCCGCATTAAACAGCAATTAAAACAACAGTATAACGGTAAAATTTGGGAACTTGCACCCATTTTATTTTATCCTGGTTATTCACAATTCTAGATGCCCTAAAATTATTTCTTTCAGTCTCTGCCAGTCACTCCTGAATTCTGTACTAGACTATCTGATCATAGAATTGATAGAATCCCTACAGTGTGGAAACAGGCCCTTTGGCCCAACAAGTCCACATCGACCCTCGGAGCATCCCACCCAGACCCATCCCCCTATAACCCATCTAATCTACACATCCCTGAACACTCTGGGCAATTTAGCAAGGGCCAATCTACCTCGCCTACACATCTTTGGACTGTGGGGAGGAAACCGGAGCACCCAGAGGAAACCCACGCAGACACGGGGAGAACGTGCAAATTCCACATACGGTCGCCCGAGGCTGGAATTGAACCTGGGTCCCTGGTGCTGTGAGTCAGCAGTGCTAACCACTGATCAGATAGGCCAATGGGCCGAGGAATGGCAGATGGAGTTTGATAAATGTGAGGTGCTGCATTTTGGAAGGGCAATCAGAGCTGGACTTATACACTTAATGGTAAAGTCCTGGGGTCTGTTGCTGGACAAAGAGACTTTGGGATACAGGTTCATGGTTTCTTGAAAGTGGAATCGCGGGTAGACAGGATAGTGAAGAAGAAGGCATTTGGTGTCCATACCTTTACTGGTCAGTGCATCGAGTGTCGGAGTTGGGAAGTCATGGTGTGGCTGTACAGGACATTGGTTAGAGCACTTTTGGAATAATGCGTTCAATTCTGCTCCCCCCGCTATAAAAAGGATGTTATGAAATTTGAATGGGTTCAAAAAGATTTACAAGGACATTTGCCAGGGTTGGAGTGTTTGAGCTATTGGGAAGAGGCTGAATAGGCTGGGACTATTTTCGCTACATGTCGGAGGCTGAGGCAATGACCTTATAGAACACTGAGTAAGGGTCACTTGATCTGAAACATTAACTCTGATTTCTATCCACAGATGCTGCCAGACCTGCCTAGCTTTTCCAGAAATTTCTATTTTAGTCTAGTCGAGGTCTTATGCAAGTTTAAGGTTTGGAGTCCAGAACGAATTTTGTTAAAGACTGATTCTACAAACAAATACAGCTGTGCCAGTGTCAACCTCCATTAGAACCAGCGGCCTTTTAACCAGACGTTCATTTTGATTGGTTCTGATTTGGATGTTGCTAAGAAATTTAACTGTTCCAAGCCAGATGTAGGTGGGCTTTCCAGGGTGTGCACACTTCTGGATGCTGGCCTTTGAGTTCCACTAATCAATTCAGGCCTAGTCAGACTCTTTTGCTGTCTCAAGTCTGCATGCCAGCAGCAACTACAATGGCTTGCCAGCCAGGTTCCTGAAGAAATGTTAATCGTTTGGCTTTGTTTTGGGGTTTTGCTGTGGGCTGACCTAAAGTTCCTCTATTCAGGATATGCCCTGAATGAGGCTATGCAATTGACTTCAGTCAAATAGTGTCCCCCAAGCTCGGTGATCCTGGCACGGGTGTTCACTTTCATCGGCATACTCTGTAAACTCATATGCTCAACTTGCTGCACTTTCTAATAACAAAGCCAGTTGTAGTGCCTGTTTGAAATCCAGTTGGGCTTTAGCTAGTAGGTTCTTTTGCATGGTTATATCATTAATCCCACAAACCAAACATTCTCTCAGTATCCTCATTAAGCATTAAACCAGCATCATATGCCTCTGCCCATTATCTTAATCTTGTCAAAAATCCCAACACTGATTCTCCTGGTTCTCGAATTGTCAAGTAAGTGCCTCAGATTTAGAGGAGGCTTAGGATCATGATATTCCTTAACTAAATCTCTGAACTCTTGAAAGGCTTTAGTATCTGGTGCCTCAGGAAACAATAGGTTCCTAATAATGAAAAATACTGCGGGTCCAAATGTTGTCAGGTGAATTACTTATTGCTTTCATCTGCCCCAATGTCATTTGCCCATAAAAATAACACATTCTGGTGAAGAGTTATCAGACTCGACACGTTAGCTGTAGTTTCTTCACACAGATGCTCCCAGACATGCTGAGTTTCACCAGCAATTTCTGTTTTTATTTCCAGCATTGCAGTTCTTTGTTTTAGTAAACTTAAATTCCACTCCACTATATAAGGCCTCATGAATGCTTGCCAAAAAATATAAGCCCAAGAGTGGTGAAATTTAAAGATAAATTTTGTAAAATTATTTAGCATTATTAAGGGTTCCGATAGGATAAATTAGGAAAGATTATTTCCTCTGGTTGGGGAGTTAACGATCATGAGATGTCAACAATTTGAAATAGTTGCTAAATGGTAGAAAAAAACTACAGGAGAAATGCTATTACGCATTATAAGAATAGAGAGTAGATACAGCAGAAGCCATTTCATATTTCATAGAATCGCTACAGTGCAGATAGAATCTGTGCAACCTATCAAGACTGCACCGAACCTCTAAAGAGCAATCCACTCAGAACCACCTCTTCCCCCCAACCATTCCTCATCTATTCACCTTGCAGTTAGCATGACTAATCCACCGAGCCTGCACATCCCTGAACATTACAGGGCAATTTAACATGGCCAAACCACCTAACCTGCACATCTTTGGATTGTTGGAGGAAACTAGAGGATCCGGCAAAATCCCGCACAGACACGAGAATGTGAGTCGCCGAGGGTGCAAAGTAGAAAATATGTTTTAAAAACTATACAAAATACAGCATATATGAAAAACAGTAAAATCAAAAATTTAAAACAGCTTGAAGTATCATCTCTAAGGTTTTTCTCATGGTTGCAGTCCTGGAACGTGTCTTGTAACAGACTGCCACTAAGTCCCAGACCTGTAAGAATTTCTAAAGGAACTAATCATGTTTACTAGTCCAGTACTCATATTTTTAATGGTGTACTTGAGCAATTCATGGGACCTACTGATTTCTCACAGTTTTGGTGATCTGCTTAGTAAAAGAGATAGGTCTTTAATCATATAAAGGTTGCATTGCACAAATCACAAAAATCCACATTTAAACAATGCTGGAAGATTGTAATATTGCACAGGACAGAGATGAGAGGACAGATTCTTTACAAGTGGAGTTTAAATGATGACGTTATTTTATCTCTGAATTTTAAAAGCACAATGGCAGGTCACTGCATCACTGAAAATCAAATGAGTGGAACAAACACTTTTTTCACTGTACAATCCATATTCATTGTTATAAAACTGTCTGTAATGAATGACATTTTAAAGATTAGTATCTCATAAAATATTAGGATTCCACACATTGATTTTGTTCATTAAAGTAACAGCTTTATCTAATGCCTGGTTAAGTGTCTCGGAGACTTCTCAAGGTTTCATGTACAATGAATTACTTTGAAATACAAAGTTTCTATGTCTAAGAACAACAGCAGCCATTTTGCACAGCATGATCCCACATTTATGAATGCAATCAATGATCAATGGGAGAGAAAGAATGTTGGCCAAATCACGAAGACAATTATGTGTTCAACTTTGGTGCTTTGATGTCTGTATGTTGCAAACTATGTATATATTATGTATATGAATATAGGCTTACTAAGCTTGTAACTGAGAAGATCCATTAAAAATTAGGTTTTTTAGATGATAGTCATAGCATTTTACATTTAGTTCATTCAACTGACATTGATCAGTACTTGGGAAACTAACTCACACAGACACAAAAGCAGATTTTAAGACTACTATGGACTCTTTAATGTCCACTAAAATGAGTAGATGGGGCTTTGATTTGACATCTCATGCCAAGAATGATGTCTCTGATAATAGACTACTCATTTAGTCCTGCACCAAAGTATCAGTCTACAGTAAGTGCTCATTTTAAAGACTGGGACTTGTAATCATCACAGCATGCTACTAACTGAGCCACTTTTGATCAGGAAGGTCATCTTAGCTCATCCTTCCAGCATGATCCTGTAATTCCCTACCACAATGATCATTCAATTATTTCCTAAACTATTTTGGTACTTTCATTTACACTACCCTTTCTGGAAATTTAATGTAGGTGTTCATTTTCCATATGAAGAACTTCTACTATCAATCATAAACATCCCCTAACTACAACAAACCAGTTACCACTTGTTCTATTGAAAGTCTAGTTTGAAGTAATTTTCTGAATCTACACTACCCACACTGATGCTATTTCTTATATCTCAATAAGGTCACCTCACTTTAAGTTGGAATGCCCCAAAACACTCGTGTCTTTCCTTATAACTGTCATCTGATGTCAACAATCAACCTTGTGCTTTATATCTTAACTGTCTTCAGGTGCTGAATATCTCCCTTTGTGTCTCATGATATTCAAAGTGTGGACAGGCCAGAGCACTGTATATTTAAGTTTGTCTTTTTTTTCATTTTGTATTCTATTGCAGTTCAATTGTTCAACAAAACTGGTCCACAGGTTCAAGTTCTGAATTAGGCAAGACAAATTTTGATGGAATTAGGCAGGAGCTTGCGGGGGTTGATTGGAGTAGTTTGTTTGCAGGCAAAGTGAACTCTAGTAAATGGGAGGCCTTTAAAAGTGTGACAACTAGAGTTCAAGGTCTATATGTTCCTGAGAGGGTGAAGGTCAAGGTTGGTAGGAGTAGGGAACCTTGGATGACAAGAGATATTGAAACTTTGATCAGAAAAAAGAAGGAGGCATGGGTCAGGAACAGGTAGGTGGGATCAAATGAATCCCTGGAAATGTATAGGAGATGCGGGAGTTTCCTGAAGAAGGAAATCAGGAGGGTGAAAAGGGGGCATGAGTTAGGTTTGGCTGAGAAGATTAGGGTGAATCCAAAGAGATCCTTTAAGTATACTAAAAGAAAAGAATAACTAGAGAGAGAATAGGACTCCTCAAGGACCAAAGTGTACATGTACGTGGGGAACCGCAGGAGATGGGTGAGGTCCTTAATGAATATTTCTCCTTTGTGTTTACCATGGAGAAAGACATGAAGACTTGGGAACTTGGGGAAGTTAGTGGTGATATCTCGGGGACAGTCCATATCACATTAGAGGTGGTGTTGGAAGTATTAGAATGTGTGATGGTGGATAAATCTCCTGGTCTTGATCAGTTATACCTAAGAACCCTGCAAGAGGTTAGAATGTTGTGCCCTTATTCAAGAAGGACTGCAAAGAAAAACCTGGGAATTATAGACCATTAAGCTTAACGTCTGTGGTAGGTAAATTACTTGAGAAGATTCTGAGGGATAATATATACATGCATTTAGAAAGACAGGGTTTGATTAGTAGTAGTCAGCATGGCTTCATGCGTGGGAGATCATACCTCACAAATTTGTTAGAGTTCTTTAGTGAAGTGACCAGGAAGGTTGATGAGAGCAGGGTGGTATACGTGGTCTATATGGATTTCAGTAAGACCTTTGATAAGGTCCCACATGGTAGGCTGCCCTGGAAGTTAGATCACTTGGAATCCAGGGAGAGTTGGCAAATTAGATAGACAATTTGCTCGATGATAGGAAGCAGTAAGTAATAGTGGAAGGATACTTGTTGGACTGGAGGCCTGTGACTAGTGGTGTGCCTCAGGGGTCCATGCTTGGCCCATTGCTGTTTGTTATCTATATCAATGATTTGGATGAGAATGTACAAGCATGATGAATAAGTTTGCAGATGACACCAAAATAGGTGAAATTGTGGACAGCGAAGAAGGTTATCAGAAACTGCAGCAGGATCTTGACCAGCTGGGAAAGTGGGCCGAGAAATGGCAAATGGAGTTTTATATAGATAAGTATGAGGTGTTGCATTTTGGAAAGTCAAATCCAGGTAGGAGTTTCATGGTCAATGGTAGGGCCTTGGGGATCAGGTGCACAGTTCTCTTAAAGTGGAGTCACAGGTTGACAGGACAATGAAGAAGGCTTTTGGCACACTGACCTTCATAAGTCAGGGCATTGAGTATAGAAGTTGGGAAGTTATGTTGCAGTTGCACGGGCACTTGGAGTATTGTGTTCAGTTTTGGTCACCTTAATGTAGGAAAGATGCTATTAAACTGGAAATAGCACAGAAGAAATTTACAAGGATGTTGCCTAGACTCAAGGGACTGAGTTATAGGGAGAGGTTGGACAAGCTAGGACTTTTTCCTTTAGAGCATAGGAGACTGAGGGGGGATCTTATAGAAGTGTATAAGATCATGAGAGGCATGGATAGGGTGAATGCGTTCAGTTTTTTTCCCAGGATTGGGGAATCGAGGTCTAGAGGGCATCGGTTTAAGGTAAAATGGGAAAGAATACATGGGGACCTGAGGGGCAACTTTTTTAAACAGAAGGTGGTACACATATGGAATGAGCTGCCAGTGGAAGTGGTTGAGGCGGGTACATTAACAACATTTAAAAGGCATTTGGCCAATACATGGATAGGAAAGTTTTAGAAAGATATGGGCCAAGTGCAGGGAAATGGGGTTGGCATGGATGAACATTTTGTTTGGCATGGACCAGTTTGGGGGAAGGGCCTCTTTCCAAGCTATAGGACTCTATGACTATGATTCTATTGCTTTCTTGATTGCTGCTCCACAGCTGTTCAGTGTCAGATACACTAAACAGCCAGAATCTCTTTCAATTTCAAACTTGGTTCACCGTTCACAAGATAACCTACATTGGCCATTTTGTTCTACCAACACACAATAATTTACTCCTGTTCATATGAAATTCCATCTGTCGTAGTTCCACTCCTGTACACATTTTCCAGTTCACAAGATTTTTCCTAAGATTAAATTGTTCTCCTGATTAGCATAATCTATAAATGTGACCAATTTACCTTATTTACTTGGATCCAGAAAGTCAATGTAAAATTTGAAAAAAACAGAATGCCAGCAATTGCCAGAGGATCCAGTGATGGTGTTTCCATGCATCTGCTGCCCTTGTCCTTTTAGGCTGGTAGAGGTTATGGATTTGAAGGTACTGTTGAAGGTGTTGTTCACAAGTTGCTGCTGTGTATCTTTGTAGTTGATATATCCTGCTAACATGTGTTAGTGGTGGAAGGAGTGAATGAGCTTAAGGTGGATAGGGTTCCAATCAAGTGGGCTGATTTGTCTAGGATGCTGTAAGCCTATTAAGCATTGTTTGAGGTGCACTCATCTGGAATATTCAATCACAGATTGAACACCTCTACTATTCTATCACAGATAGACTTATGCCTTGGTGATGGACAGTCTTTGGGGAGTCAAGAGGAAATTTACTTATCACAGAGTTCCCAATCTCTAATCTGCTCTTGTAGTCATACTATTTATTTAGCTTGTCCAGACAAGTTTCTGATCAAGGGTAATATTCAGAATCTCTATTCAAGTAGCAACGTAATGTTGTTAGATGTCGTGGGAAGATGGTTGTCTTTTCTCTGGTCAGAAGAAGGGTCATTGGACCCAAAACATTAACTCTGATTTCTCTCCACGGATGTTCCCTACCTGCTGAAATTTTCCAGCAATTTCTGCTTTTGTTTCTGATTTCCAGCATCTGCAGTTCTTTTGTTATTTTTTATCTTTTCTCTTGTTGGAGACAGTCACTGCCTGGCACTGGTATAGCATGAATGCTACTGCCCACTTATTAGCTCAAGCCTAAATATTGTCCACGTATTGCAGCTGCAGACGCATACTGCTTCAACATTTGAAGAGTTGCACAAATGGTATTGAAGATTGTGAATTCATCAGCAATATCTCCATTTCTGATCTGATGTTGGAAAAAGGTTATTGATGAAGCAGAAGAAGATAGTTGAATCTAGAGCACTATCCTGAGGAACTCCTGCAAGGATGTCCTGTGGCTAAGATGTTTGGCCTTCATCAACCACAACTGTCTTCTTTGTGCTAGATATGTCATAACCCAACTAATGGTGAAATCCCCACTCCCCCAGTTCTCATGGATATTAGTTTTGCTAGGGATCCTTGATAGTCCGGTCAGCTGTTTTGTCCATGTTTGGACTAAGCATGTAATGAATTCTGGAGCTGTGTGGCCCTGGCAGAATCCGAATTGAGCACCATTAAGCAGGCTATTGCTAATTATGTGGTGCTTGATGTCTTTCATTATTTTGCTGGGAATTGAGAGTAAACTGATCTGTAGCTAGTTGGCTGTATTGGATTTGTGTTTTTTTTTGTGGTTGGGATAAACCTGGGAAATCTTCTACTTTGTTAGGTGCATGCTAATGCTGTAGCTGTACTTGAATAGCTTGACTAGGCATGTGGCTAGTTCTCAGCATATGGCTGAAGACTTGCATTTGTAATCTTGAGGTGTCCAAAATAGATCAGCCACTGATAGTTCTGGCTGGAGACTGTTGCAAATGCTTCAGCAATGTCTTTTGCCCTGATATGTTAGGCATCCCTTTCATTGAAAATTGGGAATTTTGTAGGGCCTCTTCCAGTTAAGTGTCTAATACTTCATCATCTTTCAAGATTGCAGTATTGCAGAGCTTTATTCTGATCCTTTGATTGTGGGATCATTTAACACAGACTATAGCATGTTGACTCTGCCTTTTAGCATGTGAGCAGACTTGTATTGTAGCTTCACCAGATTGGCATATCATTTTTGGATTAGACTGGTGCTGCTCTTGGCATGGTCTCCTACACTTCTCACTGAATGAAGAAAACATTTCAGGATTTGCTCCTAATTGAACGTAGTTGATTTTCAGTGGAGCAAATCTCAAAAGAAAAGAAAAGCACACCCTGGAAAAACCACAGATGCATTTATTTAGTTTCCATTTACTTCTATCTGCATCTGTTGCCTCTTTGCATGGTTTCAGAAAGACTTTTCTCCAAAAGGTACCATTCTACAGAATGCACTGTTATGTCCATTGATGTACATTCTCATTAATATATGGCCAAAAACAGTTAAAAATATTCAGTGATTATTTTTGAAACTGTGGGAGGGTGCACATTAATATCTGTATCATCCAGTGTCTCTGTCAAGCCCCTAGCAACTAGCCTTGCTTTAGCCTTATAAGTTCAATCTGCAAGCCCATTTTGAGTACAAATCCAATTATTTGGTACCTCAGAATAAACTCCAAACTTTTTTCCACTACATAATTCCCTTTGTTTTGACTCATTATTTTATGTTATTAGTTAATTGGCAACCACAAATATTCTACAGTCATGAAGACTTCTACCTTTTTAGTATTGTTCCAGGCTTATTTGTGACCCTTTTTAACTTTGTCTTCTACTTACCTGGTCTGAGAATTAAGATTGACAGTTAACTATTCTTGTTGCATCTCCAGGCGAATATGGTTTAACCAATTAGCATTCTCTTCTCATAATATATAAAGCGGTATTTTTTT
The DNA here is from genome assembly GCF_021869965.1 of Rhincodon typus. NCBI lineage: Eukaryota > Metazoa > Chordata > Chondrichthyes > Orectolobiformes > Rhincodontidae > Rhincodon > Rhincodon typus. Next base: position 51,617,014 of record NC_063346.1, read on the forward strand.
TTGTTCAAGTCTATTTTTTGTGTTCTAGTCTGAGTGCAAGATGAAAAGTTTCAAACTAGTGTCTCATTTTAGCAATATTAAAGTCTAGATTTGCAATTAATTCTGATTATTCATGAGGAATGAAACTCAGTTTGACTTACATATGTTTGATAAGTACTGTCTTACTACATAGTTAGTTTCCTGTTCCATACCATACTCTCATTTGTTGCATACCAAATTCCTTTTTTGGATTAAATTTGTCTCTCTGATGGTCTCATATGATACTTCAGCTCTCTGAATCTATTGACTCTTAACTTTGTGGAAAACCTGTCTCCTGCAGTTAAAGTGTCAAATGTTCCAACAAGAAATGGAACTAACTGAAGTACTTTTTACATCAGGAGGACTATCACACAGTGTAAAAGGCAATTTGGGATTCTGTCTATGGGCTAATTGATAGGGACTATATTGTCCAGCCATCTGAAATAAATCATTTGCAATAGTAAATTCCCCTTTATTGACTTTGCTCATGATCCAGTTCTGGTTTCTAACCATTTTCCATAATTTTGTCTTTAATAACCATTTTGTGCTTACTGAGTATTACTATGAAAGTAGGAAATCTACATGTCTACAAAATGTGGACTGAAAGTATTTCCATCCTTATCATGTCTTTAAATTTGTTGAAACCAGCTCGTTAAAATCATGCGCCAATGGAATCTTACAATAGGATATGATGGCATACTGTAATAAATTTTACAGACTTCACACTTCTCATTTCATCTCTTTTCTTTATCTTGTATATTTTTCATCAAAAACACCTCTGTCTTTTAGCAAGATTTTTGATTTTTTGACAAATCTAAATAAATTTAAGGCAATTTGCTTTTTGTCTCATAAACTTATCATCGGATGTCAATGATACTTGTCTAATGTTCTAATAAGAGACATCAGATTTTGTTAAGGGAATACGATAATGTCCTTACTGAATAAACTACAGGTTCACTGACTTTCCAAAAATTGTGCTCCATTTTAAGTTTGTTTTGTGCATTTTCAAAGAAGATTAACCAGTATAGATATCTGAGTAGACACTACATCCCCATTTTCAAAATTGGCTTATTCCAGCTCTTTTAGATGAAACAACATTCTTTAGTAGCCTCAATATGTTGTTATCATTAAACCTAATGATGTGATATCTAACATGTAATACTTTTGTACCCTTTTAACCTTGTAAATCCTTTTTACTTTGTGAATGAGGATAATACTTTAACAAATCTGTTACATGTACTGTCAAATCCAAGCCACTATTGAGCATTGCACAGTTCAATAAGTACTCGGCAAACACATTCATAGTTGACTTCTTGTGACCAATATAATTTGTTTGGGTTCATCATTATTTCACTCCCTTACTCAGAATTCTTTTTGCTATTTTGAGGACCTTGTATCTCCACTTTGGGCAATTCATCATATAGTGGCCCATCAAGTCCCAGCTGAGGCACCTATTAACTGTTCCTTGAGTAATTACTAGGATTTTATTTTTATTCATTCATGGATGAAGGTGTCATCCATGAATCCAGGCTAGCATTTATTGCCCACCCCTAATTACCCAGAGGGCAGTTATGAGTCAACCACATTGCTGTGAGTCTGGAGTCACCTGTAGGCCAGGCGAGGTGAGGATGGCTGTTTCCTTCCCCTGAAGGACATGAGTGAACCAGATGGGACTTTCCAACAGTTGGCAATGAATTCAGTCACCTATCACCGTTGTTCCAAATCTGTCTTCTACTTTAACAGTCAAAGCTGATAAGGTGCTTTCTTTCTCAGTCTGCGTGCCTTTAATTGTTACATTGTATTGGCATGTGTTCATTGCCAAACTTCAGAATGATTGAAGTAATCATTGAGCCTCTGTTATTTGTGGCACTGTGCATTAATTCATTTATTCTGTTTATGCTGATGGAAATGACCATTTCCTCAAGGTTGTTTTTAAAGTAGCAGAGAACAAATGGAGTACCCTTTTCAAAGAAACTGGAGATTAGTTAGGATCATTGCCTGTCCATATGACAGACCTTAGCACAATCTAGCATTTAAGTGCTACTTCCGTTCCAGAGATTCTCAAATTGAATGTCTTGTTTTTTACACAACCTGTTAGAGTCCGTGGTATATTCTTAAATGTTTTGTTTTCCAGAAATGATCAAAGTTTTTCCTTGCCTCTCAAGCACTCAACGCATCATGTTTCTTTGTAAATGGCATCCAATAACTCAAATAGAAGTTTCAGACTTTCATTACAATCCAAGTGATGGGCATCAAGCTCAAAAAGTATTTCACTTCTGATTTTACTCCTGAAGTAACAACATCAAGATCATACTTCTCCTTCCCCCTTTTTGGTTGGAAGGTGACACATGTCCATAGGTCTACTTCCTTTTCTATATCACTCAGAATGGAAGAACATTTCAGGGCAATCATACCACAACAATTTACACTTGCTTGAGGTCATTTTCCACAAACGCAACTGGGATTGTAGCTTTTCTGCTTGAATATTGTCTTCCTTGGCTTCTAGTCTTCAAGCTTTTAGGCAATCATTATCTACAACCAATTTTCACTCCCAAAAGTCAATTAATGAAGGATATAACTAAAGTCAAACTTTACACGCTTATATATTTTTATAGGGTTACACTTGACAAGTATATACATCATAACCCAACAATTAATTTCAGTATATTTATAGGCATTTAAGTGAATCACCAGTAATGATTACTACCAACATGATCAAAGTTGGCATAAACCTGATTTTTGTTGGTGACATCAACATGCGAGTTGGAAAGGACATAAAACCTCTGGGGAGATGTAATTGGTCGACAGGGATAAGGAAATGCAACAACAACGGTATCCTGTTCCTGACAAAATGTCTAGATCATGATCTTGTCATAACCAAAACCTTGTTCCATGAAGGGACAAGTGAAAGGTCTCATTGGTAACACCCTCACTCTAAGCTGTGGTACCTACTCAATTACTTCACCTTTGGAACCAGAAACCACAAAGACATATGTATCACCTGCATCATGACAGGAGCTCGTGACTGCTTGATGGACAACTGCCTAATTCATTCTATCATTAATGTCAATGCTGCTCTGAAATAACAATGGCAACAGAAGCAATGCTACAGGAAAATCAAGGACCCTGATAATACACCTCTTTTAAGCCAGTATCTCAATGCAGACCTGATTACTGCCAAGACCAGAAACAGTGAGTGTGCACAGTACCTAGCCTGTCCTCCAGTCCACTATACCTTTGATAAGCTCCTCTCCAGCAGGAAACTTATCTACAGAATAAATGAGGAACTATTTAGCCACCTGCAGGCCAGACCCAAGATCATCCCATCCTCTGTCATTGATAGTTACTTCTGTGCACACTTGGAGGCTCCATGCCATTATCGACACCTACACCATTGTGCATGACAGTATTTGTCCTACATTAAACATTCATAAGACATAGATTCTCTACCAATCTGTTTTACCACTGTGCATTGTTCACCCAACCCAGACCCACTCCCACAGTTATCAAAGGTCGTAATGAGATCTTGAACAATGTTGACCACTTTCCATACCTTGGGAGCCTATTGTTAACAAGGTCGGACATCAATGAGGTTGAACACCATTGGCACCAAGCGCATGGTCTACAGAGCAGCAATGATGCGGATGTGGACTATGTATAACAGGCATCTCGGAACACCTGAGAGGTACCCACCAATGCTGCCACCCTCAAGATCCTGCAAATCCATCGGCTGGATAGACACACCAGGATCAGTGTTCCTACTCAAGCCAATACTCCCAGCAAATAAAATCTGAAAGAACTGCGGATACTGTAAATCAGGAACAAAAACAAAGTTCCTGGAAAAGCTCGGCAGGTCTGGCAGCATCTGTGAAGGGAAAACAGGGTTAACATTTCTGAGGAAGGTTCACTGGACCCGAAACGTTAACTTTGTTTTCTCCTTCCCAGATGTTGACAGACCTGCTGAGCTTTTCCAGGAACTTTGTTTTTGTTCCCAATATTCCCAGCATCTTTTTATATTAAAAAATTTATTCATTTTTGTGGGATGTGGGCATCACTGCCTGGCCAGCATTTATTGCCTATCCCTAGTTGCCCTTGAGAAGGTAGTGGTGTGCTGCCTTCTTGAACCACTGCAGTCCTCCTGCTTTAGGTTGACCAACAATGCCATCATGGAGGGAATTCCAGGATTTTGACACAGCAACAGTGAAGGAACAGCAATATATTTCCAAATCAGGATGGTGAGTGGCTTGGAGGGGAACTTGGTGGTGGTGGAGTTTCTATGTATCTGCTGGGCTTGTCGTTCTAAATGGAAGTAGTCATGGGTTAGGAAGGTGCTGTCTAAGGATCTTTGTTGAATTTCTGCAGTGCATCTTGTAGATAGTACATACTGCTGCTACTGAGCGTCTGTTGTGGGGGGAGTGGATGCTTGTGGCTGCTTTGTCCTGGTTGGTGTCAAGCTTCTTGAGTGTTGTTGGAGCTGCACTCATCCAGGCAAGTGCAAAGTATTTCATTGAACTCCTGACTTTTACCTTGTAGATGGTGGACAGGCTTCAGGGAGTCAGGAGGTGAGTTTCTCGCTGCAGTATTCCTAGCTTCTGACCAGCTCTTGTAACCACTGTGTTTATGTGGTGAGTCCAGTTGAGTTTCTGATTAATGATAACACTCAGGATGTTGATAGTGGGGGATTCAGTGATGGTAACATCATTGAATGTCAAGGGGTGGTGGTTAGATTGTCTCTTATTGGTGATGGACATAGCCTAGCATTTGTGTGGTGCGAATGTTACTTGTCACTTGTCAACCCAAGCCTGGATATTGTCCAGATCTTGTTGCATGTGACCATGCACTGCTTCACTATCTGAGGGGTTGAGAATAGTGCTGAACGTTGCACAATCATTGGTGATCATCCCCACTTCTGACTTTTTGATGGAGGGAAGGTCATCGATGGAACAGCTGAAGATGGTTGGGCCGAGGACACTACTCTGAGGAACTCTTGCAGAGATGTTCTGGAGCTGAGATGACTGACCTACAACAACCACGATCATCTTTCGATGTGTCAGGTATGACTCTAACTACCAGAGAATTAGCCCCGTGATACCCAATGCTTCCAGTTTTGCGAGGGCTCCTTGATGCCACACTTGGTTGAATGCAGCCTTGACATCCAGGGCTGTCACTCTCACCTCACCTCACTTCACCTCTGGAATTCAGCTCTTTTGTATAAGTTTGAACCAAGGGTGTAATGAGGTCAGGAGCTCAGTGGCCCTGGTGGAACCCAAACTGGGAGTCACTGAGCAGGTTATTGCTGAGCAGATGCTGCTTGATAATGCTGTTGATGGCATCTTCCATCACTTTACTGATGATCTCAAATGTAGACTGATGAGTCGGTAATTGGTGGGTTGGATTTGTCCTGCTTTTTATGTACAGGACATACTTGGTCAATTTTCCACATTGTAAAGTAAATGCCAGTGTTTGTAACTGTACTGGAACAGCTTGTCTAGGGGATCAGCAAGTTCTGGAGCACAAGTCTTCAGTACTATTGCCAGAATGTTGTCAGGGCCCATAGCCTTTCCAGTATCTAATGCCTCTGACCATTTCTTGGTATCACATGGAGTGAACTGAATTGACTGGAAGACTGGTATCTGTAGTGCTGGGGACCACTGGAGGAGGCCAAAATGGATCATCTACATAGCACTTCTGGCTGAAGATTGCTTTGAAAGCTTCAGCCTTATCTTATGCACTGATGTGCTGGGCTCTTCCATCATTGAGGATGGGGATATTTGTGGAGCTTCTTCCTTCAGTAAGTTGTTTAATTGTCCACCACCATTCATGACTGGATGTGGCAGGACTGCAGAGTTTAGATCTGATCTGTTGGTTGTGGGATTGCTTAGTTTAGTCTATCACTTGTTGATTATGCTGTTTGGCATGCAAGTAGTCCTGTTTGGTGGTTTCACCAGGTTGACATCTCATCTTCAGGTATGCCTAGTGCTGCTTTTGGCATGCCTTCCTGCACTCTGTTGAACCAGGGTTGATTTCCTAACTTGAAGATAATGGTTAAGTGGGGGATATGCTGGGCCATGAGGTTATAGATTGTGCTGGAATACAATTCTGCCGCAGCTGATGGCCCACAGCATCTCATAGATGCCCAGTCTTGAGTTGCTAGATCTGTTCGAATTCTGTCCTATTTAGCACAGTGATAGTGCCACACAACACAATGGAGGTTATACTCAGTATGAAGGCAGGACTTTGTCTCCACAAGGACTGTATGGTGGTTGCTGTTTCTGATACTGTCATGGACAGATGCATCTGCAGCTGGCAGATTTGTAAGGATGATGTCAAGCATGTTTTTCCCTCTTGGCTCCCTCACCATCTGCTGCAGGCCATGACTAGCAACTATGTCCTTTAGGATCCAACCAGCTCAATCAGTAGTACCGCTGCTGAGCTACTCTTGGTGGTGGACGTCAAAATACCACCCCCCCCCCCCCCTCCGAGTACATTTTGTGCCCCTGCCATCCTGAGTACTTCCTCTTAGTGTTGTTCAACATGGAGGAGTATCACTTCATCAGTTAAGGGAGGACGGTACATAGTAGCGGTGAGGAAGTGGCAAAGACAGATAAATATTGGGGAGAAACGAGGCAGACGAGGAGACAAAAACACAAGGCAGAAATACAACCAGCTAATAAAGGGAACAATTCAGATGATCAGAGTATTCATTCTTCAACTTCTTAACCCCTTTCCTTCACCCTTCCTTCGGCAACAAAGCCACAAAGAAGGTGTGACCAAGTAGCAGCAAACAGCACTAAGAAAACCCACGAAGGGTGGGCAAGCAAACGGAGGTCAGGAACATTTCACGTAGCTTCCCTCAAGAGTCCGATTTCAGATCCGCGTCGTCGGGACCAGATCCACGTTCAGCGAGGTCCGACTCTGGAAACAGCGCTTGGGTCAAAGGACAGCAGAAATCGATGTATCTCCGGATAAAACAGCCTGTCAGGACCGTCACCGTTAGTAATTTTGTCACATTGGCTGGGCAAGCAAATCACAGTGGCGGTGATAAAATAACTAATAGTGTTGGCGCTAATTGCGATAATCATTCCTGACACATTTATTTATTTTCTTAGAGCAGCACTCATGGCTGTTTCTCGAAAATTGCGTACAATGTGTAGCGTGAGACCAGGTTCTGGTCCTTTGGGGCCAATTGAAAACAGTCACTCTGGAGCAGGAAAGATCCCAAGTACTTTATAGAATAGCCCTAGCTCAAAGAAGCGGCTGCTTCCGAGAAAACCCCAAAGCAGCTATTGTGTGATTTCAGAGCGACAGTAATGGGATGGCCTGTGGACATCACCGATCAATAAAATGCTGGCGTCAAATCCATTAAGGGGTCGAGCAAAAAGATACCTGCTGCTCCCAGATGCAGGAGGGAAGCATAACATCGAGGGGGAAGGCAGGGAAAAAAGAAAGAGCAGAGGTGGAAGGAGGAGTGGGGAGGGGAGGTATGGGGGAAGGGAGAGGAGACGGGTAAGGGAAGTGAGGTAGGAGGGGAGGTAGAGGGAGACGAATAGGAGAGATTGGGGGACAAAGAGGGAGCGCAAGGGGTGTGTAAGGCGAGGGAGAAGGCGTGGGAAGAGGACTAGAGGATGGGTGGAGTAAGATAGCGAGAGGTTTGAAATGTGAATAGCTTATTGAAATAATGGTAGTCAGTCGCCAGATATGACATAGAATGAATACAGTTGTCGAGAGGTGATGAACAGAAACACATGACTGCAAACAAAAAGTGAGTAAGGAACAAAGAGAGAACAGAGAGTGAGAGATATGAAGGAATGGAGTGTGCGTGTGGAAGCTATGATGGTGACCAGAGAGAATGAGGGAGGCAGAAAGTAGGCAACCATGAACATTAAGACTATTAGTTCCCTCACTCTTGAAACTGACAACTCATCCCAGTGACCTATACAGTAGTGATGCCCTCGTCCAATATGTAAGTATTCCTCCAGGTTGCTACTGGAGAGTGGTCATTACTAATATCCTATTCTGTCCCTCTATTTGACAAACAATATCTTTCAGGGATCGAATCCGAGAACTAGTTATACGCATACACAAATACAGATGACCAAGATACCCAGGGACCAACAGACACACCCTAATGGCCACGCATCTTAAGCATTATATTGGGTATTGCATGGAAGGTAACTACTACACTCCACATGACAGTCTTCTGCTCACTTAACACAGAGCAGTCCTGGGCTCCCGCTGTCTAAACCCAAACATTTAATTTGCCACGTCCCAACATAATAAAATGGAAATCTCACTAGATATCGATCTTTTGTTCTTTAATAACATACGTGGGAGGGAAATTCGGGAAGTAATGTTTGCATTCTGGATGTAGATCTGTCAATTCTCCTAAAACAATTGCACTATTTTATTGGAAACCATTATTAATCAAAACTATCGTATAAAAAGATAGGCTATTTGCAGTGCCCCAAACCTCCGTTAACACGATTTCAGAAAGATGTTACTTAAATCTTTAATTCCAGTCTCACCGTTGCGCGTAAGTGTGTACCCAAGGCTTTCAAAAAAGGGTATTCTAGTAAATGAAAATAGGCATTTTAAAAAGTGCTTGACTACTTTGTCCTTATGGACAATAAAAGCTGTGAATCAGATACTATCTGAGCAGTATTATTCTCGTTTATCTAAGCGATTACAATGAAAGGCAATCAGCAGGTTAGAAGAGTATTCATTAAGTTTAAAGAATAACATTGTACCTTGTGAAAAACTCATATATTCGGTCCAACTACCATACAATGAAACTGGAGAAGGAATCTAAACGCTAGTATACGTTTGACAAGAGGTAGATAGACTACAATTGTACTTACTAATTCGAAATCCAGCCTGTTACCGATTTACTTGCTCCGACTCAGCAACTGTGAGTCAACCCCTGATGGTTGTATTTACTGTGGCTGCAGCTGCCAGGTTTGCATTTATTTCCTCGACCGAGTCTGGTTGTCCTTGGTATGTTTGGCGGGATTGTAACTGCCAGTCCCTGATGCAACTTTCTGAGGCTGAACCAATGCTGGTGTATTATCTGTGGCTGTATTCAGTCAGTCCTAGCTGTAATTTCTGTGGTTGAACGCAGCTACTGATTCGTACATTAGTAGTGGTTGACCCAATCCCTGCTTTCATTCTCTGGGTGTGTGCAAGCGGCTCGTATGTATATTTTCTGTGGTTGCATACAACAAGTCTCTGGTTTAGTTTCCCGGGCGGAACATAGGTAAGTTCTACGGCGGCTGAACAAAGCCAGTGTCTCATACAGCTTTATCCTTTTAGTAATGCTGCTTCTCCCACTGTCAGCCTGTGCATTGATCTCTCTCTCTGTCTCTTTCTCTCCAGTTACAGCACCACCCAACTACTGAACAGCTCCACGTCCAGACGTCATCACAACCAATCACCAAGCGGGATCCCATATTATTCAACTGCGCCTGCGCTCAGACTTCCAGGCTATTGTTCGAATTGTCACAGTCCCTGTCGATTTTTCCTGCACAGAGATCTGAACTGTACGGTTTTGTTTGTGTGATATATGGATGGAGGGGTGGATGGGAGGTGCGGTATTTGCTCTTTACTGAAGTTAATGAACTGCGATAAGTTATTAGCGAGCATTCGGTAATAAAATGCCTTGTCTGAGAATCACATCATCATAAAGTGGAGACAGCCCAGTAAGAGGTCATCATGTCCATTCTAGCTCTCTGCATGGGGCATCTCAGCTAGTCCCACTGTCCCCACCACCTTCCACATGGCCCTGCAAATATTTCTCTTGAGATAATTATCTAATTTCCTATTTACCTCCAAACAACACACCATCCTCACTTGGAACTGTATCGCTATCCTTTCACTGTCACTGTGTCAAACTGCTGGAACTCCCCAGCAGCACTGTGGGCATAGTTAACTACAAAGCTGCACTTCAAGAAGACAGCTCACCACCATCTTCTCAAGGACAATTAGCAATGGATAATAAATGGTGGCATAGCCAGTGACACTTTACGTCAATGAATAACTCTGTAAAAAGTCCAATTCTCAATTGAAAGCCATGATTTAAACTGCCTCGGCTACATTTTCAGGCAGTGCATTTCAGGTTCTTTAAAACTTGTAGAAACGTTTGTCCTTATGTCACTTTTGCTTAGTTTGCCAATCCAAGTCAATATCCTCTGTTCTCGATCCTTCCAGCACTAGGAATGGTTTCTCCCTGTTTCCTCTGCCCAGATCCCTTATGATTTTGAACATTTCTATCAAATTTCCTCTCGATCTCTAAGGTGAACACCCCCAGCGTCTCCAATTTACTCGTGTAACTAAAGTATCTCCTTTTTTAAAAAAACCAAAAGAACTGCAGATGCTGTAAATCAGGAACAAAAACAAAGTTGCTGGAAAAGCTCAGCAGGTCTGGCAGCACCTGTGAAGGAGAAAACAGAGTTAACATTTCGGGTCCGATGACCCTTCCTCAGAACTGATGGTGGCCACCCTCAGTTCTGAGGAAGGGTCACTGGACCCAAAACGTTAATTCTGTTTTCTCCTTCACAGGTGCTGCCAGACCTGCTAAGCTTTTCCAGCAACTTTATTTTTGTAAAGTATCTCCTTCTTGGGGAAAAATATCGTAAATTATTTCGGTATTTATATACTTCCTTCTTGATGTACAACACCCAGAATTGGGCACAGTTAGGTTGGGGCTGAACAGACGTTTAATCAAGGCTGTCAGGGAGGTGATGGCCTAGTGGTATTATCGCTGGACTGCTAATCTAGAGCCCCAGATAACATTGTGGGGACCTGCGTTCGAATACCTGCCACAGCAGATGGTGGAATTTGAATTCAATAAAATATCTTGAATTATGAATCTAATGATGACCATGAATCCATTGTCAGGGGAAAGCCCCATCTGGGTCACTAATGTCCATTCTTATCTGGTCTGGCCTACATGTGACTCCAGATCCACAGCAATGTGGTTGACTCTCAACTGCCCTCTGAGCAATTAGGGATGGGCAATAAATGCTGCCTAGCCAGTGATCACTTATTCTTTTTTAACCAGTTTTACAACTAGCATTGCTACCTTCAGTAACTTACACATGTATTACTCATTCTGGATCTCTTTAGAATTGTATCTTTAATCTTGGTTCCCCTTTTTCTTTCTGAGAATAGTTTATCACTTCATACTTTGCATTGAAATGTACCTGTTGCATGTTGCCTTTTACACCAACCTAAGTCCTTTTGAAGTCTATCCCAATCCTCCTCACAATTCAAAACAATTCGAAGTTTTGTGTTACCAATAAAATGTTAAAATTGTGCTGTCTACCCAAATGAAATTTATTAAGAAAAATCGAGTAAAGCAGTGATTCTAAGGTTTTTTTATTACAGTTCATAGTTTTAGGATAAGAGCTAAGCAGATTTAAAATAGAGACAAGGAGAAAATATTTCTCTCAAACAGTCGAGAATCTGTGGAACATTGAGTAATTTGAGGAGATGGACAGTTTTTTTTTTAATTAGTAGTGGATTAAAGAGGTGGGAAAGCTGGAAAAAAGTGGAGTTGAGGGCGAGATGAGATCAGCCCTGATCCTATGCAATGGTGGGGCTGGACTGCCTACTAATCTAAGTTCTTATTCAGCCAACTTTGTACCCATGTCCATATTATTCCATGGAACTTAATTTCCTTGATCAAGTTGCTGTGTTGTCCCTTTGTCAAACGTTACTTGGGAGTAACCTGTTCCGTAAAGAACTTTAAACAGTCCCAACGACAAGGAACAGCCTTCCAACGGCACGAGGTCATGCCCAGACGCATGCGCTGATATTCCCGAGCATTCTGGGTAAAGGACGCCCGCCCTGAGGAGGGAAGCTCGAGTGATCTGCCACCGGAAGATGCCGTTGCCATGACACCGCACCTGCACGTTTGTGAGGAGAGGATGGCGACGGACGATTTGACTAGGTAGCTGAAAGCGCGGGACAGGCCGGTCAAGGCAGCCCGCAGAGCGGAGATCCTTCATTCTCACCCCACCTCGTCGTCGATTTCGGAATATTACCCTGCCTAAAAAAACGCAAGCGAACAGATCGCTGGGGTAAGAGAGGCAGCAGGCGACAAAATTGTCAGTGGCCAGGAGAACAGTGAAGCAGGGAGGTATAAACTGAGCAACGAACTGTAAAGTACCGTTGTCAGTTGCGAGAGACAGTAAACAGGATACGGCTCTTGCTGGGATGAGGTAACTAATATTAAAGTTATAATAGGCAATTAGTAACAAAATGTTCACGCGAAGGACAAGCCATCATCCTCAGAAAAAAAAGTAACCACGTATAATTTACGAACTCCCTAAGACACAAAATACAACAAAAAAGGTAAGCAGCTTAGGAAACTCTGAATTTACAAATGCAGGAACATTGCAAAAGGAGATATAATACTCATAATTATTCCGGATCATTAACAACCTTTCTTTTATAACTGAAAATATCATTTTTTGACAGAAACTTCGTGTGATTCTATTTTAAGTCAGCCAGCTCAGAATAACTTGGGGAAACCAATATAAGATAACAAATCATGGGATTCAGAGAGGGACAGCAATCTCTAGAAATTTTGCAGGGATGGACTTCACTTGAATGAATATTTGAAAAAAAGGAGTGATCAAAGACAGCAATCGATGGAGGTAGAAGCATAGGAACAGAAACTAAAACATAACAGCATAAGTTCTTTTAGTACCACAACAATTAAAGAGTATCCAAAAATGCAAAAAACAAAGCGGAAATTAATTAGAAATTGAGGATAAGCATAACATTGTAAATATTTTGAATGATTACTTACATAAAAACATACGAAAAAGGAGCAGAAGTAGACTATTTGACCCCTTGAACTTGCTCCACCATTCAATAAAGTCCTGTTTGTTCTTGAATTTTCATCAAAGTCTTTTGAATTCCACATTCACGTCTACCCCCATTAACTCTGATTCCCCTGCTTAACATGAATATATCTACTCACATCTTAACAATATTCAGTGATCCTGCCTAAACAGCCTTGTGAGGCAGACATTTCCAAAGTTGCTCAACCTGCTGGGAGAAAAAAAAACTCTTCATTTCTGTCCTGAAAGGGCAACATCTGATTTTAAAGCATTGCCCCTTAGTTCTGGGCTGACCTACAAGAAAAAACATCCTTTTCATATCTAGAGATAACAAAGTGTGGAGCTGGAGGAACACAGCAGGCCAGGCAGAATCAGAAGAACAGGAAAGCTGATGCTAGAGATGTGTTTGAGGGCATTTTCAATCACCGGAGTGGGGATGTTACGGTCCTTGAAATGTGAGGACACCTGGAATGTGCAGGAGTGGAACGCCCCATCTTGGGAGCAGATGCGGCGGAGGCGAGGAAATTGCCCTCAAGCACATCTCTTGCGTCTCCCACACCTCTGTCTTCACATCGCCTCCCCTAACAAAAAGAAAAATAACGACAGAATCCCCCTTTTCCTCACATATCACCCCACCAATGCATCCAACATATCGTTCTCCACCACTTCCACCACCTACAATCTGACCCCACAACCAAAGATATATTTCCCTCCCCACCCCTATCTGGCTTTCATAGGGACCGCTCTCTCCACGAGTCCCTTGTCCGGTCCACACTCCCCACGAACCCCACCACTCCCGGCACCATTCCTTGCAACCACAGGAAGTGCTACATCTACCCCTACACCTCCCGCCTCACCTTCATTCAAGGCAAAAAGCAAACCTTCAACATCAGACATGGGTTCACCTGAATATCCGTCAACTTGGTCTACTGCATCCGTTGCACCCGATGTGGCCTCCTCTACATCGTGAGACCAAGCAGAGACTCGGAGACCGTTTTGTAGAACATCTGTGCTCTGTATGCAACAGACAACACCTTCCAGTCGCGAAACATTTTAACTCTTCCTCCCGCTCCCTGGGTGACATGTCTATCCTCGGCCTCCTCCAGTGTCACAGTGACGCCACCCGCAAACTGGAGGAGCAACACCTCATATTCCACCTCAGGAGGCTACAACCCAATGGCCAGAACGTGAATTTTACCAGTTTCAAAATCTTCCCACCCCGGTCTCATCCCCGCCTCCTTGATCTGACATAACCTGTCCATCTTTTCTCCCATCTATCCGCCACTCCCACCTCACTGACCAATCCCGACCACTGTCTACATGCACTCACCATCCCACCTACCTTCCCCAGCCCCACCCCTCCTCTCTATTTATTTCTGAGCCACTCTCCGCTCCCCATTTCTGAAGAAGGGTCCTGAGCTGAAATGTCAGCTTTCCTGTTCCTCTGATGCTGCCTGGCCTGCTGCGTTCCTCCAGCTCCACACTTAGTTGTCTCTGACTCCAGCATCAGCAGTTCTTGCTATCTCATCCTTTTCATAACTGCCTTGTTAAGACCATTCAAGACCTGATACACTTTAATCAAGTCACCCTCACTCTTCTAAACTCCAGTTGAAACAAGCCCAGCCTGTCCATCCTGCCAATATGAATCAACCTACTCATTCCAGCTGTTAATCTAATAAACCTCCTCTAAAGTATCTCTAATGCGTTTGTATTTTTCTGTAAACAAGAAGACCAAATCCGTGTACGTTATTCAATATGAGATCGCACCAATACCCTGAGTAAATGAAGAATAACCTATTTACTTTTATGTCCAATACCTTTTGTAATAAAGAATAACATCCAATTAGCTGCCTTGATTACTTGCTGTATCTGCATACTAGCCTTTCGTGACTCATGAGCCAGGACATCTAAACTTCTGTGCACTCTGGAATCCTATAGTCCATTCAAGTAGTACTTTGCTTTTTAATTCATCCTGCCAAAATAAACAACTTCACATTTTCCCATGTTGTATTCCATCTGTGAGATGTTTGCCCAATCACAGAACCTACCTATATCCATCTTTAACTTCCTTAGGTCTTTTTCAGACATACTTTCCTACGTATCTTGGTGTTCATTAGCGAATTTTGTTAACATGCTTTTGTTCCTCTTAGCCAAGTTATTGATGTAAATTGCAATAAGTTGAAGTCCTAGTACAGACTCCTGCAGGACTTCACTTGTCACACTCTGCCAATCAGAGAAATACCCATGCATGCGTACTGTCTCTTTTCTGAACAGACATTTGGCTGGCTGGCATACTGACATGTTACCCCATACATTATGAGCTTTTATTTTCAGCAATAACTTTTGATGTGGACCTTGTCAAATGTATTCTGGAAATACAAGTATAGTACAACTCCCCTTTATCCACAGCGCATGTTACACCTTCAAAGAACTCCAGTAATTTGGTTAAACATGATTTCCCTTTGACAAACCATGCTGACTATTCCTGACCACTTTGAGATTTTTTTTCCTTTCTAGTGGTAAATACAACTGAATGGCTTGATAGACCATTTCAAAGGGCAGCTAAGAGTCAACTACATTGCTGTGCGCCTGGAAGTGCATGTAGGCCAGACCAGGTAAGGAAAGCATTTCATTCCTTAAAGGACATTTGTGAATCAGATGGGATTTTCTGACAAATGCCCTTTGTTTCATGTCATCATTAGCATTTTAATTCCAGATTTTTAAAAAAATGAATTCAAATACCATCATCTGCCATGGTGAGATTCAAATCCGGACCCCCAGAACACTGCCTGGATATCTGGATTAACAGTCCAGTGACAACACCATAAGGCCACCACCACAACCAATATGGGTTTTTGTAAAGGAAATCATGTTTGACAAATCTGCTAAAGTTCTTTGAGGCTATGAAGAGCAGAGATGATTGAGGAGAACTGGCAGATGTAGTTTGGATGTATTTGAATTTTGAGAAGATATTCGATAAGTTATCACATTAAAGGTTATTGCACAAGATAGGAGTTTCTGTGATTGGGATTAATATATTAGCATGGATTGAGGATTGATACCACACAGAAACAGAGTTGGGATTAATGAGTCGTTTTCAGGTTGGAAAGATGTAACTAGTGAAGTGCCACAAGGATCAGTCCTAGAACCTCAATTGTTTACATCTACATTAATGGCTTGGAGGAGGGGCAGAGTGTAATATATCCACATTTACTGAAGATGCAGAAATAGATGGAGGGCATGTTGTGATGAGATATAAGGAATCTTCAAGGGTATCTGGATAGGTAGAGTGAGTGGGCAAAACTTAGCAGATGGTGTTTAATGTAGAAAAATGTAAAGTTATACTTTTTGGTTAGAAGAATCAAAAGAGAGACTATTATTTAAATAGAGACAGATTCCAATAAAATACAACAAAGAGGGATCTAGGTGTTTTTGTGCATTAAGCACAAAATGTTAGCATGCAGGTGCAGCAAGTAATCAGGAAAGCAAACAGAAGTTTAGCCTTTATTGCAATGGGGTTGGAGTTTAAAAATAAGAAAGTCTTGATACAGGGTGTAACTCCTGACTGTGCCAATACTGTGTACAGTTTTGGTCTCAGTATTTAAGAAGAGGCAGCTCAAAGGATTCCTGAAATTAAGGGATTGACTTATTAAAAATGGCTCTTTATTCATTAGAAGCATGAGGAGTGATCTCATTAAAACTTACAAGATTCTGTGGGGATAGACAGAATGGATGTTGAGAAGATGTTTCCACTAGGAGAGAATCTCAAACTAGGGACACAGTTACAGACTAAGGAGACACTCATTTAAAATTGAAATGTGAAGGAATTTCTTCTCCCAGAAGGTTGGGAATGTCTGGAATTCTCTACCCAGAGAGTTGTGGAGGCCAGATCACTGAAGTATTTAAAGAGGAAGGAAATAGATTTTTGAAATATCAGGGAGATGAGTGCTCTGATGAACTACCTTGAAAGAGGAGTTGAGGCCTGAGGCAGATCAGCCATGATCTTGTTGAATGTCAGGGCAGGCTTGAGGGATAAGATGGCATATCTCTGCTACTATTGCTTGTGTTCTGACTGGACCTTCATGATTTTTGTCAAAAGTCCTGTCAACTTTCTCCTCTCTTAGGAGAACAGGCCCTGGTTGTCTCAGATTCTATCTATGTAACTGAAGTCCCTGGAACTTTGTCTTTAATCTCTCCTGCACTGTCTTGTATGCCTTCACATTCTTCCTAAAGTGTGGTTCCCAAAATGGGACATGACAGTGCAACTGAGGTCAACCAGTGTTTTGCAACAGTAACTGTTCTGATGAGGGATCACCAGACTTGAAATGTTAACTCTGTTTTTCCTCTCCACACGTGCTGCCAGATCTGCTGAATTTCTCTAACATTTTCTGTTTTTTGCTTCAGATCTTCAGCATCTACAGTTCTTTGTTATATTTTGTAAAGGTATATTGCTTGGCTCTATTTATAAAGTCCTTATTAACCATTTTCTTAACCTGCCCTGTCACCTTTAGTGATGTGGGTACAAATACCTCCAAATCTGTCTGTTCCAGCACCATCTTTAGAATTACATCCTTTATTTTGTATTGCCTTTCCTTGTTCTTCCTACCAGAGTACATCACTTCATGCTTCTCTGCATTAAATTTCATCTGCTATGTTCGCACATTCTACGAATCTCCCTTTGTCCTCTCAACACCTATCAATATCCTCTTCACAATTCACAAACTTCCATGTTTTGTGTCAATTGCAGATTTTAAAATTGTGCCCTGCACACTTTGGTCTATATTGTTAATATAGATCAAGAAAAGCCGATGGACATAGTGCCGAGCCTCGGGGAGTCCCTACATCAAACAATGCACTTTATTTATTGTCACTCAATCAACTTCACATCCATGCTGTCACTGTTTCTTTTTATTCCATGGGATTTAATTTGTGCTGAAAACTTGTTATGTGGTATTTTACCAATTTTGTTGCGCAAAACCTTGTTCATGATATCAGCTGAATTACCTTATTTGCCCTTCTATGTTATTTCACCAAAAAAACTCCATCAACTTAGTTAAATACAACTTTACCTTAACAAGTGATTACCTTAAATAGTCATTGTTTAAATTGTCATAAAAATGCACAAATTGTCATAGGAACAGCAGAGGGTTTGTGTGAGACACTTGGAGAACTGGATCAAAAGTTCGAGGGTGTCCACCAATGTTACCAGAACTATGCTATCATTGGTATGCACGTGAGTGGCTGTTTTCGTGGACAGGTTGTCAATTGCCATGGAAAGGCAGGAGAACACTGAAAGGCTGCTGGAAGTGCATAGAGGCCTCTATTCTATTTCTTTAGTCTTTGATGCTAAGCATCAGCGGCAAGGCAAGAGGGAAAAGAGGAACCCCAAAGTCACTTCACATGCTCCTTCCTCTTAAGGAGGCTGTGTGGTGCCAGCAGGCACCTGGATGGAGGTGAAACCATGCATATGATTCCTAGGGGTCTCTGGAGGTACAAGGCCCCTTGACGTTCATTCTGTCTGCTGAAATAACTTCACAGAGGCTGATGTCCCATCACCAACTCACCCTTTATTCACACATGAACAGTTCTTGACTATAATACTGCCTCATACAGAGTCATTCACCAGAGTGTCAGTATCTCTGACACTCCCCGTTTTATATGTCAGCCAGTGCTCCCTGATTGGACAAGATTAACTCATATTCTATGATGTCCAGCTGGCTGATCTCATTACAATCACTACACCTGCAATCTCCAACTGTATGGAAGTCGTAACTGAGGATGGTGAGCTTACATCTGGGCAGGCTACTGTCAATATGTCTAAGCCCTCTATCCACAATTGCCCCAAGTCATCCGCCAAATCTTCAAGGCCAAATGGGCTGCAGTGCAGAGCAGGCTTCCTTGACCCCAGCAGGAGACATAGTAGAAAGGCAAGGAAAGAAAATGCTCTTTAGACAGTACGGTGACATTGAAATACAAGTGCATTTCAACATCTGTAAATATATATGCACTTTAAATCATCACATGTGAGATTAATTGTCAATTTAATTGTCGAACCTGGGTAAGTGGCTACTACAGCCTCTTCATACATCCCAATGAGGATAGATGTGATAATGTCAAGACATTGCTCATCTCTGAGAAGTACCCTGGGTAAAAAGGATTTCAGACATCCTTCAACCGTTATGTTCATGACTACAGCCAACACTTAGCACTTTCGTGAAGAGATCTTTTTCACTGATTTGACTATGTCTTACAAGGGAGCATTCACTTATTTAAAGTCAGGTGATGTTTAGTAACCCATTAAAATCTAAACTCTACAATGTAGCGCATTGTTCTGTTGGGGAAAGATGCTTTAAGCATGGCTTCTGTCACTTTAGACCATGGAGTTTAGTCTACTTAAACATTTCATGCTCATTTAGCAGTGTATGGGAATCTATAGATGCTGAAGTCAGAATGATGATGTGTGGGTGAAAAGGATGCATCAGGATGGCACTGAAACTGATAATAGGCATAACAAAACTCAGTATGCAGCTGTTAGATATATAATCATGCATGAAGTCTCAGAAACTAATTTTCCTTTTCGCTATGTGATATTATAACCCTGTTGGAATTATAACTCTTCATCCAATGCCCATGGGAACAGGTGGTGTTTTCATTCTCAAATGTGGGAGCAGCAGATGTTGCGAAGACTTCAAACAATTGTTAATTGTATCTCTTATTGTACAGCAGGAAAGGCAAAGGAGAGTAGAAACAAAAAAACCACCTTCTAGAGCTCTGAAGATGAGAGTACATAGGCCTTGGGGAAGCATTAGCAGTGTCTCCAGTACCCCATACCAGCTCAAACACCGATACCTTGCTGCAAATATCAGTCCTAGAAAGGTTCGGAGCACATGCTGGTGAGCACCTCACTGTGCCAACTCTGCAGCTAGCCGAGGAAGAAACCCCCAGATCACTTGGAGGACTGCCAAAGACTAAGGACTGCCAGAGATTAGGCACCTGCTTAATTCCAGACAGGAGAGGGCCCAACAGTGTCAGCAATCAGGAACTTTGCTCAGATCACAGGGAGCAACAGGGGTGGCAGATAGGTATATGGGATGCAATGACCCTCATTGGCCAGAGGCTACAGGATTGCAAGAACATGATGGGTCCTAGCTGCCCTAAGCATGCAACCGGCTAACTGCCTCCGTAGACAGGTTGGCGGCTGCTATGGAGGACTAGGTCATGCACCTTCAAGGTCTGCTGGAGAGGCACACACATCTGTACTCTATTGCCTCAGCTATTGATCCTTAGGACCAATAGCAAGGCAGCAGGAGGAGGGGGAACCTGATGCACAGTGCAGATTGTCCCTACCCCACAAGGAGGCAGGGTGATTCCAGAAGGCACCCAGCCAGAGGAGAAACATCACACACAGGCCCTTCAGAAATATCCTCTCAAAACATTCCGGAGATGGCTAGGTCCTCCATTTGCACCCTGCCTGCTCCCCTCACCCTTGGAAGTCAAGGCACACTTACCTCTCGCAAGGAGACCCTCAGGGGCCCATCTATCAAGGGTGCCCATAGGATTGACCAACCAAAGTGCTAGGTAACAGAGCAACATCCCAGCTGCAGTCTGGGACAGCATGAAGACATTGTGGAAGGGAGAGAAAGAAAAAAGCTATTGAATGCACTTTGGTAGCAGTGATATTGCACTCTATACAAGCATTAAGTCTGTATAATTTTGATTGTTTTTGCACTACATCTGTTTGTTTGACCTCTGTGTAGCCCCAAGTGTAACTGCCAGCATGATACGAGATGCATAATGGATCATTGTCTCTGTTGAGAGCCTACTGCAGCATGTTGAAGCAAGATGAACAAGGTGTATATACGGCTATGGGTTATGCTGACACCATTGTCCCTTGGTCCATTGATCACATGGAATATGGGGATAACTAGCTATTTGGATACAGAACTGGCTAAAGGTAGAAGCAGGGTGGTGGTGGAGGGTTGCTTTTCAGACTGCAGGCCTGTGACCAGTGGTGGGCCATAGGGATTGATGCTGGGTCCACTGCTTTTTATCATTCATATAAAATGATTTGGATGTAAACGTAGAAGGTATGATTAGTAAGTTTGAGATGACACTAAAATTGGAGGTGTAGTGCACAACCAAGAAAGTTACCTCAGAGTACAACGGGATCTTGATCAGATGGGCCAATGGCCTGAGAAGTGGCAGATGGAGTTTAATTTAGATAAATGTGAGGTGCTGCATTTTGGAAAGGCAAATGAGGGCAGGACTTATACACTTAATGGTAAGGTACTGAGAAGTGTTGCTGAATAAAGAGATCTTCGAATGCTGGTTCATAGTTCCTTGAAGGTGGAGTCGCAGGTAGATGGGATACTAAAGAAGGCATTTAGTATGCTTGCCTTTATTGGTCAGTGCATTGAGTACAGGAGTTGGGAAGTCACGTTGTGGCTGTTCAGAACATTGGTTCGGCCACTTTTAGAGCATTGCGTGCAATTCTAGTCTCACTCCTTTAGGAAGGTTGTTGTGAAACTAGGAATGGTTCAGAAAAGATTTATGAGGATGTTGCCAGCATTGGAGGGTTTGAACTATAGGGAGAGGCTGAATTGGCTGGGACTATTTTCCCTGGAATTTCGGAGGCTGAGGGGTCGCCTTATAGAGGTTTATAAAATCATGAGGGGCATGGATAGGGTAAATAGGTAAGGTCTGTTCCCCAGGGTGGGGGAGTCCAAAACTAGAGGGTATAGGTTAAAAGTGAGAGGGGAAAGATTTAAAAGGGACCTAAGGGGCAACTTTTTCACATGGAGGCTGGTGCGTGTATGGAATGAGTCGCCAGAGGAAGTGGTGGAAGCTGGTACAATTACAACATCTAAAAAACATCCAGATAGTTACATGAATAGGAAGGGTTTAGAGGGATATGGGCCAAATGCTGGCAAATGGGACTAGATTTACGTAGGATAACTGGTTGGCATGGATGATTGGACCAAAGGGTCTGTTTCCGTGCTGTATATCCCCATGACTAAGTGGGCAGTGGTCTGTGGAGTTGTACAGCACATAGAGAGCCTGTGCTTCAGAATCACAAGAGTTCCAGGGCCATACAGGTCTGTGTCCTGTACACTGTATAGGCCTGTGTGTAACGCGGTTGTGCTGTGAAGGGCCTCACATTACTAGGTCATGCAGCTTTCTCCCTCACAAGTCAGGACACTTAGCTCACCCACTGCAGATATGGGTTGCAGATGTTTTCTTCTGCATTGCGTATTTCTGATTTCCAGCATGATGGAAGACAACAGTGAATGATTTTTGGGCAGTGGATTTCAGCTTCCACTCTATGTGTTGATGAGGCCCCAAATATCCAGATCACCTCCTGATGGCCCTTCTTATGAACCTCGTAGAATTTGCAACCTCCTAGGTCTCAACCCAACCTGTTCTCATCATGCTGCATCTGCCCTACTGCCACCCCCCACCATCCCCTGTCATACCAGATGTGGTCATACATTGTCTTCCCCTTGAGGCCAGGGTGCTCCTGACTGTGGAAGGTCCATTCCCACCACCTGCATTACTCCATTTCTATCCATGCTTTACCATGTTCCCTTTACAATTACATTCACACCATTTTGTACTTGTCATCAGTCCTGCTTCCTAACCTGCAGTTCTATATCCAGATGAATAGGTTCCTGAGTCTCCTTCCTGTGGCTCCGAGACATGGCTGCTTGCATGTGCACTTGCAGTGTCTATACCATATGAGCTTCTGGCTTGTGCTGTAGGTTGTGAGATTGCCGTAACACACTGACATACAATGAGATGTACATCCCCTTTGACTGAAGATTGCTTAGCAGTAAAGCAACTGCCTGGTTGTATGACTGCCTAATAGGCATGACACAGCATAGGAAGGCAATGGAAGGCATTGATGCTGCACACGTACTGGTGGGCTCTAAATAAGTCAATGCAAAGGGAGTAAGTGAGCAGCCCTGAGATGCAGTCTGGTCCAGTCCATTAGCTAGATGCCTGTACGAGCACATAAAGTGTCTTTGCATCAGCTAGGTTTGCCCTAAGACATTTCCTAAAGGTCCTGCAAGTGGAGCAGAGAATCATGAGGAGTTGGCAAGTGTTGAATGTTAATATCCATGGATGATAGGCGTGGGTGGTTGTGTGCATGGATTGTACCCTGAGATGCTGTTGTTGTTGAGCAACTTGGAGGCACCTCAGAGTGAAATTTGCCAGGTGCCCACTCTGACTTCCATGTTGAGATTACTCGACATAGAATCATAGATCGTAGAATCCCTACAGTGTGGAAACAGGCCCTTTGTCCCAACAAGTCCACACCGACGCTCAGACATCCCACCCAGACCCAAACCCCTATAAATCATGTAATCTATACATCCCTGAACACTATGGGCAATTTAGCATGGCCAATCCACCTAACCTGCACATCTTTGGACTGTGGGAGGAAACCCACACAGACACAGGGAGAATATGCAAACTCCACACAGACAGTCACTCGGGTGTGGAATTAAATCCAGGTTCCTGGTGCTGTGAGGCAGCAGTGCTAACCACTGAGCCACCGTGCCGACATTTAGCTTGTCTCACATGTTTGGCAAAATAAGTTGCCTTGTTAATGAGGTGAGTTATGGTGTTAGTAAGGCTTGCCAATAAACAAACTATGATCCCTCTTCATTGGCAACTCCTTGCTGACTAGGGGAAACTCACCTCACTGCTCGGCAAACCCATAAAAGATACAGTGAGTTGTTCTCAATATCAAGATAAGCCTCACTGGCTATCGCGCTCAATTTCACCATAAATCCTATCATAGTCTATGTCATTCAAGCCTCCATAAAATTCAGTTCGAAGACTACTACTAAGATTGAGCCTAACCATTCAGCAGCACTTTCTTTACCTAGCAGCTATTAAAAAACAGTTAAAAATTACTTACTTTGATCTGTGGAATATTCAGATCATGGGAGGAGGTAATAGTAGTTGGGGCTCACTAAGAAACAAATGAGTTAAGAACCCAGTGACTTTGCCAACCCACCATCCTGATGATTTGCTAAATCTTTGTAAAACATGCAAGATAGAACTATTTATGGCTTTTACTTTAGAATTGGTATTGTAATATTCAAATATTCAGCATATAAAAATGTTTGTGAATCAATTTGTGAAGATGAAAGATGTTAACAAGAAAACTGACATTGTAACAAGCTAAAGCTCACAAGATGCTATATTCTATTCACTTTTCTGTACATCTCAAACATCTGAACAATAAGTAAAGATCTTTGGAAGAAAGTAGAATTGGTTGAAACATGGATGCTAAGATATTTGGTATTTTACATAAAAATTCCATAGACAAATTATGCAGTACTTGAAAGTGTAAAAATGATTCTAGGACTTGACATCCATAAAAGAAAATGTGAGTATTTCATTCACTTCATCATAGCTGCAAAGCTGTAGAGATCTCTCCTAAATGACAAAGTTGTGGGCAGTAGGAATAGATTTTGACCTGGACCTAGTTGGATGACAATTGTCAGGGAACATTTGCAGATGTGCTATCATATGCGTCTGAGGATGGCATAAGATAGACGAACTTGGTACAACATGACAGCAGCTAGAAATTTTCTATCTGTGCCCTGTAGTGCTGTCAACTTCATTTAATGGATGATTTAGTTCCTAGCTTTTACATTTCATTGGGGGACTCAGTTCTATTCCATTTTTGTACTGTTATTTAACCTGAGGCCTGTTTTCTCCCTGTAACTGTATTTATCTTCAGGATTTGCAGTAGCTGCAACTTGCTTGGAAACCAATGCAAATGACAGGCAAGTTAACAAACTGATGGCTGTAGTTTTACTTGTTGAGGGAGAATCAACATGATTGCTGTGTCTTTACTGTGAAGTTTAATATATGATGAGCTAGAAAATAGTTTGTATTTTATATTTCATTTGTGTGACTGTTTTATCCAGCATCCAGTAGGTTTGTTTTTGATGGGGATTTTGTGCTCCTTTACTGCTGAAAAAATAATGAACGACATTGAACAGCTACCTTCATGGTTGATATTTCTGCTTTTAATCCTGGGCTTTTTCTTCCTTTGTTGAAATGTGTGAAGATGGAATTCTTTAAATTAATTGTCCTGTTTTGACAGCATTACGCATGTATGATAGAGAGGACATGATGTAGCTGACAAGAGGAGAGACACTGAGCAAAGTAGAGGCCAGAAGATGTAAGAAATATGTACGGTGACCATAAAAACACTTTACTGAGGAAACTGTGAACCATTTAACTATACATTTAATATTTTGTAGCTAATTCTTTCAATCACTGTCACCACCATTTATGGCTGTAGCAATGAACTGCAAAATGCAGCTTTTGTTGTACTTACCTCATCTATTGTCACCATCTAAAATACTGAAGTAATTTTTTTTTAAAAATTAGTAACATGATATATGAGGTCACTTTTGTAATAAATATAAGGTAAAGTTTGAATTGTTTTAGTTATAAAGTCAGGTTGCGACTTTAATGAAATCGTTTCCTTAATTAATAGCAACTTTGTTTGATAAAATAAGTTTGTACATGCAAAATGTGGTGTTGAATGCAAATTTAATTTTGTTTTTGTGAATATGTTGTAAAAATATTTGTATAACAAATAGAGGAATATTTAAATGTTAATTTAAATAATATTTAAATATTAACATTTTATAAATAGTTAAATGGTGAAAACAAAAGGTTGATAAATATAGGAGATTCTTTTGATGAATGCCTTGTTAGTGGTTCATTGTCATTTCAGTTTTGGGCAGTGTCCTTGTTCCAACCATCTTTGGCAGCTTCATCAATAGCCTTCCATCCATTGTACGTCAAAAATATGACTGTTTGCTAACAATTGCACATTGTTCAGTTCTACGTTGCAACTCCTGTGATAATGAGAAGTCCCTGTCTGCCTTTATTAAGACCTGGATAACAAATGCCAGACAAAGATGATTGATTACAAGAGAAAGTCTGATCCATTCCCCCTGATAATCAAAGGTATTTTTTTGTCTGGCTCCCAGACTCCCTGTCCGCCATCAACAGGCATAGGTCAGCACTGTGATGGAACATTTTCCAATTGTACGAATGAGTGCAGCTCTACACCATCTAGGACAAAGTAATCCACTTGATTGGCAAACCTTAAACATTCACTCCCTTTACCATTAGGGTATTATGAATCTAGTGTGCATCATCCCCAAGCTGGAATGCATCAATTCATCAAGCCTCCCTTGACAGCACCTACCAAACCTGAGACATTTACTAAGAAGTTCAAAGGCGGTATGTGTATGGGAATACCACCAGTTCTAGGTCACACAGCTATCCTGATTTAGAAATATATCACTGTTCCTTCCTGATTTTACTTTCAATTGGTATTGACAGATTATAATAGAACAACCTGTAAAATCAGCATGTGATCCAATAGGCAATTTATGTATTCTGTCTTGCTACTCATTGTTACCTGGTTAAACTAAGGTTTAAAGAAAAATTTGCACAAGCTTTTTGATAGTTTGATATTTATTTTTGGCGCCTTGGATTTAATTGCATACTTACTGCAGCACCATCATTGCATTGAAGAGATCTTCCATTGATATTGGGGAGGGGGTGATAGTGTTCATACCATAAATATCAAATATAGTCACGGCCATTCTGAGAATTTATAACTACTTGTCACCAATTTAATTACTTTTTCTCATGTGAAGGCAGAATCAGCTCTGAGAGGAACAGTTTCCATGATTCTTTATAGGCTATTGGACAAAATCTCTAATTGTGGGACTTGAGAAAAGCTGTTCTCTTGAGTCAGTCTTGTAACAGGAAATGCTGGGTGTTTTATTTATAAAATCTTTTCTCAGAATTACAGTATTTTGCCTTTTCTTCAGAGTCAGTCAAATTAGACCTGCAGATATGTATTAATAGTTAACATTTCAAGGAGTTTAGTATACATTTTGTTATTATAAATATATTGTTTACGCTGAGTTTTTAAACATCTGGAGGAAGGGTGTGGGTAATGCTGGCTAGGCCAGTAGATATTGCGCATCCTGATTGTCCTTGAGAAGTTGTTGATGAACTGCCTTCTTGAACTGCTGCAGTCCTTTGGGCCTAGATAAACCCATGGTGCTGTCAGGAAGGAGGTTACAGGATTTTTACCCAGAGATAGTGAAGAAACAGTAATATAGATCCAAGACAGGATGGTGGTTACCCTGGAGGAGAAACTTGCAGATGGTGGTGCTCCCATGCATCTGCTGCCCTTGTCTCTTCATGTAGTAGAGTTTGAGGGTTTGGCAGGTACTTTTGAAAAAACTTTGGTTAGTTGCTGCAGTTCATCTAGTAGATGGTATACACTACTGCCACTATGCATCAATGGTGAAAATAATGAAGGTTGAACATTATAGCCTGCTTTGCCCAGGATTGTGTCAAGCTTTTTGAGTGTTATTGGAGCTGAACCTATCCAGAATAGTGGAGAATATTTCATCACATTCCTGACTTGTGCCATGTCAATGGTGGACAGGCACTGAAGAGGTAGGAGGGGAATTACCCACTACAGAAACCTTAGCATCTGACCTCATCTTTTGGCCATAATATTTATATTGCTAGTCCACTTCAGTTACTGGTCAATGGTAAACTCCACCCCAAGATGTTGATATTGGGAGATTCAGTGATGATAATGCCATTAAACTTTGAAGGGGCTGTGGGTAAAGTCTCACTTGTTGGAGATGGTCATTCACTGGCACTTGTGTGGCATGAATATGCCTTGCCATTTATCAGCCCAAGCCTCAATGTTATTCAGGTGTTACTACCTTTGGACACAGACTGTTTCAGTATTTGAGGAGTGGTAAATGATGCTGAACACTGAGCAATCATCAGCAAAAATCCCACTTCTGAGTTTATAATGGAAGGAAAGTCGGTGATGAAGCAGTTGAAGATGGTTGGGTCTAGGATACTCAGGAACATCTTAAGTGTTGTACTTGGACTGAGATGGTTGGCATCCTACAAACAAAACCATCTTTTGTGATAGGTATGACTTCAGCCATGGAGATTTTGCCCTGTAATTCTCATTGACTCCAGTTTTGCTAGAACTCCTTGATGGCAACTTTGTCAAGGGCAGTCACTCTCAATCCATCTTTGGAGTTCTGTTCTTTTGTCTATGTTTGGATTAAAGCTTTGGATCAAAATGAGGTGATGAGCTGAATGGTCCTGGCTAAAGCCAAACTGAGTATCAGTTAACAGGTTACTGTTGTATGGCTAGTTCTGGAGCAGAAGTCTTCAACAGTGTTGCAATAACTTTATCATGGCCCATAGCCTTTGTGCATTTAGTGCATTCTGCCATTTCTCAATATCGTGTAGAGTGAAATGGCTGAAAACAAGTATGTGTGGTGCTCAGAACCTCAGGAGGAGGCCAAGATGGTTCATCCATTTACTACCACCTCTGTTATTTTGTATGTTTTATGATTAGTGTAATAATTTATAGGTTGTAGTGTAATGTAATGGTATTTATTCTTCTGATTGCCAAAGTCCATGAACTCAACTTATAAAGTACTAAATTCCAGTAAATTGAAAAATACTGACAATAATACTCTGACATTTGCATTTTGCTGGATATTAGGCAGTTAAATGTTTGGTCTTGACCAGGTTAAGGGCTGTTTACAGAATTAATCACTGACGTTGATGGAAAGGACATTTCTTGTGTAAAAATGCAAAAGTGAAACTTGTAGTTGTTCTATTAAGAGCCATGGAGAAGAGCAAAGAGATTATTTTTGAATTGGTATAGCAAAGGACAAACTGATGTGATATGGCAAGTCACCCCCATTTTTGTAGGCTGTTGTTTTTAAGCATTTCAGCTTGCTCTATACTATCAGAAAGATTGAAATAGGAGATGTGATAATCAACAGCTTTTCCTTACTGTTGCAGTGCAAAGAGCCTGGGGACATCAAACCTACAGAGGATCTGCAAGATAAAACTCCTGTGGTTTTTTTCATCAGGAGGGAGTGTGAGTGTTGATCCTTGCAACTGAGATATGAGAAACTTTGGCATTTTATTTCTGAATGTTAAAATGTCACCACTTATTCAGGTGGCTCTTCAATACCATTTTTCACGAGGCAATGCTTTTGCAAACATTTAGATTTATGCCAAAGCTTTTCTTTTGCTATGTGATTTGTTCTTAATTTTTGTGAACATGTTGGCTGGAATATTATTAAAGTAACTCCATAGAAGCTGGTATTCCGTCACCAAGTCACACTTTATTTACACACTAATCCATTGAATCCCTACAGCGTGGAATCAGGGCATTTGGCCCATCAAGTCCACACTGACTCTCTGAAGAGCATCCCAACCCAACCCCCACCCAATTCATGTAAGCTTATTTCCCATGGCTAATTCACCCAACCAACACATCCCTGGACACTATGGACAACTTAGCATTGGCAGTCCACCCAACCTGCACATCTTTGGATGGAGAGGGGGAACTGGAGCACCCAGGTGAAACCCATGCAGATACAGGCAAAACATGCAAATTGCCTACAGACAGTTGCCCAAGGGTGGAATTGAACGTGGGTCCCAGGCACTGTGAGGTAGCAGTACTAACCACTACACCACCATGCTGCCCCTTCCAACTCCCTCAGAGTGAACAGGATGTCTGACACTGCCGTTCTTATCTGTCAGCCACAGCTGCCTGATTGGACCAGATTAACATCTTGAATCAGGGAACTCATTCTAGGGGGTCCACCTGGCTGACCTGGTTATAATCACTACATCCCTCCCTGTCTGATCCTCAGGATGTGGGCTGGATTTTTTTTGTAGGTCCTCTTGGGACACTTTAGCACCAGCGCAGGATCCTCAAACTCTGTCTCTGATAAAGGTGGCTGTAAGGCAATGTAGCTCGCCTTTTGCACCTGGAGTGTCTCAGAACAAATTCACTCACTTTTTCAGGCGTCGATATGGTGACAACCATCGTGTCTATCTCATTCTGAGGTATCTTCAACACTTGACCGAGATGGAAAAACCATATGTTCTGGAATAGTCAGAAAGACTGTCGAGGAGCCGGTCACCAATGAACAAAGAAAATCACAGCACAGGAACAGGCCCTTCGGCCCTCCAAGCCTGCAACGATCCAGATCCTCTATCTAAACCTGTCACCTATTTTCCAAGAATCTGTATCCCTCTGCTCCCTGCCCATTCATGTATCGGCCTAGATACATCTTAAATGATGCTGTTGTGCCTGCCTCTACCACCTCTGCTGGCAATGCATTCCAGGCACCCACCACCCTGTGTAAAGAACTTTCCATGCATATCTCCCTTACACTTTTCCCCTCTCACCTTGAAATCATGACCCCTAGTAATTGAGACCCCCACTCTGGGAAAAAGCTTCTTGCTATCTACCCTGTCTATACCTCATGATTTTGTAGACCTCAGTCAGGTCCCCCCCCCAACCACTGTCTTTCTAATGTAAGAAATCCTAATCTACTCAACTCTCTTCATAGCTAGCACCCTCCATACCAGGCAACATCCTGGTGAACCTCTGCACCCTCTCCAAAGCATCCACATCCTTTTGGTAATATGGTGACCAGAACTGTACTCAGTATTCCAAATGTGGTTGAACCAAAGTCCTATACAACTGTAACATGACTTGCCAAATCTTGTACTCAATACCCCGTCTGATGAATGAAAGCATACTGTATACCTTCTTGACCACTATTGACCTGAATTGCCACCTTCAGGGTACAAGGGACCTGAACACCCAGATCTCTCTGTGCATCAGTTTTCCCCAAAGCATTTCCATTTACTGTATAGTTCGCTCTTGAATTGGATCTTCCCAAATGCATCACCTCGCATTTGCCTGGATTGAGCTCCATCTGCCATTTCTCTGTCCAGCTCTCCAATCTATCTATATTCTGCTGCATTCTCCGACAGTCCCCTTCACTATCTGCTACTCCACCAATCTTCGTGTCATCCGCAAACTTGCTAATCAGACCATCTATACCTTCCTCCAGATCATTTATGTATATCACAAACAGTGGTCCCAATATGAATCCCTGTGGAACACCACTGGTCAGAGTTCTCAATTTTGAGAAACTCCCTTCCACTACAACTGTTCTCCTGTTGCCCAGCCAGTTCTCTATCCATCTACCTAGTACACCGTGGACCCCATGCGTCTTCACTTTCTCCATTAGCCTACCATGGGGAACCTTATCAACTCCTTACTGAAGTCCATGTATATGACATCCACAGCCCTTCCCTCATCTGCTAACTTTGTCACTTCCTCAAAGAATTCTATCAAGTTGGTAAGACATGACCTTCCCTGCACAAAACCATGCTGCCTATCACTAATAAACTCATTTTCTTCCAAATGGGAATAGATCCTATCCCTCAGTATCTTCTCCAGCAGCTTCCCCACCACTGACGTCAGGTTCACCGGTCTGTAATTACCTGGATTATCCTTGCTATCCTTCTTAAACAAGGGGACAACATTAGCAATTCTCCAGTCCTCCAGGACCTCACCCGTGCTCAAGGATGCTGCAAAGATATCTGTTAAGGCCCCAGCTATTTCGTCTCTCACTTCCCTCAGAAACCTGGGATAGATCCCATCCGGACCTGGGGACTTGTCCACCCTAATGCCTTTTAGAATACCCAACACTTCTCCTTCCCCCCACCATGCCGACTTGACCTAGAGTAATCAAACATCTATTCCTAACCTCAACATCCGTCATGTCCCTCTCCTCAGTGAATACTGACACAAAGTACTCATTAAGAATCTCATTTTCTCGGACTCTTCGCATAACTTCCCTCCTTTGTCCTTGAGTGGGCCAACCTTTCTCCAGTTACCCTCTTGCTCCTTATGTATGAATAAAAAGGCTTTGGGATTTTCCTTAACCCTGTTTGCTAAAGCTATTTCATGACCCCCTTTTAGCCCTCTTAATTCCTCATTTCAGATTGGTCCTACTTTCGATATGCTTCCAAAGCTTCGTCTGTTTTCAGTCACCTAGACCTTATGTATGCTTCCTTTTTCCTCTTTGCTTGTCTCACAATTTCACCTGTCATCCATGGTTCCCTAATCTTGCCCTTTCTATCCCTCATTTTCACAGGGACATGTCTGTCCTGCACTCTAATCAACCTCTTTAAAAGCCTCCCACATATCAAATGTGGATCTACCCTCAAACAGCTGCTCCCAATCCACATTCCCCAGCTCCTGCTGAATTTTGCTATACCCCGCCGCCCCACAATCCAGCACTGTTCTTGTAGGACCACTCTCGTCTTTGTCCATCAGTATTCTAAAACTTACTGAGTTGTGATCACTATTCCCAAAGTAATCCCCTACTGAAACTTCAACCACCTGGATGGGCTCATTCCCTAGTATGGCCCCTTCCTGAGTTGGACTATTTACATACTGCTCTAGAAAACCTCCTGGATGCTCCTTACAAATTCTGCTCCATCTAAACCCCTAACACTAAGTGAATCCCAGTCAATGTTGGGAAAATTAAAATCTCCCATCACCAGCACCCTGTTGCTCCTACATCTTTCCATAATCAGTCTACATATTTGTACCTCTATCTCACGCTTGCTGTTGGGAGGCCTGTAGTACAGCCCCAACATTGTTACTGCACCCTTCCTATTTGAGCTCTGCCCATATTGCCTCACTGCTCGAGCACAGTGCCCTCCTTCAGCACAGCTGTGATATCCTCTGACCAGTAATGCAACTCCTCCACCCCTTTTACCTCCCTCTATCCTACCTGAAGCATCTATATCCTGGGATGTTTAGTTGCCAATTTTGCCCTTCCCTCAAGGAAGTCTCAGTAATAGCAATAACGTCATACTCCCAGGTACTAATCTAAGCCCTAAGTTCATCTGCATTACCTATGACACTTCTTGCATTAAAACAAATGCACCTCAGACCACCTGTCCCTTTGTATTCATCACCTGCTCTCTGCCTACTCTTCCCCTTAGTCACTGACTTCATTATCCATTTCCTTACAGGCTTTAGTTACTACCTCCTTACTGTCCACTAACCTCAAATGGTTCCCATCCCCCTGCCACATTAGTTTAAGCCCTCTCCAACAGCATTAGCAAAAGCAGCCCCTGGGACATTGGTTCCAGTCGTGCCCAGGTGTAGACCATCCGATTTGTAATAGTCCT
Organism: Rhincodon typus; assembly: GCF_021869965.1. Classification (NCBI taxonomy): domain Eukaryota; kingdom Metazoa; phylum Chordata; class Chondrichthyes; order Orectolobiformes; family Rhincodontidae; genus Rhincodon; species Rhincodon typus. Next base: position 51,650,004 of record NC_063346.1, read on the forward strand.
ACCTCCCCCAGAACCAGTCCCAATGTCCCAAAAATGGGAACCCCTCCCTCCTGCACCATCTCTCAAGCCACTCACTTATCCTGCCTATTCTTTCATTTCTACTGACTAGCACATGGCACTGGTAGCAATCCTGAGATTACTACCTCTGGAGGTCCTACTTTTTAAACTTGGCTCCTAACTCCCTAAATTCTGCTTGTAGGACCTCATCCCATTTTTTACCTATATCATTGGTGCCTATATGCACCACGACAGCTGGCTGTTCACCCTCCCCCTTCAGAGGGTCCTGCAGTTGATCTGAGACATCCATGACCTGTGCACCTGGGAGGCAACATACCATTCAGGAGTCTTGTTTTCAACCTCAGAACCACCTATCTACTCCCCTTACAATTGAATCCCCTATGACTATAGCCCTTCCACTCTTTCCCACCCTTCTGTACAGCAGAGCCAGCCACAGTGCCATGAACCTGCCTACTGCTGCCTTCCCCTGGTGAGCCATCTCCCCCAACAGTATCCAAAACGGTATACCTGTTTTGGAGGGAGATGACCACGGGGGACACTTGCACTGCCTTCCTGCTTTTTTTCTGCCTTTTGGTCACCCATTCCCTTTCTCCCTCAGCAATCCTAATCTGCTGTGTGACCAATTTACTGAATGTGCTATCCACGACTTCCTCAGCATCGTGGATGCTCCAAAGTGAGTCCATCCGCAGATCCAGAGCCATCATGCGGTCTAACAAGAGCTGCAACTGGACACTTCTTGCATGTGTAGGAGTCAGGGATGTCAGCCGCGTCCCTGAGCTCCCACATTGAGCAAGAGGAGCATAACATGGGTCTGGGATCTCCTGCCATTTTTACTCAAGTTTAACTTAGGCCTACTATAATACCAAATACTCGATAAATGAAGTGAAAAAAATTGTACCAAATCACTACTTACCAGCACACGATAAAAAAAATGAGAGAGAAAAGACACCTACCTTATCAACAGACCAGAGTCTTTTCTTGGGTCAGAGGAGGGCGGGTGGGAGACACTACACGTGTAGTGTCTCAGGTTTAGCCACTGCCCAAATATATCAGTTCACTCACCTTCCAAGAGCGCAGTTCAACCGCTCCCACTCAGCTTCCGAAATAAAGAACTTGCCTTCCCAGCAGGCCCCTGGTCCTCCTGGTCCTTGCTCTCACTGCTCCCGCTGCAAAAAAAAAAGTAAATGGTCCCACACCATGTATTGATCCCACACCATTTGCGAGTTTGCAGCTTTCATATGGTCCACGTGCTTGTCCAGGGACATCACACCTACCCAAAAACCATTCCTCTTACCCTTGCAGGGCCATTCCTGTGGTTCCTACGCCAAACTTCATCCCTTGAAATAAACTCACTCTCACTTAGTGGAGTCTTGTATTGCGCATTGGTGTTCCTGATGTCGTTTCACACCCTGCCAAAGGGTCTAGGAAGATCAGATTTAACCTGATGTGGAGTCTTCTCCCCGTTAGCAGCACTGCTGGAGCCTTCCCTGTAGTTGCATGATGGGTGGTCCTATAATCAAATAGGAACCAGGACAGTTTGGTATCTAGTGAAGCTGTAGGGTGTTTCTTTAAGCCTGCCTTTGGACTGCTATTTCTGCCAGACCATTGGATAATGGATGATATGGAGCTATTCTCACATGTGGAATATCATTCGACATTAGGAATGACTAATTCCTTGCTGCTAAACAATGGCCCATAATCTGATGAACACTTTCAGGAGTATGTATTGCTAAAGATGCATGCAGTTTTACTATCATCCTCTCCATGTTTGGTGAATGAACTATATGCGTGTCTAGCTATTTGAGTGGGCATTCACAATGACTAAGAGCATTGAGCCCATGAAAGGACCTGCATAGTTGACATGTAACTGACTCCAGGGTCTACCTGGCCTTTCCCATGAATGTGGGGAGCTGCTGGTGGTAATTTTTGTCCATGTTAACAGGTTAGCACCATTGTGGCACTGTCTGCATCCAGTCTTGACCAGATATAACTTCTCACCAACAATTTCATTTAAAAAACTTCTGGATGACCAAAGTGGAGTTCAGCCAATATCTGGCCATTATCTTTGCTCAGGGCAATCAGTCTTACTCCCCATAATATGCCATCCTCTACTGTGATCTGGTCTTGCTGTGTCCAAAAAGGTTTCAGTTCTGGTTGTGATGGCCTTTTGGTTTCCCCCATCACCACCAGCTGTTTCAGTTTTGCCAAGATGAGATCTTTGTGTCAAAAGTCTGGTATTGTAAGCTGTGACTGGAAGTGTGTCCAAAAAATTTAAAGCCACTACAGACTCATCCAGTGGCAGTACCACTGGCAGTGTATCTGCCAGTAGGAGATGGCTCACTAGACCTGCATTTGCTACTTGGCAGCCTGAACAGTGTTCTGACTGGTAATTATACACACCTATTACAAGAGCCCATAGCTGAATTCAGCCTGAAGCAGCAATGCTTGTCCTCTAAGTGGAGCTAGCAGGGATTTGTTGTCCGCACAATTATTACAAATTTACATCTGTATGCATATTGGTGGAACTTCCTGACTCCAAATATTACTGCCAATGCTTCCTTCTCTATCTGGACACATTTACATTCTGCATTAGCCAAAGTCCTGGATGCATACACTCTTGGGCGTTTGTCCCATTGGGCCACCTATGAGCTAACACTACCCTGATGCCGTCCAGGGAGGCATCACATATCAATACCTGATCTCGTTTGGGATCATAGTCACAGCTGTTTCTTCACTTCCCTGAAAGTGATGGCTATACAACCATTTCCAAGGCTGACCCTTTTAGAAGAGTTAATGCAAAGGTGCCAGGATGGAAGCCAGGTTATGTATGAACTTTTCACAATAATTTTCACAAGGAAAGACCTAAGCTCCAGTACAGATGTAGGAGCTGGGGCACCTTTGATCACCCTCACTTCATCTTCCAACAGATGTAAGAAGGTCTTGTCAACACTCTATAGCCCAAGTAGTTCACGTGGGGTGCCTGGAACATGCATTTTTCCATTCTAAGGTAAATGGCCACCTGGGAGATACATCTAAAGGACTACGTCCAAGTTCTAAGTGCTCCTTATTGGTCTTCCCTGTTATGAGCATGTCATCTAGATAAATGGTGTCCTAGGGTAGACTTTGTTAAATGTTCTCCATTGTTCATTGAAAAATTGCCATTTGTGGTATCCTCAGACTGTGCAATCTCTTACATTGGTACAACCAATATGGGTATTAATTATAGCATACTTCTGGCAATCCTTACGTAACTGCATTTGCAAGAACACATGGCTCATGTCCAGCTTTGTGAAGGACACACAAAATTTGCTCTGGACTCCAACCCTTAGGTTTATGCCAGCTTTATATGAGAGATTGGGTATTTATCCAGCTGCAAAAAGTGGTTTCCTGTTGTTTAAAATCCCCACAAAGGCGAACTGACCCGTTGGGCTTCACAATCAGTACGATTGGTGCTGCCCATTCACAAACTGGACTGGTCTGATGACTCCTTCGCTTTCCAGCCTCCTTATTTCTGCCTCTGCTTTTGCACACAAGGTAAGTGGCACTGGATAGGGCCTTGCAGAATCGTGCAATTGCTTCCTGATCAACATGTAAGGTGGCCTTGACTTCTTTGATAGGCCCCCCCCCAGACCTTCCTGAAGAGCTTTCGTATATTTAGGACTTCACTCAGGCACCCATTTTCTAAAAAAAAGTGATCTAATCTAGGTGAATCTTTCCAACCAATTTCACCCCATTAAATTTGAGTCTGAGCCTATTACTACAATCAGTGGTAAGTGAACCAGCTGTTACTCATAAGAGACTGGAACCAAAGTTGTACTTTTAATCTGTAAAGGATTGCTGGTCTGCATTCTCAGTCTAGCTGAGGTCTTGCATAAACCTAAGGGTTGGAGTCCAGAGCAAATTTTGTTAAAAGACTGGTTTTGCAGTCACTGAAATGGCTGCACCAGAATCAACTTCCATTAGAACTGAGTGACCATTTAACCAGATATTTATTTTGATTGGTTCTCATTTGAATGTTGCTGAGCAGTTTAAGTATTCCAAACCAGAGGTAGATAGACTTTCCAGGGTGGGCACTCTCCATGGAAAGTGTTGCACAATTTCTTTTACTCAATTTAGGTCTAAAGGGACTCTTGCCATTTACAGTCCACATACTGGCAGCAACTACAATGGCTTGCCAGCCCAGATCCTGAAGAAACTTTAATCTGTTTGGCCAAGGCTTGGATTTGTTTTGGAAGTGTTATTGTGCTAACCCAGTGTCCTCTGTTCAGGCTATGTCCTGAGAATGGCTAGGCAATTGCCTTCACTCAAGTGGTGTTCCCCAAGATCAGTCAAACTGGCAAGAGAGAGTTCTATTGGAATAATCTACAACTCATATGCGCCACTTACTGCATTTTCCAATGATGAAGCCAGTTGCCTATTTGAAGTGCAGTTGGGCTTCAGCTAGCCAGCACTTTTGCATGGTTACATTAATCCCACATACCAAATGATCCCTCAGCATCTCATAAGGTTTAAACCAAAGCCACATGCCCCTGTCGGTTATCTTAACCTCATCAAATTCTGATACAGATTCCCCTGGTTCTTGATTTTGCTTACTCAGTTCAAGTAAAAGTGAGATTGTCTCAAAATTAGAGGTGGCTTGGAGTTGTAACTAAGTCAGTCAACTCTTGAAAGGTTTTCATACCTGGTACCTCAAAGAAAGTTAGGCTCCTAATAACCAAAAAAACCTGCAGGACCACAAGCTATCAGGAGAATTACTCATAACTTTTTTTGGGGGGGCAGATGAAAAGCAATGTATTCTTTCCACATACTGGGCCCAGTCTTCAATAGCAGGATCAAACAAGTCGAGCTTCCCAAATAATGGCATGATACCAGAAATACTTACCCCAACTCAAAGATAAATCTCACAAGCAAATTTCTTCAGAAGAGTATGTTTTCTCTCAACACCACTGAAATAACTCCATACAGGCCAATATCCCATCACCAAGTCACCCTTTATTTACAAATACAGAATCCTTGATACTGAGCCAGCTGTCAGAGTGAACAGTATGTCTGACACTCCTGTTTATATCTGTCAGCCAGGGCCCCCTGATTGGACCAGATTAACAGCCCCAATCAGGAACTCATTAACTACAATTACCTCTGCAAAATATATGATAATACAGACAGGGGTGAGGAAACATAAAATTACAGCAGATGGAATTGAATCAGTCCCTAAAGTTACCATGCTGGAACGTGATTTCACCTGAGACAGATGATAAACTGTGTTCAGAGCTGCTTGGAATTTGGAAATGAACCATTTGTTATCAATTAACATTGTTGAGGAAGCGATTGTCAGTAATTTTTAGGAGCTTCTCAGAATTTTAAGTCATTGTATTAGCCACATGGAAGTCAGAGATTTGGCAACATTTATTTTCCAGCAGCAGAGAGAGAGGTGACAGTGAGGACCAGGGGGCTGCCGGGAATATATTTGGGCAGCGGATTATCAAGCACTAGGAACGAAATTAAGGAACAGGTCCTCGAGGGTCATAATCTCCGGATTACTGCCCGAGCCACGTGCAAATTGGCTTAGGGATAAGAAAATTAGGGAAGTAAACACGTGGCTAAGGGAATGGTGTGGGAAAGAGGGGTTCCATTTCATGGGGCATTGGCATCAGTTTTGGAACCGGAGGAATCTGTACCGATGGGACGGTCTCCACCTGAACCGATCTGGAACCAGTGTTCTTGCGAAAAGGATAAATAGGGTGGTCACTAGGCCTTTAAACTAGGGAGTTGGGTGGAAGGGAAAGGGAAAACGACAGGGAGTATGATGGTAAATAAAAAGGTAAGCAGCAGGTTAGCAAGTGTGCATCAGGGTTTAAGTTCAAGGCAGACTATGAAAGAAGCAAAAAGGAAGGATAACTCAGGAGATATTATTAGAGATGTTGGAAATCATGAGGGTAAGAAAGCTAGCATGAAGGCACTTTACCTGAATGCTCGTAGCATTCATAACAAGGTTGATGAGTTAACGGCACAAATCATCGCGAATGAATATGATTTGGTAGCCATTACGGAGACATGGTTACAGGATGGTCACGACTGGGAGTTAAATATCCAAGGGTACCAGACTATTCAGAAGGACAGAGAGGAAGGTAAGGGAGGTGGTGTAGCCCTGATATTCAAGGACGCCATCAGGGCGGTGCTGAGAGATGATATAGGTTCTATGGAGAATGAGGTTGAATCCATTTGGGTGGAAATTAGAAATTCTAAGAGGAAAAAGTCACTGATAGGTGTAGTCTATAGGCCACCAAATAATAACATCACATTGGGGCGGGCAATAAACAAAGAAATAACTAATGCCTGTAAAAATGGTACGGCAATTATCCTGGGGGATTTTAACCTACATGTAGATTGGTCGAACCAGCTCGGTCAGGGTAGCCTTGAGGAGGAGTTCGTTGAATGTATCCGTGATAGTTTTCTTGAACAGTATGTAATGGAACCAACGCGGGAGCAAGCTATCCTAGACCTGGTCCTGTGTAATGAGACAGGAATAATTAATGACCTCATAGTTAGGGATCCTCTTGGAAGGAGTGATCACAGTATGGTTGAATTTAGAATACAGATGGAGAGTGTGAAGATAAAATCCAATACAAGGGTCCTGTGCTTGAACAAGGGGAACTACAATAGAATGAGGGAGGACTTGTCTAAAGTAAACTGGAAACAAAGATTTTATGGTGGGACAGTTGACGAGCAGTGGAGGACTTTCAAAGCAATCTTTCAAAGTGCTCAGCAAAAGTATATTCCAATGAGAAGGAAGGACTGTAAGAAAAGGGGTAATCTGCCATGGGTGTCTAAAGAAATAAGGGATGCTATCAAATTGAAAGAGAAGGCATACAAAGTGGCCAAAAACAGCATGAAACTAGAAGATTGGGAAAACTTTAAAGGTCAACAGAGAGCCACAAAAAGAGCTATAAGGAAATGTAAGATAGAACATGAGAAAAAACTAGCACAGAATATAAAGACAGATAGGAAAAGTTTCTATAAATATATAAAACAAAAAAGAGTGGCTAAAGTAAACGTTGGCCCTTTAGAACATGAGAAGGGGAATTTAGTTATGGGATATGATGAAATGGCTGAGGCATTGAACAGGTATTTTGTATCAGTCTTCACAGTGGAGGACACTAATAACATGCCAGTAATAGACAAAGAGACGAAGGTAGGTGAGGACCTGGAAACAATCATAATTACGGAAGAGGTAGTGTTGGGCAAGCTAATGGAGCTAAGGATTGATAAGTCTCCTGGCCCTGATGGAATGCATCCCAGGGTACTAAAAGAGATGACGGGAGAAATAGCAGGTGCACTGGCGGTAATTTTCCAAAATTCGCTGGACTCTGGGGCAGTCCCAGCAGATTGGAAAACAGCAAATGTGACGCCACTGTTTAAAAAGGGACGTAGACAAAAGCTGGGGAATTATAGACCAGTTAGCTTAACCTCTGTAGTAGGGAAGATGCTTGAGTCTATTATCAAGGAAGAAATAGCAGGGCATCTTGATAGAAATTGTCCCGTTGGGCAGACGCAGCATGGGTTCATGAAGGGCAGGTCATGCTTGACAAATCTTTTGGAATTTTATGAAGACATTACGAGCGAGGTGCACAATGGGGACCCAGTGGATGTGGTGTACCTAGACTTCCAAAAGGCCTTTGACAAGGTGCCGCACAAGAGGCTACTGCATAAGATAAGGATGCATGGCATTAAGGGTAAGGTATTAGCATGGATAGAGGATTGGTTGACTAACAGGAAGCAAAGAGTGGGGATAAATGAGTGCTATTCGAGCTGGCAGTCAGTGACTAGTGGTGTGCCTCAGGGATCGGTGTTGGGACCGCAAGTATTTACAATTTATATAGATGATTTGGAGGTGGGGACCACGTGTAGGGTGTCAAAGTTTGCAGATGACACTAAGATGAGTGGCAAAGCAAAGTGTGCAGAGGACTGTGAAACTTTGCAGAGGAACATAGATACATTGAGTGAGTGGGCAAAGGTCTGGCAGATGGAATACAATGTAAATAAATGTGAAGTCATACATTTTAGTAGGAGTAATAGTAAAAAGGATTATTACTTGAATGGTAAAAAGTTGCAGCATGCTGCTATGCAGAGGGACCTGGGTGTCCTTGTGCATGAATCACAGAAGGTAGGTCTGCAGGTACAACAAGTAATTAGGAAGGCAAATGGAATTTTGTCCTTCATTGCTAAAGGGATTGAAATAAAAAGCAGAGAGGTTATGTTGCAGCCGTACAAGGTGCTGGTGAGGCCACACCTGGAGTACTGTGTGCAGTTTTGGTCTCCTTACTTGAGAAAGGATGTACTGGCACTGGAGGGGGTGCAAAGGAGGTTCACTAGGTTGATTCCGGAGTTGAGGGGGTTGGCTTATGAGGAGAGACTGAGTAGATTGGGATTATATTCATTGGAATTCAGAAGATTGAGGGGGGATCTTATAGAAACATATAAAATTATGAAGGAAATAGGTAAGATAGAAGTAGAGAGGATGTTTCCACTGGCAGGTGAAGCTAGGACAAGAGGGTATAGTGTCAAGATTAGAGGGAGCAGATTTAGGACTGAACTGAGAAGGAATTTCTTCACCCAGAGGGTTGTTAATCTATGGAATTCCTTGCCCAGTGAAGTAGTTGACGCTACTTCAGTAAACGCTTTTAAAAAAAAGGTAGATTTTTTTTAACAATAAAGGAATTAAGGGATACGGTGAGAACGCGGGTAAGTGGATCTGAGTCCACGAAAGGATCAGCCATGATCTTATTGAATGGCGGAGCAGGCTCGAAGGGCCAGACGGCCTACTCCTGCTCCTAGTTCTTAAGTTCTTATGTTATAAAGTAGGAGCTGTTGTGTGCTTCATTTGGCAGATGTTCATTGAAGGCTCACATTTAATGGAAAGGAAGGAGAAGGGCAGCCATTCATCTTGGATTGAGCTCTCTCTCCTTCCCAAGCATATAGTCCTCCTGGCTGGGGGTTTATTGGAAAGGGACCTGGGAGAGGGTTAGAACTGTGTGGCATCACTGCAGCTATGCAAACGTTGAGGTCTTTAAAGCAGCATTGTCCAGCTGGCATGAGGATTGTACATGCCAGAGTTGATTCCTGCACATGAAGGGAAACCTGAGAGGGAGGGAGGAGTTTTAGCCTTCTGAGGGAGATGGTTGCTGAGGGGATGTGAAGTGCTCGACATATTCCAGAAAGTGTTGTTCAGCGTATTTGTGTGTAAACAATTGAATCGACGAGTTTTCCTTTATCAATGCTATAAGTTATATATTCAAATACTCCAGCAAGATTGTCAAACATGATTTTCCTTCCAGAGATCAATGTTGACTGCCCAATTCTATCATTGTTTCTAAATGTCTAGTTATCACATTCTTTATAATAGATTGCAATATTTTTCATTCTGTTGACATGGGGAATTGTGAACAAGATGGCAAAGATTTACAGTTATTGGTAAAAGAAGCAAAAGCAAATGAGAAAGAACATTTTCATGCAATGAGTAGTTAAGGTCTGTAGTACCTGAGACTGTAGTGGAAGTAGGTTTAAATGAAACATTCAAAAGGGAATTAGATTGTTATCTGAAAAGGAAGAATATGCAGGGTTTTAGGTAGAAGCTGGAAGAATAACACTAAATGAATTACTCATATGGAGATGTGGTGCAGAGACAATGGCTGAATGGTCTTCTGTGCTGTAACAAATTTGTGATTCTATTAACGTAATTGAAAGGTAGAATACTTAGCTGACCAGGTGTGTGAGTTAACATGAGTTTTGTTTTGAGTAATATTCAGGACAGATTGAGTTTCAGGACCTGAGTGTAGGTTTGAAGAAATTAAGCATGGTTTATGAATCTGATGCGGAATGGATAATGATGCTGCAGTCATCCACGTATTGTAAATCATGTATGTCTATGGTGGTCAGTTACCATAGATATCACCACATCAATCAACCTTTGAAGTCATAAAAACTCCTCTTCAAAAATGGAAGTCAACTTAAGTTCCAAAATGCAAACTTTTAAAAGAGGACAGTGTTCTGATCCCAGCTAATGTTCTTACTGGACAAGTCAGATTCCAGACAGAAACTTGGCTTGATAGATCATATTTTTATTTATTTTGGTTCAAAAAAAGTGGCCGTTCACCGAAACATAAGCATGCAATCTTATAGCTTTTGCTTTAACAATAAAAAACTTTAATGCAAAAGGAATTGAATAATCCAAACAATGTGCTTATACCACAAATTCAACAATTTTAGAACTCATAGTAAAAGCATAAGCCTATTAGTCCCAAAACACCTCTTCATAAATCAAAAGGAAAGAAAACAGTATTTGTATAGTGCCTAAAACACCGGGGAGACAATGGCCTAGTGATATTATCACTGGATTGTTAATCCAGAGACGCAGGTAAGGTTCTGGGGACCTAGGTTTGAATTCTGTCACAGCAGATAGTGAATTTTGAATTCAACAAATGTCTGGAATTAAGCTCAAAACTCATAACTGCCCTCTGTGCACTTAGGGATAGGCAATAAATGCTGGCCTAGCCAGTAACACCCTCATCCCATAAATGAATAAAGACCACTTACACCAGCAACTTCATATCAACCATCTCAATAGATTTAAGTCATTTGTGACTTCAACATTTAATCTCAAATTATGATAGTTTCTTGCTGGAACTATCATGCACCAACTTAAATGTATTTGGCTTAATCCCAACACTCTGGCTTGAGACTAACTATTCTCCGTAAGGTAACTTAGTTCACTGTACATATTATATTAATATATTTTATTTATATATTCTTCCCTTCTCAGGAGCATGTTTTGGCCATCCTGTTTCAAGAATTTCATAGAACAGCTCCACTGAAAATTAAAAGTGAATGTAAAATTCTTCTTCTATGGAAGTTTCCCTTGAATTAAAAAAAACTTTCTAGAACACTGTGACAAATCTTGAGGTCTCATTATTTACTATGTTGGTCACAAAACAATCTAAATAAACAAAATTCTATATTGTACAAACTTACTTACCCTAAAGGCAACCTTCAAGCACAGTTTTTAAAAGAAATCTCAGTGGCTACAGAAATACTTACAAGTTAGATATTAATTTCAGACAAAAGTAAAACCCACCAGTTAGTAACACAAAAACCAGAAACCAAAACATGCAATAAATGAGTTTTTTTTATAGTAAATCACACAGTTTACATCATAACTGATGCAGCCAAAATGACTGCAGATGTAAACCCAGTGGCTGGAGAGGAACTCTGGAATGTCACACCTGCAGGTATCACTGAAGCTTCAAAGAGAGAAATGTACTCCAAGCTAAACTGTAATATCCCATGAATGTTTTGAACTGTAAATATGATGGTTTTTTAAAAACAAGGTAGGAATTTGGGTGAGAGGTATATTTGTGTTTTCCCCTTTTAAGAATACATGGGCAGGAATTAAAAGCAGACTTCAGCCTTAATCTGTGTATGTTTGTAGCCAAATATCCTAGTGCATGGACTAAAATGGTATAAGTCACAGCTTTGAGAACAGCCATTAAAACACCCCTGCACTCCAGGTAAAGAAAGAGAAATGGTTCTCTCTTGCCCTTTGTACAGTCAACCAATCGCTGTTGAAAGGAACCAAAATAAAGGAATTTCAAGAAACATTCAAAGCTAAGAATCTCAAAATGAACTGTTCCACTATCCGTGTCGGTGCTACCAGTAAAATCAACTGTAGTGGCCACAATATTCAACTGTCTGCTCTTCACAAACAACTCAGAGATCGATCCATAATTTATTTAATCTTTTATCTATTTTTCAGATTTGCTTCTTATTCCCAATCTGTGTGTATATATGTTGTTATTTCTTCTCACATTTAGTAACTAATGAATTCTCTCTTGTTAATACAGGAATGCCTGGTTAATTAACTTTGTTGCAACCAATTGGGCAGGTGAACAAAGAAATGGGGCCTGTTCATCCCTCCTCATCCATGACTTTGACACTTTGTCGTATCCCATCTGAAATTCTAATATCTTGGAAACATTGTGCAGGGTCCGATCATAACAATACACATCTGAAGTAGACAAATGAAGCTGAGGCCCCAGTGCAGCAGGGTGAATGAAAATCTGCAGTTTCAGATTGTAGATATTAAGCAAAATCCACTCATCTCAGTTGAAGCAAGACTAAAGCTTGGACTGCTAACCCCATATATGCCAGGACAAATTTGTGGAGTTTTGCAAGCCACTAAGCAATTGACCATTGAAGAGATTGTAAGAGATTACAAAGATATTTTTTATAGATCTCAGATGTCTTCTTGCTAAATATCAACTCAAAGTAGATTGATGTGTGAGACCAACTCAGCAAGCGCTGAACTGAATTCAATCTTCCCTCAAGTTGAGCCTTTAAGACAAGATAGAGGGGCTGGAAAAAGAAGGGAGTAATCAAGAAAGCGACAACTCCTACAGCTTAAGGCTGCAACATGGTAACAGTGAAACGTAGAATACTGACAGTATGCATAGATCCAAAGGATCGCAATAAAGCTTTGAAAAGATCTTATTACTCCATGACAACCATTGAAGAAATTTAGTGCCAATTAGCCAAATGAAGGGCTTTACCACCCTAGATGCATGCATTGTTACTGGCAAGTGAAGCTGAATGAAAGCAACTATTTTCTAATCACATTCTGGATATTATTTGAGATAACAAGGTGTAGAGCTGGATGAACACAGCAGGCCACGCAGCATCAGAGGAGCAGGAGAGCTGATGTTTCGGGTCTGGACCCTTCTTCAGAAAT
>NC_063346.1:51663202-51715526 GCF_021869965.1 Rhincodon typus
ATTTCTGAAGAAGGGTCCAGACCCGAAACATCAGCTCTCCTGCTCCTCTGATGCTGCGTGGCCTGCTGTGTTCATCCAGCTCTACACGTTGTTATCTCAGATTCTCCAGCATCAACAGTTCCTACTATCTCTGGATATTATTTGGGATGATTGTATATGCTGTTTGGCATTTACAGATAGAATGAGATAAGTTCCACTTGGGAACATCACTATCGTGGATGATCTGCTTGTCTATAAATGTGGAGCTATGATGGAAAAAATCATCAGAGATCATGATCAGAACCTAGTGTGACTGCTGGAGAGAGCTTCCTGGGTGGGTCTGAAGCTGGACAACCAAAAGATGCAAATACAGGTCCCTGAAGTCAATTACATAGGTCATGACAGCTAAAGACTTTACCTGAATTCTGATGGTGAGAGCTGTGACAGAAATGCAACCAATGGATTTGAAAGCAGTGCAATATTTTGTTGGATTCATGAATTATTGACCAATGTATTGCTTAATATGTCATTGCCTGTGTGTACTCACTGCTAAGAATGTGCATTTGTGTTGGAGCACAAGAAGATGCAGCTTGCAGTCAACTCAAACAACTAACAACAGCATGCCGTAAAAGTCGTCGACCTAGCAGAGGCAATGAGTCTGACAGTTAAATGTCTTGCTTTGATCAATAACTTGCCACAGGAATGACTCTCCCCAAAGAAGGAACAAACCAATATCAGACAAATAGCTAACAACAACTCACACACATGCTGCTAAAAGACCTGAATGCTTTGCAGATTATCGATGAAACATGTGTGCAGAGACTGACAAAAGTGGAATTGTCTTGAATTCCCATTTTTTTTATTCATGAATGATAATTTAATATTGCTGAAAAAGGACACATTTTGTCAAAGCTTTTTGTCTTGCACTCATTCTGACAATTTGCAATACTACCAATTTAAAGGGAAAACAAACATTTCTACCAAATGAGAGGAGAATGCTGATTTGTCGGCAAGAGGACTCCAGTAGAGGTGTGTCACAAAGAATGTACCAATTAATGATGACTGACGAGAGGCTTTGTTTAAGTTATGAACCACACAGATTGATTGATTGGTCAGAATATTGTCCTGAGAAATGAACTAGTGAATGGTTGTCACCAACAGAAAACAGAAAGTGCATGAGAAACTCAGTAGGTCTTCAGCATCTGCGGAGAGAGGAGAAACTGAGTAAGTCTGTAGCATCTTGGAGAGATGAACAGTTAACATTTTGAGTCCAATGTATGACTCTTCTTCAGAACTTAAGAACTAACTTCCAGCAAATTATCAATACTGATTTGTTTATGAAGGAGTTCAAGACCTACAATCAAAGAAGAGGTTAATGGGGAGGCAATGGCCTAGTGGTATTATCACTGGACTGTTAATCCAGAGACCCGGATAACATTCTGGGGACCCAGGTTTGAATCCCACCATGGCAGATGGTGGAATTTGAATTCAATAAAATATCTAGAATTAAGAATCTAATGATGACCATGAATCGATTGTTGGAAAAACCCACCTGGTTCACTAATGTCCTTTAGGAAAGGAAACTGCCATCCTTACCTGGTCTGGCCTACATGTGGCTCCAGACCCACAGCAATGTGATTGACTCTGAACTGCCTTCTGGGCAATTAGGAATGGACAATAAATGCTGCCTAGCCAGCGATATCCTTATCCTATTAATGAATAAAGGAAAAAACAATAATGCAATTGTTGTAATCATGAATTAATATTTTTGAAAACTACCATCACTGTATAGATCTTGAAGAGATTCAAGGTCTATCCTGTTAATGACAATTTATAGTTCGGTCTGAATTATTCATGTTGAATAGATCAATCAATTGTTACTGCACAAAGTGGCCTGTAATAACTCTTCAAGGCAACAAATAGATTTATTACTGTTGCAGTTTGCCAGTACAAAGTGGGTTGTACTGTCACACAGTATGAGGTCAGACTACTGGAAACGATTAATGCATTTCTATAGCTTGCTTTAAGAATGCACAGCTATTGAATAAGATTCAAATCCAAAGAGAGGGAGCTTATTTCAGCGTTGAGAGCTTCCCAACTGGATCATGATGAGGTTTTGGACGTGAAAGCTTAGATGCAGCAATGGCTGTCTTGGAGCTCAGATTGATTCATGATAGTTGCAAGACCACTTTAGATCTTTGCTTTCTTTTGTTGTTCGATGCAATTAATTGGATTGCTCTCAGGGGTCTGATTGATACTGCAAAAGCTTTGTTCTTTTTGCAGAGAGACTGCTTTTCGCTTTCTCCTGTTTGTTCAATTTCCTCTGCACCTCCTGTCAAGAACTAAAGGCTCTCTCCAGCGTTCAACACCTGAAACTTGCATCACCATTTAACAGCTGAAGCTTCCATCTATTCGGCAACTTTTGTACTCCCCCAGTTTTCAATCTGAGGTCACATGACACCTGAGGCATTGAGGTCACAAAGGAAAATACTTTGGAAGCACTAGTCTGGTGGTCTAGCTAAGAACTGATGCTGATCTGAATTCTACAGATCTTGTCCTTCAGTATGTAGTAAAGTGAGGGAGTCCAGCTCTGTTTCACCCTGGAGTCCATTAAAACACAGAATTGTTATCCTTTTTCTTGCACGCCAATGCTGTAATTTGTAATTAAATGAACTAAGGGGATGTGGTAGTGTAATGGTATTGTCACTGGACTAAAAATCAGACACCCCAGACTAATATAATCTGGGGACGTAAGTTTGGATCCCATCATGCAGATTGTGAAATTTAAATCAATGAATTTTTAAAACCTATCCTAATAGTGACCATGTAACTATTGTTGATGAAAAAATGTCAATCTGAATCATGCTATCCTTTAGAGAAGGAAATCTGCTGACCCTACCTGATCTAGTGTACTTGTGACTCCAGACCCCACATGGTTTACCTTGAACTGTCTTCTGAAATGGTCAGTTCAAGGTGGAGTTAGGGATGGGCAATAAATGCTACCGTGGCCAGTGATGCCTACATACCATGAATGAATTAAGAAAAAACTCTTGGAAGGGTTCTGCAAACTTTCTGCTATTGGCATGAAAGATGCAACTTAGAGACTTGATAGTGTATTTAATCTCTAAATATAATTCTATGTTGAACACTGAGTAATTGTTAAGAACTTCAATTTAACCTGAAGAGAAGTTAAAAGTGATTCTGAGTAACAATTGGAATCACTCCTGGAAGTATGCGGTGAACATTTAACAAAATCCAGATTGTGTATTACTAATCTAGGCTATTAGTTTGTCTATCCAGGGCCGTACCCTTTGAAAGACAAGGTTCAGAGACAAGGATTGGCATGAAAGGTTGAGAGTCTGCTGCGGGGCCAAATCAAAAAAAAAATTAAAATTTGTGTTAAAATGTGTTTGTAGAAGTCTTAGCAATCTTTTCAATGTTGAAACATAGTTTTGGCAGCTTTGCCGAGTAATTAAGAATGTTATCTTGTGTAGGGATGCTAGTTTATTTGAAAAAAAGCATTGTATCCATCTCATTCAGTTTGATTTACATAATATAGTGTCATTGTCTTCCCTTTTTCCTTTTGTATGCTCTATTTTAGAATTTTTAAAATTTAGTTAAACCCTAATTATACTTTTTCTTTACTGCTGAAAGTACCTTGAAATGGACTTTAATTCAATTAAATAAGAACATAAGTAGCACATGTGACGGATTTACAAATATTCTTGATTGCATTGGAAAATAGAACCAGGAATTTGCAGAAAAGCTGAATAAATACATCAGGTTTCAAAGGAGAAGCATTCCAGAAATGCTAAAAAGTTGTGACATAAAAAGGGGAGGAAATAAATACAATAATGAACACTAAAGAAGAAGCATGAGAAACCAATGCGCTAAAGACTGTTAAGTCCATTGGACCTGATGGGTTGCATCCTAGGATATTAAAAGTGCATAGATAGTGCATGCACTGGTGACAGTCTTCCTAGAATACGTACATTCTGGGAGTCCAAGAGGATTGGAAGCCTGTCAATGTAACACCTTTATTTAGAAAGGAAAGGAAACAGCCACATGCCAATCAGCTATTGTTGGGAAAATGCTGGAGTCTGTTATAAAAGACATGTGCCTGTAGCACGCCCACTCTGTCTGCTTTCCTTTCCTTTCTGTTTTTTCTTACACTTTTTTTTTTTCTTTTCCTCTTTTCTCTTGTTACTTTCGGCTGAAGACAGTAGGAAGGCAGCTTCGTAGTCCGGAGCATGACCGCAACTGATGAACGCTGAGAAGGACTCTGACAGACGACGGCGAGATGGCCGGTGAGCCCAGAGCGAGACTCTAGGAGAGGCAGCTTAAGAACCTGGTATTGGCTGTTACATCAGCGGAGGTGATGTCAGTGAGGTGGAGGAAAGATTTTTCATGCAGCTGCTGCAGCGGTGATGGCTGTTCCTTGTGGCCATTACAGCTGTGTCCAGTGTTGGTTTGCTTCAGTGGCATGGCTCAGAATTCCATCGGACAGGTCTGCAGCAATTAGCAATGAGATTGGATCTTTGGATGGCTTCTGTGGAGTCTTGAGGAAGGGATTCCAGCTGCCTGGCATGGCAGTCTTGTAGTGGTACTGTCTTTTCCCGAACCCAAGAGCTATGAATTGAATTAAGATGAACTTTATCTTAATTTTTTTTACTTATCTATGCCCTCTGTTACTAATATAGGTTCTGTGATATGGCAACTTAAACACTTCTCACTGCATTTTTTTGTAAAAAATAGAAGTGACAATAAATGACTATTCTATTCTAATATGATCAAGCAGAGTCAGCATGGCTTCACAAAGAGGAAATTATGCCTGACAATCTACAAGAATTCTTTGAGAGCTAACAAGCAGGATAGATAAAGGGTAAATAATAGACGTAATGTATTTGAATTCTCAGAGGATATTTCATGAGGTTCCACATATTGGGCTACTTAATAAGATGACTCCATGCTGTTGGAGGTAGTATATTATCATGGATAGAGAATTAGCTAATTAATAGAAGACAGAGTGTTGGGATAAGGGTGGAATTTTCAGGTTGGAAACCTGTAACTAGTGGACTGCCGCATGGATTGGTACTGTGGCCACAATTATTTACAATATAAATGACTTGGATAAGGAAAATGATGTGCTACAGCTAAGTTTGTGTCTAACATAATTATAGGTGGGAAGGCGAATGATGAGAGTGATGTAAAGACTCTGCAAAAGGATATAAGTCAGGTCAAGCAAGTGGGAAAAAATCTTGTCAGATGGAACATAATGAGGAAAAGTATAAGATTATGAACTTTGTCAGGAAGAATAGAGGAGCTGAATAGAGAAGGACTGCAGAAGGCTATAGAACAGAGGGATTTGTGATTCCTTGTCCATGAATCACAAAGCCTAGCTCCCAAGTTCAGTAAAAAAAATAGGGAATTCAAATTGAGTGTTGGCCTTTATTTCAAAGGTAATGGAGTATAAAAGTAGGGAGGTTTGCTAAAACTATACAAGACACAATTTAGACCACTGCTGGAATACTTTGAGCAGTTTGGAACACCTTATCTAAGGAAAGATATCCTGAAGTTGAAGACCGTCCAGAGAAGGCTCACTAGGCTGATACTAGATTTGGAAGAAGTGTTTTTTTGAGGAGTGGTTCAGTAGATTGGGCACTTACTCATTGGAATATAGAAGAATGAGAGGCAATCTAATTGAAATAATTAAGATTCTTAGGGGACATGACAGGGTAAATGCAGAAAGGTTGTTTCCCCTTGCGGGAGAGCCTAGGACCAGAGAGTATAATCTCAGAATAAGGGGTGGCACTTTGAAGACAGAGATGAGGAGGAATTTCTTCTCTCAAGGTAGTGAACCTGTGGAATTCTTTACTGCAGAGGGCTTTTGAAGCTAGGTCGTTATATGCAAGGCTGAGATAAATTTTTAATCAGTAAGGAAATCAAGGGTTATGGGGAAGAGGCAGCAAAGTGGAGTTGAGGGTAATCAGATCCTAAGATTTTATTCAATGGCAGAGCAGACTTGAGTGCTGAATGGCCTCCTTCTGATCCTATGTTTTATGATCTCTGTTTTACCACAAATCCTTGCCAAATTGTATGTTTTTTCTTTCAATTTGATACTGTCCTCAACTTCCCTGGTTGACCATAGTCAACTTTTTTCCCTTCCCAGAGCTCTTGTTTCTTACTGGAATATATCTTTGCTGTGACTCATTTATTTGCTTAAATATCTGCCATTGTTTATCAACCATCTTTTCAGCTAAACTGCTTTCTCATTCCACCGCAGCCAACTCTGCCCTCATGCCAGCATGGTTGTTTCTGACCCAAGTGACTCACTCTCAAACTCAATACTAAACTCTACAATGTTAGAGTTAAAGTTCTCTAGGGAACCCCTTTCATTCTGAAATCATTTATTAAACCTGTCTCATTACACGTTACCAGATGTCAAATAGCCTTATCCTTGGTTGGATCCACATCATATTGTTCTAGGAAACTATCCCAAAAAAGGCTCTATGGATTCTTCCTCATGGCTATCCGAATAATTTGTTTTCCTTGATCTACATGAAGATTAAAGTCATCCATAATTAATGTACTGTCTTTTTTACATGCCATCATTGTCTTCTGATTTATTCTATGTCCTGTGGAACAGTTACCATTTACATGCCTATAGACTACTCTTACCAGTGATACCTTCCCCTTGTTACTTCTTACCTGCATCATCAAATCCAGGATAACCACTTGCTGATGTTCTAATTCTATCTTGCACGATTAATGCTATTCCACTGCTCTTCCCTTCCTGTCTGTCCATTTGAAAGATTGCATACCCCTGAATATTTATTTCCCAACTCGGATCTCCTTGCAAACATGTCTCCATAATGCCTATATGATCATAGCTGTTAACCTCTATTTGTGCCTTTAATTCAGTGACCTTATAGAGGTTTATAACATCATGAGGGGCATGGATGTGGTAAATAGGCAAGGTCTTTTCTCTGGGATGGGCAAGTCCAAAACTAGAGGGCATAGGTTTAAGGTGAGCGGGTAAAGATATAAAAGGGACCCAAGGGACAACATTTTTTTCACGCTGAGGGTGGTGCATGTATGGAATAAGCAGCCAGAGGAAGTGGCAGAGGCTGGTATATCACAACATTTAAAAGGCACCTAGATGGGTATATGAATAGGAAGGGTTTAGAGGGATATGGACCAAATGCTGGCAAATGGGACTAGACTTATTTAGAATATCTGGTTGGCATACACAAGTTGGACCGAAGGATCTGTTTCCATGCTGTATATCTCTATGACTCCATTTATTTTTTTTTACACACATTCAAATAAACAGCACTTAATTTTGCCATTTTACCTTTTGTTCTCTCTTTGTCTCCATTTGCTGCTTATTTTTATGCCTGTATATACTGTCCCAAGAGATTGATTCGGTTAGGATTGTATTCAATGGAGTTTGGAAGAATGGGGAGGGGTGGGGGAAGCTCATAGAAACTTGGATGTGTTTTTATTTTGGATATTCATCTATTTGTGGTCTGAAAACCAAACTGAAATTAAATCTCGGAACCTGGAATATATGAACCCGCATGGACAATGAGCAAACCAGTTGTCTGGAATTTAAAACTCAGGCAATTCAACATTGATATTGCTGCTTCGCAGGAGATTTGAAGAGCAGTTGAAGGGCAGCTGAAGGAAGAAGGTGGTGGTTACATCTTTTGGAGAGCAAAACCCATGGATCAACCTAGACCATGTAGAATTCAATTCGCTCTCAAGAACAACCTCAGCAATTGCCTCTTGGAACTCCCTGTTGGCATCAATGATTGCCACAACTTACCACAAACCAGCAGGCGACATTTGTGAGTGCCTATGCGCCAACCCTTGATGTCCAAAGAAGACTTCTACTCCATCCTGGACACCACATTCACCGATTTCCCTAAGATAAAATTATCCTTTTCGGAGACTTCAATGCCAGGTTTGGAAAGGATGCCCAACTCTGGAGAGGAACCATTGGAAAGGAAGGAGTTAGGAATTGCAACACCAATAGGCTTCTCCTGCTCACTAAATGTGCAGAATGCAAGCTGGTCATCACAAACACATGTTCAGCCAAAAATACAAGTTCAAAAATTTGGAGACATCCACAGTCAAAACACTAGCACATGATCAACTATGCCATTATTCAATCCTGAGATCTAAAGGATGTCCTCATTACCAAAGTAATGAACAGTGCAAATGATTGCTAGATAGACCACTGGTTCATCTGGTCCTCAATGTCCATAAAATGCCACCAGAAGCAGCTGAAGGTGAAGAAACATTTCAGAAAAAAAGCTCAACGTGGAGCGGCTTCAACAGCCAAACAGACTAGCGAACCTCCAACAGTGTCTTCACCAAAATCTCCAAGGAGTTCATTTTAATGGAGTGGAGGAAATCTGGAAAGAGCTGAAAATAGCCATCATCTCATGCTGTGAAGATATCATTGACTACAAAACCAGGAACTGCAAAAACTGATTAAACGTGAATGACCACATCATTCAAGACCTCATTGACAAGAAGAGGAAAGCTTTCTATGCATGGCAAAACAACAGTGAGGCAAAGCAGAGAACTCATCAAACAACATAGGGAGAGTTACAAAAAAGAACGAGAGAAATCAATCAGTGGTGGACTCGAAAGTTAAGGAGCTGCAACTCCTTGCTGACAAACATGGCACCCAGAGTTTCTTCAATAAGACCAAGGCAATACATGAATTCAACACTCACGGCCTCAAACTGATGCAGAGTAAGGATAGCATCTTTTTGTGAGAAAGAGAAAGCATCAGCTTCTGATGCAGAGAACACTTGAAAGAACTTTAAACCTCAATGCTATAGTCATTGGGGACATGTTTGAGGAAATCCCCCAACTCTCCATCAAAGATAACCTTGTATTTCCACCTAATGTGGCAGAAATTGAACTGTTTATTCAAGACATGAAGAGTGGGAAAGATACAGGAGTAGACAGGATTCCAGCAGAGAATTTCAAACTTGGAGGAGCAGAGCTTACCTTTCATCTCCAACTGTTGCTGAAAATCTAGGACAAAAAAAAGTCCCTGCTGATCCCAGGGATGCTTGCATCATCACCGTCTTTAAGAAAGGAGACAAAATGGACTGCGGGAACTACCAAGGAATGTCCCTACTCTCCATTGTCAGGAAGATCATCAACCAAATCGTCAGTAAGTGCCTTCTCCCATTCTCAGAGAAAATCCTTCCTGAAAGCCAGCATGGCTTCTGACCAAACTGTGCAACATGATTTTCATTGCTTGGCAACTCCAAGGGATATGCCAGGAGCAACACCAAACACTCTACCTGGCCTTCATCGACCTGACCAAGGCTTTTGACTCAGTCAGTCAGGAAGTGCTATGCAAGATCATGTCAAAGGTCAGCTATCCAGTGGAATTCATCAATACCCTCCAGCTCCTCCAGAACAAGATGTCCATGATGGTCCTCACCGCTAGTGACATGAGAGAATCCTTTTAGGTGTCAAGCAAGAATATGCCATCACCCCCACCCTTTTCTCCATCTCCACCTTCACCATTCTTCATCTTATCAAAAACATGCTTCTTAGTGGTGTGTCCCTGTGGGATGGACAGAAAACTTATCAACCTCAACCAGCTGAAATCCAAGAAAAAATGACCACCAACTTTGCTTGTCGAACTTCAGTATGTGGATGACAATGTCATCTCTACCCTCTCAGAAGAGAATATTTAAGCCTCACTTAATGCCTTCACAGAAGCATACCAAAGAATTGGTTTCAGCCTCAACCTCAAGAAGACTCAAATCCTTTACCAACCCATCACAGGTCAAGTTCTGGTCGATCCCTCCCAAATATGGAACATTTTCCCTATCTGGGAAGCTACCTCTCATCCAAAGCTGACTTTGATGTGGATATTCAACATTGCATTCAATCTGCATGCACAGCCATTGATGCCTAAGAATGAAAGTCTTCAACAAGCATGACATCCTCACTGATACCAAGATCCCTGTATAAGGCAGTCACTCTAACTGCTGTATATAGCTCTGAAGCTTGGACAACACATTGATGCCACCACAAGACCTCAAGATGTACCTTCTACCCTGTTTCAGTGCATTCTCCGCATTACCTGGGAGGACTGGCATATCAACATTGGCGTCCTTAGATCAGCAAACAGCACCAACATCAAGGCCATGATCAGCCAAAACCAACTCTGCTGGGCTGGCCACATGCCTCGGATGCCTGAATTCCAACTACTGAAACCAATCCGTTTCACCCAGCTCAAGGAAGGCACTTGAACCAGAGGAAGACAAAAGAAGTTTTTCAAAGACACCCTAAAGGCTTTTCCCTCAAGAAATGCAACAAGATGTCAATGCATGGGAGGTGATTTATTTGGAGACCCAGTTAATGTTCTGGGGACCTGGGCTTGAATCCCACCATGCCAGATGGTGGAATTTGATATCAATAAATATCTAGAATTAAAAGTCAAATGACGACCATGAAATCATTGTTGATCGTCAGGAAAAACTCCTCTGGTTCACTAAAGTCCCTTAGGGAAGGAAACTGCCATCTTTACCTGGTCTAGCCTACATTTGACTCTAGACCCACAGCAATGTGATTGACTCTCAACTGCCCTTTGGACAATTAGGAATGGGAAATGAATGCTGGCCTGGCAAGTGAGGCCCACATCCTGTGAATGATTTTTTAAAAAGAGCAACTGACTTGGAGAAACCTCCTGAATTGAGGGACACAATTCCTCATGGACAGCCAGTGCATGTATGGAAAAGGAACTGAAGAAAGGAATGCCAGTGATCTGAAGGCCAGGGACCAATTCCAACTCCTGGACATACCTGCCAAATATGTTGTTGGAGATGAGGATCTACGATTGGGCTCATCAGCCATGCAAGGACCCACAGAGCCCATGACCAGTGACATGGAATTTCCAAGGTGGACAATCATACTTATTAGTGAGTGATTGCTAATTATGATGGAGAAACTTATAAAATTCTAACAGGATGAGACAGGTTGGATGCAGGAAAGATGTACCTGATGGTGGTAGAGTCAAAAACCAGTGGTCATAGTTTCAGGAATTTTAAGGACTCAGATGAGGAGAAATTTCTTCACCCAGAGGGCTGGAATTCACTACCACATAAAGCGGTTGAGGCCAAAACTGTGTTTTCAATAAGGAGGTAGATACAGCTCTTGTGACTAAAAGGGTCAAGGGATATGGGGGTCAGCCGGGATTAGGATGTTGAGTTCAATGATCAGACATGATCATAATGCATGATGGAGCAGGCTCAAGGAATTGAATGGCCTAACCCTGCTCCTATCTTCTATGTTGATATGTCCCTTATTGTTCCATTCTGGGTATCATTGTAAAAATAGTTGTCCTGTAATGTCACCATATCCTTCTGCATTGCAAACCTACAATTTGCCCTCCTGATCCCTGATCCCACTTCCACATTGTTATTTTAAAGCTCTCTCTTTAACCCTAATTATTTGATGGACATCGGTCCCAGCACAGTGCAAGTGAAGCCCATTTATCAGAAGAGTTCCCTTCTACCCCAGTATTGGTGCTAGAGCCCTATGAAGTGAAACTCATTCCTCCACGTTAATCTTTAATACAATTAACTGCCTTACTTTATTGACCTTGAGCCAATTTTCATGTGACACAGGTAGTAATCCGGAGATTTTCACTTTGGAGATTGTGCATTTTAGTTTAGCCTCAATTCTATTGTCCTTGTTCTAATCAAACTGTAATCTCTACTCAACCTTCTGTCTTGTTTTGGACTACAAGTACAACATATTTCCCCGCTATGATCAGAATTCTTTTCACAAGACTGAGATCTGATCCTAGGGCCATCTTCACCGTCACATCCACTTGCAGAACTCATTTCTGGCATTTTCTGACATTACTTTTCTTTATCTCCTTAGTCCTTAGATGGATCTTATCTTCTGCCCTTCATCTTGCACACCTGCAGCTTTTTAGGTTATTGGGAGCGTAACTCTCCCTGAGGCACCAGGCACTAAAACCTTTCAAGAGTTGATGGATTTAGTTAAGGAACATTACGACCCCAAGTCTCCTGTAATTCTGAGACACTATCAGTTTTACTTGGTGGTTCAAGAACGAGGGGAATCCATATCAGGATTTTTGTTGAGTTTAAAATGACTGGCAGAGACATGTGATTTTAGTTTAACCCTAAATGATATGCTGAGAGACTGTTTATTATGTTGGATTAATGATGAAACCATGCATAAGTGCCTACAAGTTGAAGCCCAACTGGAATTCAAACAGGCAATACCTTCAAACAGGCTTTATCATTGGAAAATGCAGCAAGTGGAGCATATGAGTTGCAGGGTATTCGATGGAATGGACACCCTCACCAATCTGACTGAACTAGGAGAACACTACTTGATTCGAGGCAATTGCATAGCCTTGCTCAGAACATATCCTGAACAGAGGGACTCTAGGTTAGCCTACAGCAAAGCCCCAAATCAAACTCAAGCTTCAGCCAAATGGTTAAAATTTTCCTCAGGATCCAGCAAACCATTGTGGTTGCTGCCAGTATGTGGACTTAAGACAGGAAAAGAGTCCCGCTTAGACTTAACTGGAGTATGAGAACTCTTAGGCCGGTATCCAGCAGAGTGCACACCCTGGAACCTCCACCTTCATCTGGTTTAAATTCCTTAGCAACATTCAAATCAAAACCAATCAAAATAAACACCTAGTTAAGTGGTCACCTGGTTCTAACCTTAGGCAGAACCCTTAAGAGTATTCATATGCAGAGGGACCTGGGTGTGCATGTCCATAGATCACTGAAGGTGGTAGCGCAGGTAGATAAAGTAGTAAAACAGGCCTTTGGTATACTAGTCATCATTGGAAGGGGCATTGAGTCTCAAGATAGACCAGTTATGGTGCAGCTTCATAGAACTTTATTTAGGCCACACTTGGAATTTTACGTACAGATCTGGTCACCACACTACCAGAAGGATGTGGATGCTTTGGAGAGGGTACAGAAAATATTTTCCAGGATGTTGCCTGGTATGGGGGATTTTAGCTATGAAGAAAGGTTGGATAGACTGGGTTTGTTTTAACTGGAATGCAGGAGGTTGAGGGTGACCTGATGGAAGTTTATAAGATTGTGAATGGCATGGATAGAATGCCAGGGTGGAGGGGTCAATTAATAGGGGACACAGGTTCAAGGTGCGGGTGTGGGAAGTTTAAAAGAGATATGACAGGCAGGTTTTTCACACAAAGTGTGGTGAGTGCCTGGAATGTGCTGCCAGAGGAGGTGGTGAAAACAAGACAAAATAGCAGCATTCAAGAAGCACGTGGATGAATACATGAATAGGAAAGAAATAGACGGATATGGATCCTGTAAGTGAAGACAGTTTTAGTATGGAAGGGCAAAATGCGTTGGCGCAGGCTTGAAGGGCCGAAGGGCCTGTTCTTGTGCTGTATTGTTCTTTGTTCTTTGTTCTTTCTTATTTGTTAATGGAGGTTGATTATATGCGTAGCCATTTCTGTGACTGGATCAGTGTCAAGGACTCCCCAAGTGTAAATAAAGGGTGACTTAGTGACGGGATACTGGCCTCAGGAGTTATTTCAACATCCCTCCATTCACTGGCCCTTTCTGGCATACATGTTACTTTGGTGCTGATTTTCAGTAATTGTTCATGGCTATAAACAGCCTATCCTGTGCATTGATATCAATTTGTCATTATTCAATCAGTCCCCTCATCTACCATAATCTGTCCACATTATTGTTTCACCTGTGTATATGATACGCATTGTGCCTCACCACACTCGGTTATTTGTTTAGTTTCCATAGGTGTAGGGCTCTAATGGTGCAGTGGTAATATCCCTAACTCTGAGCCAGGAGTGCTGGGTTTGAATCCCAACTGCTCCAAAGGTATGTAAAAACATCCTGAAGAAATTAGAAAATATTTATAATCAGTACCAAGTAACCTTGAGGAATGCACCTGAACAGTTTGATTGCGACATAGTGATGGAAGAACAGTCCTTTTACTATCTGTAACCTTACCCGGACCTTTCCACTCTCCACCTTTCTCTTTTTCATATGTCATGTTCCCTGATTTAAACTTATTTTTGATGGCCTTTTACAATCTTCTGAGGCTCACCAAATTTTCTTTGAAACCTTGGCCTAAATGAATGTCCTTTGCCCTGTATGGAAGGCATTCAAGTACTCAGAAAAAGTGGAGCAAGTTGTAGTTTATTGTCAAGCTGGAATTTTTGGATTCCTTCCAAAAACCAATTGACATGGACTGTAGTCTATAGATGTGAGGCTGGAAAAGCACAGCAGGTCAGACAGCATCAGAGGAGCACGAAATTCAATATTTTGAGCTGAAACCCTTCATCAGGACGAAGGGTTTTCAGCCTGAAATGTTGGCTTTCCTGCTCCTCTGATGCTTTTTGACCTGCTGTGCTTTTCCAGTCTCACACCTATAGACTC
The DNA here is from genome assembly GCF_021869965.1 of Rhincodon typus. Taxonomy (NCBI): domain Eukaryota; kingdom Metazoa; phylum Chordata; class Chondrichthyes; order Orectolobiformes; family Rhincodontidae; genus Rhincodon; species Rhincodon typus. Next base: position 51,677,650 of record NC_063346.1, read on the forward strand.
TGGCTTCCAGCATCTTCAGTCCTTATCGTTTCCATGGCATGGATTGTTTCCTTCAACCATTTGCAAAAAGTTCTTTGCATGGATTTCCCTTGCTACGGCAGATCTCAGTTTGGATGACCTACAAGATTTTGTGAAGCATCTTATCTATTATTGCAAAATCTCAAATTACTAAGGGGACTTTCTACTGTTGCTTTCATTACTACAATATTAAATATTCTCACATGTATCTTTATTTTAATCATTGGCAAATTCCTCCCCATTGTCAATAAGTAATTCTTGTGGTTCCCCCACTCTGATTACTAACCATTTCTCCATTATTTTGTTCACAATCACTTTTTTTCTTTACTCAATATTGTCACAGTCAGGCTGACATCAAGTTGCCAGGTTTACAAAGAGCAAAATGAAAATCTTTGTATTCCTTATCTCATACCTTTAAGTTCATTATTACATCTTCATTAAAATCTCTTTCTAAATGCGAGACTTTCTACAGGCCTTGATGACATCCTGCATATTTTACATATATCACATCACCAATTTCATGTACAAGTTTAGAGAAGTCATTGTCCCTTACCTCTGCATCCTTTAGTAGTGTTTTTAACATGTGAGAAGATGCATGATTGATATAGTTTTAAGACAATCAACCTTTTTTGCTTTAAACACGTATTTCCAATGCCTTGACATTTCTTTAATGTTTTAATAGAGAAGTTCTGTCTGGTTGAAAGGATACAATAATGTCCATGTATAAACTGTAAATCTACTGACTTCCCAAAAACAATTGCTTTGTCTTGGTCCATATCAGTTTTATTTGAACATTTTTGTTTGGCTCTCGAATGGTACGTTGCCTCCTTAGTGCCAATGTCAGGGATATCTCAGAGGGCCTGCAAGGGCATTCTGAAGTGAGGGAGTGAATAGCCAGCAGTGGTAGTACTTCAATTCCAATGAGATAGGTAAAAAAAGAAATGAGACCCTACAGTAGAAATTTAGAGAACTAGGTAGTAGGGTAAAGAGGAGGACGACTAAGGTTGTAATCTTTGGATTACTTCCAGAGCTATGTGCTACTAAGTATAGGAACAGGAAGATAAATCAGATGAATGCATGGCTAAAGGGATGGTGTAGAAAGGAGGGCTTTCGGTTTTTGGATCATGGGACAGTTTCTGGGTGGATGGGACTTATACAAGTTGGACGGGTTGCATCTGAACCAGTGTGGGTCCAAAATCCTTGCTGGGTGGTTTACTGGTGTTGGGAAGATTTTAAACTAATTTGACAGGGAGATGGGGCACAAAGTAGATGTAAAGTAAGAGCAAGGTTCAGTCAGATATTTAGATTTATGTTTTATTGTCACTTGACTCAAGTATGGGGTGCAGTAAAAAGTGTACAATGTGGCCACACAAGGTGCCATCTTAGGTACAAAATAGCTAGATTCAAAATCTTAGTTATAGAAGTAGAAAAATAAAGATTTAAGTTAAAAAGTTCTGCACTACAGTCTTCTTAGTATAAAAGTGGAAAAATAAAGAATTAAGTTTAAAAAGTCAAACATTACAGTCCTTTCTTAAGCCATGGGCCTGCAGATGCTCCAAACTGAGCTTTTCCCAACATGGCTTGCTCTTCCTTGGGCTGAGCATGCTTTCCCACACAAAATATATAAGCAAGACTAGGACAGTCCATTAGCAGTGAGGGCATGGCTATGATAAAGCATATGGGAGGACCGGAAAGCTAAATTGTAACTATTTAAATGCAAACAGCCTAATTGGTAATGTGGATGAATTTAGAGTATTGATCAGCACATGGGAATATGGTATTATTGCAGTCGCTGATATATGGTTGAAGGAAGGACAGGACTGGCAGCTCAACATTCCAAGGTATAGAATCTTCATACGTGAGACGGGAAAAGGTGAGGGCACGGTATTACATTATTGATGAAGGAGTCAAAAAGGGAAAGGAGGCATAAGTAAGGCTTAAGAAACTGAAGACAGAGCCTTCGAAGAATGTAAAGAAAGTGAGAAAGAATTTAAACAAGGAGTTAGGAGAGCTAAAAGTGGCCATGAAATGTCCTTGGCAAACAGGATTATGGAAAATTCCAAGGTGTTTTATATGTATATAAAGAACAAGGGCATAGTTTAGAGCAAGGGGAAGGCCCACTCAAGAACAAAGGAAGGAATTTATGCGTGGAGCTGGAGGAAGTGAATGAGGTCTTTTACATCGGTATTCACAAAGGGGAAGTACATGGTGGAAGCTAAGTCTCAGGAGGGATACGTTGATATTCTAGGGCATGTCAATATATTAAAGAAGGAGGCATTGGGTGCTTTCAAAGCATTAGGGTAGACAAATCCCCATGACCTGATGGGATTTATCCCAGAATACTGAGGGAAGTGAGAGAGGAAATTGCTCGGGCCTTCTATGAATTCTTGTATCCTCTTTAGTCACAGGAGAGATCCCAGAGGACTGGAGAATGACCAATGTTGTTCCTTTGTTTAAGAAGGACAACAGGGATAATCTGGGAAATTACAGGCTTGCAGATGGACTACCGTGTGCAATTCTGGTTGCCATATTATCGGAAAGATGTGATTGCACTGGAGAGGGTGCAGAGAAGATACACCGGGATGTTGCCTGGGATGTAAGGTTTCAGTTACGAGGAGAAACTGGATAGGCCTGGTTTGTTTCCCCTGGAGCAAAGGAGGCTGAGCGGGTTTTTGATTGAGGTATGCAAAATTATAAGAGGCATAGATAGGGTAGATCTGGAGAATCTTTTCCCCCATGGCTGAAGTATCTAAGGCCAGTGGGCATAAGTTTAATGTGTGGAGTAAGTAGTTTAGAGGGGATCTGAGGAAAAGGTGTTTTATCCAGCGAGTAGTAGAAGTATGGAATGTGCTGCCTGAAAGGGTAGTGGAGGCAAGTACTGCTGCAACTTTTAAGAAGCATCCGGACAAGCACTTAAAGTTCCAGGGCAAAGTAGGCTATGTACCAAGTGCAGGTAAATGGGCTTAGTATTGTTAGTTTTTTGTTGGTTGGCATAGACATGTTGGGCTGACGGACCTGTTTCTATGCTGTATGCCTCTGTGACCTATTCAAAAATACAGGTATTTCACTTGATACATCATGGTGCTTTTGAAATGGTTTAACCCAGCTACATTACATGGTATTATGACTCTTTTTAGTGACCTTGGAATGTAGTTATTCCCAAACCAGCGCAGTTCCTTTTTCTTGATCAATATCTCCATTCTCTCCATCAGAAACTTCTGTTATCGTTGACTCAATAATCTTATTATTTAGTTTAAGACAACAACTGTTGACCATACCCCAGACATTCCTGGGTTCATTCTTCTGTTATAGTTTCCAATTTCCATCAATTGCAATGACTACCAAAAATGCCCCGAACCTCACTCCTTCTGTTTATAATGCTTCTTTCTTATTGATCTATTTGGATGGTCCCGAAATGTCATTATCACTGGGGCCTCCTTTTTTTCTGTTACTTCTGAATTTGAGCTACGAAAGTTACTGGGAATGAATTTTTTTTTCCCAGGACTTTTTTTATGCTTCAGAAATCTATTCCAAATTATGTTTCTTTCTGAAAATCTAACTCTGGTTAATACTAGGAGTCTATTTATGTTCAACAACTTAGCACAGGCCAACAATTTAAAGACAAGTACTGAGTTAGGAAACTATGAATAGAACTTTTGCAATCCTGAATATTGTCTATTAAATGTTATCATATATTCTTCTGCAGAATAATCATCCAGATTTCCAAATTTACCCAATTCTATCCATGCCTTATATGTATTTGATAGATCAGCTTATGTCCATAAATGTTAATAGAATTTCCAAACCTTCCTAATTGTCCGATTGTTGAGCCTCTATTTCTGAAAATACTTTACATTTAATCCTGCTTCCAATAGGAGTTCAATGCTAAAGCCATATCTTGTTTCTTTTCTTGGGAGACGTAAGCCATGTCCACATATCTTTTGTGCAGAGATTTAGTTGACTGTACAGTCCAAAATCTCTCCATCCAGTCCCAGTGTCTCTCCTTTATAGATCGAAAAATCAATTAGTTAATAGCCAAGACCTGATCTGACCTTAGCTACTTGCTATGTTAAAATTCAGCAGAGTTTCACTGGAATGTTGTTCAGCTTCAAGGGTGACATCAAGATGGGAATGCTTAACTTAGGACAGAAGCAAAATGCTATATGCTGACAATAAAAACAAAAATTCAGATCATTGATTAAACTTATTAATTCTGCTTCTCTCTTCACAGATGTTGCCAGGATTGCATTTTACTGCGTATATTAAATAACATAGACAAGTCCTGGATTAAAGAAGGGCTGTGATTCAAATTTTTAAGATTTTGAAAGGAATTAATAGGGCAGATTACAGAATCTTTCTTTTTCTGCTGGTTCAAGGACAAGGGGCATCATCTTAAATCCAGGTCATTCAGGAGAGAATTTAAGAAACAGTTCTTCATGTAAAGGGCAGTAGAAGTGTAGAATTCTCGGTCACAAAATAATATATACTTGTTCAATTCATTGTAATTCTCAGATTGATTAAGTTTTTGAAGTCTCAGATAGTTTAGGAGTTTCCTAACCAAGGGATAAAAGAAGGTAAGACATGTGCGTGGTGATAAAATACAGATCGTCCATGATCTTACTTAACAGAGGAACATGCTTCATAAGCTTGAAATGGTTTATGACTATTCCTAAACTTTTTCTTCCTCTATCTTTTTGTTAAATTCATTCATGGAATCTGGACATCGCTGACTGGGCTAACTTTTATTGCTCATCTGTAGTTACGTTTGAGTAGATGGTGGTGATCTACTTTCTTGAACTGCTGCAGCCTATCTGCAGACCATATTCTTCACAGCTTCCCTGGGTTTGTATCTCCTGTGGTCACATTAGCTGTTGGAAGTATCCTGTTTCAATCTGCCCTAAACAAAATGCCAAATGCGCATGCTTCCATTTGGCACTGTTTTCAACAGGATAATACAATTAACCATATGTTCCCCCAGCTCAGCACTGAGCTGATGTTTTTCCAAGCTGCCTCTCAGCTTGGATTCAGAGCTACATCTCAGGACAGTTTTCTGAATATATTTTTCTTTAGCCTCAGAAACACTCTCTTCAAAAACTGTAAACCAAATGTGATTTATTTCATAGGTGTGTGTGTTTGTGTTTGTGTGTGTTTTATAAAAGGCCAGACAAATTGTAATATATAAGTAACAACTTGTCTGTTTTAAAACACAATGAAATGGTGTCAGAAATAGGGCTGCATTGGTCTTGATGTAAGGCTTTCCAGAAAGTTCTGGTATATTAAAGTATGTACATTTGACTGTGTTTATAGTTGGTCTAATTACTGTTAACTTGAAGAATTCATTGGTAATGCATTACTTGTACATCGGTTAATAAACCAATGGTCTGCTTAGCAAGTCATTAGGAATTCCTCCACCTTAAGACCTAGTTTTCTTAGTGTGCAGTTTTAGAATTTGAAACTTTGAGACAGCACCATTCAGAGGACCCATACAACATGTATTTTAGAAATTAATTTTACGTTGGAAATCAACAGTTATATGAATATTGCAATTGGTCTCAAGATTGACAAGGTAACCAAGAACTGCACTTCACTTAATCTCTTCTCAAGTTCTGCTGACGATCTGTAGTGGGATCTAGAGCTGTGAACTTGAGTTTAATAAGGTCTATTCAGCATTCTAGTTTGCAACAGGTCATTGACTTATTGCAGCCCCGTGGCTGCTAACTTCCTTAGTGGATCCAACCATGCCTTCTTAGTGAAGCGTCTTGACCTGTTCCTCTCCATGCCTTTGCTGCCTGAAAAAGTACTTCTGGGAGGCCTCACTAAACCTGTGGGCCACTGTTGCCTAACTGCAGCCATTCTGTGAAAGGAGCCCACGTTTAATCACCCTTCTAGATGCTTCCATGGGTGATATCTTTAAATCCAGTGCTATCATCCCTTCAATTATAGCACTTGCATTTCAGATTCAGGGACTTACTCCCTCCCTCTCTCCACCAGAAGCAAAAAAGCCACAGAATTGTTATAGAGCAGAAGGGGGCAATTCAGCCCATCATGCTTGCACCAGTTCAATTACATTTTGCCAGTGTCCTGCCATTTCCCCATTTCCCTGCACACCATTTCTATCTCAATAATCATTCAATTACCTCTTGAATGCCGAAATTGAATCTGCCTCCACCACATTTCCAAGCAGTGCATTCCATACCACAACTACTCACCGGGTGAAAAACGCTTATCTCACTTCATTTGCACATCACTTTAGATTAACGCCCTCGTGTTCTTTATTTTTATGAACACAAACAGCTTCCCCCTGTTTACTCTATCCAGCCTGCTGATAATTTTGAAAACCTCTATCCAATCCCCTCAAAGCCTTATCTCTGAGGAGAATGACCCCAATGTCTTCAATCTGTCCTCATAACTAAAGTTTCTCATTCCTGGAACCATTCTTGTAAATCGCTTCTGCACTTTCTCCAATGCATTCACATCTTTCCTGTAATGTGGTGCCCATAACTGTACGCAGTAGTTCAGCCAAAGTCTAACAAATGTCTTGTACAAGTTCATCACTACATCCCTGCTGTTGCTCTCTATGCCCCTATATGTGGAGCCTCCTCCTTCAGTGAGTTGTTTAATTGTCCACCACCATTCACGACTGGATGTGGTAGAACTGCAGAGATTAGATCTGATCTGTTGGCTGTGGGATTGCTTAGCTCTGTCTATCACTTGCTGCTTTTGCTGTTTCGTGTGCAAGTAGTCTTATTTAGTGCCTTCACCAGTTTGACACCTCATCTGGTGTCCCTAGTGCTGCTCCTGGCATGCCCTCCTGCACTCTCCATTGAACCAGGGTTGATCCCCTGGTTTGATGGTAATGGTTGAGTGGGGGATATGCTGGGCCATGAGGTTACAGATTGTGCTGGAGTACAATTCTGCTGCTGCTGATGGCCCACAGCATCTCATGCAACTGCAGCTGGCAGATTAGTAAGGATGAGGTCAAGTATGTTTTTCCCTCTTGTTGGTTCCCTCACCACCTGCCGCAGACCCTGCCTTGTAGCTATGTCCTTTAGGACCTGACCAGCTCGATCAGTAGTACTGCTGCTGAGCCACTCTTGATGATGGAAAGCCCCCACCCAGAGTACATTTTGTGCCCCTGCCATCCTCGGTGCTTCCTCTAAGTGTTGTTCAACATTGAGAATTACTGATTCATCGGCTAAGGGAGGAAGGTATGTAGTAATCTGCAGGATGTTTCCTTGCCCATATTTAACCTGAACCCATGAGACTTCAAAGGGTATGGAGTCAATGTTGAGGACTCCCAGAGCAAAACCCTTCTGACTGTATAGCACTGTGCTACCCCCTCTGCTGGGTCTGTCCCGCCAGTGGGACAGGACATATCTAGGGATGGTGATGGTGGTGAGTGGGCCATTGCCTGTAAGGTATGATTCTGGGAGTATGACTATGTCAGGCTGTTGCTTAACTAGCTTGTGAGACAGCTCTCCCAATTTTGGCACTAACCCCCAGACAGGAGGACTTTGCAGGGTCGTCAGGGCTGTTTCTGCCGTTGTCTTTTCCAGTGCCTATGTCGAGGCAGGTGATCTATCCGGTTTCACTCTTTGAGGCTATGTAGCTATTTGTACAACTGAGTGGCTTGCAAGGCCATTTCAGAGGGCAATTAAGAGTCAACCACATTGCTTGTGAGTCTGGAGTCACATGTAGGCCAGGCCAGGTAAGGGGTGGGAGATTTCCTCCCCTGAAGGGTATTAGTGAACAAGACGGGTTTTTCTGACAATTGGCAATGATTTCATGGTGATCAGTAGATTCTTAATTCCAGACTTTTGTTTTCTAATTATTGAATTCAAATTCCACCATCTGCCATGGTGGGATTCGAACTCGGGTCCCCAGAACATTAGCTGGGTTTCTGGATTAATAGTCTAGCGATAATACCACTAGGTCATCGCCCACCACTATTGCCTATTACAATGGGTCTACTATCTCTGTTGCCACTTCCTTTAGGATCTCAGGATGTTATCTGTCAGACCCTGGGGACTTGACTGCCTCAATCCCAATAGTTTGTTCAGTACTTTTTCCCAAGTGATGACGATCGTTAGATTGTTAGTTCCTCCCTTTTGATAATGTTTGCATTACTTGATACTATTGGGATGGTACCAATGTCCTCCACTGTGAAATATGATGCCAAATATTGATTTAGTGTCTCCATGATTTCCATGTTCCCCACTACTAACTCACCTGTCTCATCCTCCAATGGACCAGCATTCACTTTAGCCACTCTCTTCTCTCCTCCACACTTTTGCTATCTGTTATTATATTTTGCGCTAATTTTATTTCATAATTTACCTTTACTCTTTTTATTACCTTTTAAAATCCTTTTGCTGGTCTTTAACAGTTTCCTAATCTTCCAGTCTGCTACTACCTTTACAATGCGGTATGTCTTAGTTTTTGACTTTGTTATCTTTTGCTTCCTTGCTTATCCAGTGATGTCTTCTCACCATCCCTCCTCCCCTCGCCCCAACAATTTTTATTCCTGTCTGGAATATATTTTAGTTGGGAGAAATTGACTATCTCCTTAAATATTTGCCATTGGTCATCAACTGTCCTACGTTTTAGTCTTCCTACCTAGTCCTCTAGGGCTAAATCTGTCTTCATGCCTACGTAATTACCTTTGTTTAACTCCAGAACATCAATATAGGACTACAGTTACCTATCTTCAAACTGAATTTGAAATTCTAGCATGCTAGAATTTACTAAAGGATCCTCTACATGCGATCATTAATTGATCCCACCGTTATGTGCTGTAGGTAGACCCACAGTTCCATTAAGGAGGGAATTCCATTTATCTTGAATGGTGTCAAGCATCTTGAGTGTTGGAGCTGCAATCATCTAGGCAATTGGGGAATATTCTATCACATGCCTGCCTTGCGCCTTGTAGATGATGGACAGACTTTGAGGAGTTGGGAGGTGAGTTACTCATTGCAGGATTCCTAGCCTCTGACCTACTCTTATAGCGACTGCATTTATAGCTAGTCCAGTTCTGTTTCAGGCCAATGGTAGCCCCCAGGATTTTGTTAGTGGGAGGTTCATTGATTGGAACACCCTTGAATGTAAAGGACAATGGTTAGATTCTCATTTGTTGGAGACGGTTATTGCCTGGCATTTGTGGTGCACATATTACTTGTCACTTGTCAGCTCAAGCATGAATATTGCCCATGTTTGGCTGCGTTTAAACATGGACTGCTTCATCATCTGAGGAAGCACGGAAGTCACTGAATGTTTTGTAATCATCATCAAACATCCCCACTTCAGACGGCTGGGCATAGTACACCAACCTGAGGAACTCCTGCAGGGATGTCCTGGAGCTGAGATGACTGACCTCAAACAACCACAGTGCCTTAAATGACTCCAGCCGGCAGAAAGTTTTCCCTCTGATTCCCATTGTTTTCAGTTTTGGTAGGGCTCCTTGATACCACACTCAATCAAAATTGGCCTTGATGTCAAGGGCTGTCACTCTCACCTCACATCTGGAATTCAGCTGTTTTGTCCATACTTGAACCAAGGCTATAATGAGGTCAGGAGCTGAGTGGCCCTGGTGAAACCCAAAATGGGCATCAATGAGCAGGTTATTGCTGAGCAGGTGCTACTTGATAGAATTGTTGATGACACCTTGTATTACTTCACTGATGATTGAGAATAATCTGGTGGGGTGGTAATTTGCTGGCTTGGATTTGATCTACTTTTCTGTCTACAGGACATACCTGGAAACTTTTCCACATTGTCAGCGTTGTAACTATACTGGAATAATTTGACTAGCGGGGGCAAGAAGTTCTGGAGCACAAATATTCAATACTATTGCTGGAATGTTGTCCAGGTCCACAGCCTTTGTAGTATGGAGTACCTCCAATCATTTCTTGGTTGAAGACTGTCATCTGTAGTGCTGGGGATTTGTAGAGGATGCCAAGATGGATTGTGCACTGAAGATTGTTGTGAATGCTTCAACCTTGACTTTTTCACTGATTTTCTGGGCTCCCCCATTATTGAGAATGGTTTTAATTGTGAAGCTTTCTCCTCCAGTGAATTAATTGTCTTTCACCATTCACAACAGGATGTGGTAGGACTACAAACTTTGATCTGATGCACTGGATGTGGCATTGCTTAGCTCTTTCTATTACTTTCTCCTTATGCTGTTTGGCACACGAGTAGTCCAGTTGACACGTTATTTTTAGTTATGCCTGATGCTGCTCTTGGCATATCCTCCTGTACTTTGTGAACCAGGGTTGATTCCCTCCCTTACTTAATGCTGGTAATAGAGTGAGTGATGCCAGGCCATGAGGTTGCAGATTGTGTTGGAATGTGGTTCTGCTGCTGTTGATGGTCCATGGTGTCTCATGGATGCCCAGTCTTAAGCTGCTATAGCTGTTCAAAATCTAACCCGTTTAGCACTATGAAAATCCATACAATTCAATGTAAGATATTCTCAATGTGAAGAGGCAAAGTGCTTTTGATGTTGCACATCTGATTCTGCCACACATCTCACCATGGTTCACGTTGTTCAAAACCGTATAAGATCTTGCCCTTTAAATTGGTACTTTTAAACCAATGGGAGATATGTTAATAAGATAATAAATGTATGTATAATCAACAGCATATATATTTTGAAATAAGTCAAGAGTATAATTCAAAAGGATTTCAGTCAGGGAAGAGCATGTTCAAATAGAATCATCTTTTTCTTGGTGTAACATTTTGGAGCAAAGATTTTCAGCATATAAAAGTGGGGCTGTCTTGGATCACAGAGTGTATCCAAACCATTTTTTTCAGATTCTGTTAAATATAGTTAAGAGAAGGCTCGACAACAGCAATTTGCTTAAATATGAGCTTTTATTGAATAATAATAAAAGACAAAAAAGAAAGGAACATTTATTAAGTATTTAAAGAGAATGAAAATTGGGGAAAAAAGAACAATAAGCCTCACATCCTTTTGGTTGTCGGGATCCCCTTGATTGACGGTTGGTCTGGAGGCTGAGCTTGTTCCTGGCACTGTTCACGATCCCGGTCTGAGGTGAAGTCCAACAACTTGGAATGAAACTTTCTCATTTACAGTGTAACAAACAGCAAGACACAGAAAAACAAGTTACAGGTGCCGTCTTTGATCCATAAAGGAATGTTAACAAGACTCATCCAAGGTCATGCAGCTTGTCAAGTATCATCAATAATTTTAGTCCTGCAGCCCATCCTATATAATTTATCTTCTCATGCAGTTGTCGAATATCATCATTAACTTTTACCCCTTCCGCCCATCCTATATAGCGGCAAAGGCAGATTTGGAGTTAGATCACCAATCAACCTTGATCTTATTGAACAATCAACAGACTCTAGAAACAAGCAGCTAAATATCCTATGTAGTACGTTATGCTTAGCCAGTCATAACAGGCACATTGCTTTTGGAGAAGATTTTTAATTCACTCATGGGATGTGGTTGCCGTTGGCTAGGCCAGCATTTATTGCCCACCCAACGTTGCACTTGAGAAGATGAGCTGCCTTATTAAACAGCTGCAGTCTATTTGGTACAGGTTAATCCACAATGTGTATATTTAAGATTGAGATAAATAGAGTCTTGATCAGAAGGGGAATCAAGTATTCCAGTGAAAGGACAGGAAAATGGACATGAGGAATGTCAGATCATTCATAATACTATTGAATGACGGAAGAAGCTTGAGGGACTGAACAGCCTACTCCTATTCCTATTTCTTATGACCCTATGGTCAATGCTGTTAAGCGGGGAGTTCCAAGAATTTGATCCAGTGATGGCTGAGTAACTATTTTCTGGTGAACAAGTGGAGGTCGTGCCTCTGTTGCAAGCCTTTTGGTTGTCAGTTCAGAATTTGGAAGCAAGTTTATTTCTGGCGATGGTTCCTGCATAATTGGAGAGTGGAATGAATTGGAGTGGGCCATGAAAACGTATGTAATTAACCTAAGAACTAAAATACATACACATGCTAATCACTACACCAAGATAAATGTGCATCTTTGCATTAGATTTTAGTAATCCTTTAATGTTCAATAAGAAATGTTTCCTTTGCTGTCTGAAGCCACAGTTGTAATTCAGATCAATTAATACTTTGAAACTGCAATAGATAAGCTGTGATTGTGGTTTATCCTGCAGCCTTCACTATGTGACTGATGCTACTGGCATTTTCCAAACTTGGCTCAGAGAAATAGGACCATGAATTGTCTGTCTGTTTTTAGTCAATGCAATTGCTTTAATGTGCTAGCTGATAGTGGCCAGATAGATGTAGTGGACACAGGCTACCTGACACTATTGGGAAAACTGCCTGGAATTGTGTTTCTTTATCAAACATCTAATTGATAGGTCTGCTTTACCATCACAGGATATTAAAGATTTTGAAACCTTACATTCTTCTCTTTGTAGTTAATATATATTTCATACTGTATGTATATCATAATAACCGTTGCCTAAGCAGTGTAATGAGAATTCAGAATAATGCAATATTTGGAAAAATGTAAATACATCCACACATGTACCCTTTCTTTTGAGCCAGAAGGCACAGGTCCTAGACCCAGCTGTTTCAGAGGTGTGTCACAACACATCTTCACAAATTGATTAAAAATACCTACCAGCATATGTGTGTTTAGAGGTAAAACCATTGATTTGAGACATATGTCTTTAATAGAGCCTTATTACATGAAATATATATGTATATTTACACAAAATAGGATTTTTATTGGTATGTTCAATCAGATTTATAAATTATTTGTGAACTTAAATCCTTAGTTAAGCTGTAGCTGCATAATTAGTTTCACATTTTATTCTAAAGCACAAAATGTCTAGAGTTTTAACAAGTACAGTGCACTGTATATTCAAATATGCTTCTTTACTCCCTTTTGCACATTTTTCAGGTTGTCTGCTTCATTTCTAGCCTTGAAGGTAGTATTGTCTCTGCTGTAGTCATCCCTTGAACTGCCATTATTGCAGGAGGTTTGGCTGGCTGGTAAGATTTACTTGGAAAGCCTCAGAAGTTCTTAATTACCCATCTTTCTCTTCTTCTACATATGGTTCTTTCTGCAGTTTTGCTAACTGACAAAATACGTTCAACTGATGCAAGTGGCTTCAAAATTTTGTGACCTTCTGGTTCAAAATAGCTCGACAAAGTTGCATTTTTAGACTTTGGTGTTGTGAATTATTAATGTGTGCTTCAATTCCTTGATCTTTGTTATTATTTTGGACCATTTTACAAGAATATGGCACACAGATCTTCATAAAGGTGGCAAAAAAAGGGACAGGTGTATGACACAAAAGTAGATGTTGCAATTCCAAGGAGCCTGCCTCTTGATCAAATAAAGCAGCAGAAAGTCAAAAGGCTGAAATAAACTGGCACAGAATGGTGGAATGGAAACTGAGGGGGCAGGGTGGACAGGAGGGGTGGAAGCAGTAACATAGCAAAGATTTGGGACAGCTCCTTGATGCCTGAAAAGTTTCCCAGCATGAGGCAAGAGACAGCCTTGAGTGTGTAACAGCTGCTGCTCCACTGAAGTGAAGCAATCAATTTGTAGATTAAAGGACCCAATTAGGGATCATTATACGGCTGGCCAGCATTTTGTCAATGGTAGGATTGCTCCTGCTCCCCTCGGAAACCTCCAGCTTCATGTTTGCAATCCTGCACCAGCCTATCTTGGGGAGGGTTTTCTTTGGATCCTGAGGCTCTTTGGTCTACAGAGGAGACTGACAGCAGGAATGCCACTCTAATCCTAATGGCCCTCCCTGATTTTTCCCTCCAGTCAATGGAGCTTTCTTCCCACAGCACATTATTTTTATTTAAACCTTTCTTGAAAGCTCAAGGTCTCCTACTTGCCCATCTCATCCTTTGACAGCTTCGGACTTCCTGATCTTGTGAGTGAAATGTGGAGCAAAGTAAAAACTATACAATTACTGTAATAACTACTGCTGAGTATATGCTTAGGGTGCTATAGTGAGGTTAAATCACATGGAACTGGGACCTGAGTGTGTAGGGTTCTGGAAACGTCCTGTCTTGCAAGCCTTAGTATATAGTTATGTTCAATAAAACGTGTTAATATTCACTCTCTTGAGTGTAGACCCGATGTTACTACAGGGACTGTCTATATCAGGAGGCTGCCCCTCACCTTCAATTGGAGGATGGACCCAGAGGCAACTGATACAATAAGCTTGCTTGGTAGGTCTTTCTGCCAGAAGTGCAGGTCAGATCCCCATTAGTCCCAATGTTAGCTTCCCAAAACTCATGGGAAAATCCAGCCCAAAGTTTTCGGTGCCCAAGGCAGGAAACCTATTATTTTGTTTAAAGGTTATTGTGGAGCTAAGTGATATCTGAGTGCCAACTTCCCCAGGATTACAAAAATGCTCTTAAAGGTTCAATGATCTGATTGAATCAGGCAAAGTAAATGAATGTATTCCCTTTCTCTCTTGGACATCCTGGGCAGCAGCACACTCTTCAATTACACATTGTTAAGGAGGGGTGAAAGAGGACATTAATTCAGCCTTTTATGGCATGGCTTCCATACTTTCCTCAGTGATCACTGCATCTCAGTTCCATTGCTGTATTAAAATAGAATACTGTATTCATGTAGATTGAAATCACACAATGAGGGTACATGTTGCTGGTGCTGACTTATTTGATCAGATGATGATTATTTAAATATTTGAGTGGACATAGTGTTCTGACCTATTGTTGTGTTCTAGAATGGGTACTTACTTAAAGGTTTGTTCCTTAATGTTTCACATATAACCCTAACCCTAACCCTAGACTTAAACATAAAGGAAGACTGCAGTTTCTTCACCAATAGAAACCCAAAAAGTAATGTAATGAGGTGAAAGATGTGGACATAATTACTAATGAATATTTTGCGTCTGTTTTCACAGGAGACAAAGCAGGTATTGTATTTGAGGAAGTGTGAAATAGTAGATGGAGTAAACATAATAAGGAAGAGTAATGTGTTTAACATCCTTTAACATTTTAGTAAATTATTGGGCCAGAATGAAATTTATTCCAGGCTGTTAAGGGAAGCATTAGCAGAAATTGTGACCATCATTTTTCAATCCTTTCTGGCTTCGAACATCATGCTGGACGACTGCTTACATTGTTCTCAAAAAAAGGGATTGCCTTAATAATTTCATGCTAGTGAGCTGAACCTCTAAGTATGTTTCTTGAAAAAAATTTGAGAAACAATTTCAATTGTTGTCTAGTCTGTTGCACCATTCAATGTGATCATAGCTGATCTGACAATCCTCAAATCCACTTTCCTGCCTTTTCATCAAGGATTGCAGATGGAGTTTAATTCAGATAAAGGCGATGTGTTACATTGTGGTAAGACAAACCAGAGTAGGACTTACACAGTTAATGGTAGTGTTGTTGAACAGAGAGACCTAGACTGCATGTACATAGTTCCTTGAAAGTGGCGTCACAGGTAGTAGCATGATGAAGAAGACGTTTGGCATGCTTGACTTCATTCTGTAAGAGCATTGAGAACAGGAGTTGGGACGTCATGTTAGAGCTGTACAAGACGTTGGTAAGATCACATTTGGAGTACCGTGTGCAATCTGGTCATCCTGCTAAAGGAAGGATGTTATTTGAATTGGAAGGGTGCAAATTAGAATTACAAGTTTGTTACTAAGACTAGAAAGTTTGAGTTATAAGGAGAGGCTGGGACTTTTTTCACTGGAGCGTAGGAGGTTGAGGGGTAACCTCACAGAGATTTATAAAATTGTGAAGGGCATAGATAAGATAAAAAGTCAATGCCTTCTCCTCGGGTGGGGGAGTCTAAAACTAGAGGTTATCGGTTGAGAGGGGAAACATTTAAAAGGGACCTGAAGGGCAACGTTTTTGCACAAGAGGGTGATATCTAATATGGAATGGTAGAGACTGGTACAATTTCAACATTTAAAAGACATTTGGTCAAGTATGTGGACAGGTTTGGATGGATATGGGCCAAACACAGGCAAATGGGACTAGTTCAGTTCAGGAAACCTGGATGGCGTGGACATGTTGGGCCGAAGGCTCTGTTTTTGTGCTGTATGACTCCACGGCTCCATGAACCTCTGATTTCCTTACTGATTACAAATCTATCCTCCCCAGCCTTGAATATACTGACTAATTAAGAACAGTCAGCATGGATTTGTTCAGTGAATGTCATAAATGACAAACTATATTGAATTTATTCAGAAAATAGCATAGAGGATAATGTGTTTTAAGCATATACATGGATTTTAGAAAGTCTTTTAATAAGGTCTCACAAAATATACTGATTAGAGATTTTAAAAACTCATCAGATTAAGAATTTTGGAGATGATACAAACATTGGACATGTGATTGAGAGTAAGGAAGAAGGCTGCAAGAGGATATCAGTGGACTAATGAGGTTGACAGAACAGTGGTGTATGGAATTCAAATAGTGGAAGGTGGAATTTTGAGCAGTGCAAGGAATAGAGGGACCTTGGAGTACATTTCCACAGATAGGCAAGATAAGGTGATCAAGAAGGCATAAAGGATACTTCTATTTGTTGCTCAAGGCCTAGAGTCTAACAGTAGGGAAATTATGCCAAAATTCCATCAAACACTAGTAGACTGTATCTAGAGAAGTGTGTACCATTTGGGTCACTACTTTACTGGAATGATATGATCATTACCAAAGCAGATACAAAAGAGATTTATGACAAATGTTGCCAGGAATGGAGACTTTTAGCAGTAAGGGAAGATCAAATAGTCTGGGATTAAGAGCATAGATGTCAGAGCAGAAATAGGTCATTCAGCACATTAGGAAAAGAGATCAAAACAACAGCACTTTAAAAAAAAGAGAAAGAGAGAGAGAGCAGAAACCAGAAGGGAGGTGAAATAAACAGAGAAGTAAACTTGCACAGCTGTCTGCCTCAGCTGTTTAATAACAAGTATCTCTAGACATTGGAATGCCTTCTAAGAAAAAAACCAAACAGTGAAATTCACAGCTGACCTTGGAGAAATCTGTGTGGAGGAGCTCATAGCAGGGGAGCAGCTAAGTGGCTTATTTTTTAAAAGTATAACCTTAATTCTTTTTGTAACTCTAAAATAGTGAGAAGAGTGGGGATTTTTTTTTTATTATACATCTGATTGAGATCTGTCTCTTGATTAAACTTTAAAAAAAACATAGACACTAAGTTATCCTGAACCTGTGATTTTAGAGCAGTAAGACTGTGCTATTTTCTGGGTCTGTAGATTGTTAAGATGCAAAGATGGCATTTAGTAGAACGAGATACTTTTCCTGCCGAATGTGGGAGATTAGGGAGAATTTCAGTTGTTCCCGATGATTATCTCTGCAAGAAATGTGTTTGGTTGCAAATCCTATGGGATCACATGGATCAGTTGGAGCAGCAGTTAGAGGCAATGAGGAATTTACAGGACCCGGCGGTGTGTTGGATGGTGTTAGAAGGGAGAAAGACTGCAGATACAGTCAGGTAGATGGGGTACCTGTAGGAAAGGTAGGAGGAGTAGGCAGGTAGTGCATCTCAAGCAATATGCTATTTTGGAAAATGTAGGGTTTTATGGACTCTTAGGGAAATGTAGCACACACCGCCAGGTTTCTGGTAACATGACCGGTTCCACTGTAATGAGGAGTAGGTCAAGTTCCAAGTGATCAATTATGACAGGGGACTCTCTAGTCGGAGGCACAGACAGACATTTCTGTGGCCGAGAGTGAGACATCAGAATGGTGTGTTGCCTCCCTGGTGCCAGGATCAAGGATATCTCGAAGGAGGTGCAGAATATTCTCAAATGGGAGAGGGACCACCAGGAGATCATTGTACACATTAGAAATAACGACATATGACGAGAAAATGACAAGGTTCTGAGAAGAGATATGGGAAATTAGGCAGGAATTTAAAAAGTAGGTCCTCGAGCGTAGTAACATCTGGATTATTCCTGATGCCTCAAATGAGTGAGGGTAGGAATTGGAGGATAGAGCAGGTGAATGCATGACTGAGGAGCTGGTGCAGGGGAGAAGAATTCACATTTTTGGATCATTGGAATCTCTTCTGGGGTAAAAGTGACCTGTCTAGGAAGGACAGATTGCACCTGAATTGAAAGGGAACTGGTATACTAGCAGGGAGATTTTGCTAGAGCTACTGGGAGGATTTAAACAAGTAAGGGGTGGGTAGAACCCAGGGAGATAATGAGAAAGGAGATCAGTCTGAGACTGGTGCAGTTGGGAAAAGGAGTGAGTCAAACAGTCAACAAGGTGCAGAGCTGGATGAACACAGCAGGCCAAGCAGCATCATAGGAGCAGAAAGGCTGACGTTTCGGGCCTAGACCCATCATCAGCCAAGACAGGCAGGAACAAAGCAGAGAACAACATATGACTGATAAATTAAACTGCATTTATTTAAATGAGAGAGGCCTGACAGGTAAGGCAGATGAACTCAGTGCATGGCTGGGAACATGGGACTGGAATATCAGTGATTACAGAAACGTAGCTCAGATATGGATAGGACTGGCAGCTTAATATTCCAGGGTAAAGGAAGAATAGAAAGGGGGGCAAGAGAGGAAGGGAAGTGGCGTTTTTGATTAGGGATAACATTACGGTGTACCTAGGGAGGATATTCCTGGGAATACAGCCACAGAAGTTATTTGGGTGTGTTACGAAGGAGGGGAAGGTTGAACCCCTCTGAAAATTAACTCAAAACGCCAGCCTAAATCTGTTATGGAGAGAGCAGAGGTTCCTTTCTAATAATTAAACCCGAAACATCCAGAGAAGCTTGCCTTGCCCCTCGTAATCTGTTAAAAGAGTAGTTAAATGAAAGGCATCCCTGATACTTAGTTTATAAGCAACAAGTAACAATTTATTTATTTAACCCTAACAGTCAACACATTAACGGAATGACTAACAAACCGAACAATCCCTTTTAACTCCTAATTATTCCCTAACTGAACTAAATTCTACTGGTATGCTATTGCAATAAACATAAGTCCCCCTTAAATAAACAAGAAAACAATAAATTAAAACTTAGTCTCTCAAAGTTCACACAGAATGTGTCTTCTGGAATGCTTTGCCTTCTCCACTGTCTCTCCAATCATAAACGCCTTTCTCCTGCTGCTCTCAAGTCATAAACGTCTGTCTTCCACTGATCGTGCTGTCAGGGATGTTTTTGCTATCATATCTTCTGTGAAGACTCTTGGCTGGAAGTGCAATGGTACTGTTGATGGTGCTTTTTTTTTCAGAGAGCTTGATGATTTTGTGTGAGAGGTAGGTTTATTTCTCAGATGATGTATTTGCTTTCGCTTCAGATGGCGGTTCGCTGTCACCCTGATTTTCAAAAAGCCCCTTCTTATATACCCCCAATGACAGATCAGTTTCTTATGATTGGTTTCAAGTTGTCAAAACCATCAGTTTCAAATTCAATTGGCTTTTAGTGGCTGAGTGCTTGGTTTAAATTAATTGGCTGAGTCTAGCTTGTTGCCAAAACATTAAAACAAGACTGCTGTTTAGTTTTCCAACTGTAAGGCCTTTTGATACATTTGTTTCAATTTGGGGCTGTTTGTACAGTACTTGCAAACTTCCTAGCATAGACAAAGCACAATCTTTTAAAGGGACCATGCACTGCTTTTCGCCACTATCATTTTAACAAACAAATTCTACCTTCCTGCCTTCCAATTCATGAGTATTCTAAATAACTTCATAACAGCTGGAACTGAGAAATAAGAAAGGGATGATCACCTTATTGGGATTGTACTATAGATCCCCCTAATTGTCAACAGGAAATTGAGAAGCAAATTTGTAAGGAGATCTCAGTTATCTGTAAGAATAAGGTGGTAATGGTAGGGGATTTTAACTTTCCAAACATAGACTGGGACTGCCATAGTGTTAAGGGCTCGGAAGGAGAGGAATTTGTTAAGTGTGTACAAGAAAAATGTCTGATTCAGTACGTAGATGTACCTACTAGAGAAGGAACAAAACTTGAGCTACTTTTGGGAAATAAGACACGGCAGGTGACTGAGGTGTCGGTAGGGGAGCACTTTGGGGCCAGTGATCATAAATCTATTTGTTTCAAAATAGTGATAGAGAAGGATAGACCAGATCTAAAAGTTAAAGTTCTAACTTGGAAGAAGGCCAACTTTGATGGCAAGAACTTTCAAAATTTGATTGGGGTTGGATATTCGCAGGTAAAGGGACAGCTGGGAAGTGGGAAGCCTTCAAAAATGAGATAATGAGAGACCGGAGACAGTATATTTCTGTTAGAGTGAAGGGCAAGGCTGGCAGGTGTAGAGAATGCTGGATGATGAGAGAAATTGACGTTTTGGTCAAGAAAAAGGAGGAAGCATAGATCAGTTATAGACAGCAGGGATCAGGTGAATCCCTAGAGGAGTATAAAGGCAGTAGAAGAATACTTAAGAGGGAAATCAAGAGGGCAAAAAGGGGACATAAGATAACCTTGACAAATAGGATTAAGGAGAATTCAAAGGGATCTTACAAATACATTAAGGACAAAAGGGTAACTAGGGAGAGAATAGGTCCCTTTAAAGATCAGCAAGGCCAACTACATGTGGAAACTACTGGATATGGGCGAGATACTAAATGAGTATTTTGCATCAGTGTTTACCAGGGAGAAGAATATGGAAGTGAGAGAATTTGGGGAAATAAATAATGACATCTTGAAAAATGCACATATTGGGGAGGAGGATGTGATCCAGTGTACCCGAGAACTTTATGGAAAGCTAGGGAAATGATTGCTGAGATATTTGTATCATCGATAGGCACAGGTGAGGTGCCGGGAGGCTGGAGGTTGGCTAACATGGTGGGGTTATTTAAAAAAGGTGATAAGGAAAATCCAGGGAACTACAGACCAGCGAGCCTGATATCAGTGGTGGCCAAGTTGTTGGAGCGGATTCTGAGGGACAGGATTTACATGTATTTCAAAAGGCAAGGACCAATTAGGGATAGTCAACATGGCTCTGTGTGTGGGAAATCGTACCTCACAAACTTAGTTGAGATTTATTTCATTCACTTGTGGCACATGGATGTCACTGGCTGGCTAGCATTTATTGCCCATCCCTAGTTGCCCTCGAGAAGGTGGTTCTGAGCTGCCTTCTTGAACCGCTGTAGTCCACATGCTGTGGCTTGACCCACAATGCCATTAGGGAGGGAATTCTAGGATTTTGATCCAGCGACAGTGAAGGAACGGCGATATATATCCAAGTCAGGATGGTGAGTGGCTCGGAGGGGAACGTGGAGGAGGTGGTGTTTCCATATATCTGCTGCCCTTGTCCTTCTAGATGGAAGTGGTTGTGGGTGAATTTCTGCAGTGCATCTTGTAGATAGTACAGAGCTGCTACTGAGCGTTGGTGGTGGAAGGAGTGGATGCTTGTGGATGTAGTGCCAATCAAGCGGACTGCTTTGTCCTAGATGGTGTCAAGCTTCTTGAATATTGTTGGAGCTGCACTCATCCAGGCAAGTGGGGAGTATTCCAGCCCACTCCTGTCTTATGCTTTGTAGATGGTGGACAGGCTTTGAGGAGTCAGTAGGTGAGTTATTCCCCACAGTATTCCTAGTTTCTGGCCTGCTGACGTAGTCACTGTGTTTATGTGGTGAGTTCAGTTGAGTTTCTGGTCAATGATAATCCCTATGATGTTGATAGTGGGAAATTCAGTGATGGTAACACTATTGAATGTCAAGGGGTGGTGGTTAGATTGTGTCTTATTCTTGATGGTCATAGCCTGGCATTTGTGTGGCATGAATGTTACTTGCCACTTGTCCACCCAAGCCTGGATATTGTCCAGATCTTGTTGCATATGAACATGGACTGCTTCAGTATCTGAGGAGTCACGAATGGTGCTGAACATTGTGCAATCATCGGCGAACATCCCCACTTCTGATTTTATGATGGAGGGAAGATCATTGATGAAGCAGCTGAAGATGGTTAGGCCGAGGACACTACCCTGAGGAACTCCTGCAGAGATGTCCTGGAGCTGAGTTGATTGACCTCCAACAACCACAACCATCTTTCTATCTGTCATGTATGACTCCAACCACTGGAGAGTTTGCCCCTTGATAGCCATTGATTCCAGTTTTGCTACAGGTCTTTGATGCCACATCCAGTCGAATGCAGCCTTGATATCAAGGGCTGTCACTCTCACCTCACCTCTGGAATTCAGCTCTTTTGTCCATGTTTGAACTAAGGCTGGAATGAAGTCAGGAGCTGAGTGGCCCTGGCGGAACCCAAACTGGGTGTCACTGAGGAGGTTATTTCTGAGCAGGTGCTGCTTGATAGCACTGTTGATGATGCCTTCCATCACTTTACTGATGGTCGAGAGTAGACTGATGGGGCGGTAATTGAACCACATTGGATTTGTCCTGCTTTTTATGTACGGGACATACCTGGGCAATTCTCTACATTATCAGGTAGATACCAATGTTGTAACTGTACTGGAACAGCTTCGCTAGAGAAGCGGCAAGTTCTGGAGCACAAGTCTCCAATGCTATTACCGGCATGTTGTCAGGTCCCGTATCCTTTCCAGTAACCAGTGTCTGCAACCGTTTCTTGATCTCACTTGGAATGAATCAAATTGGCTGAGAACTGGTATCTGTAATGCTGGGGACCACTGAAGGCAACTGAGATGTATCATCCACTCGGCACTTCTGGCTGAAGACTACTGCGAATGCTTCAGCCTTATCTTTTGCACTGATGTGCTGGGCTCTTCCATCAATGAGGATGGGGTTATTTGTGGAGCCTCTCTTTCAGTGAGTTGTTTAATTATCTACCACTGTTCATAACTGGATATGGCAGGACTGCAGAGCTTAGATCTGATCCTTTGGTTGTGGGATCGTTTAACTCTGTCTATCACTTATTGATTATGCTGTTTGGCATGCAGGTAGTCCTATTCACCAGTGGGCTTCACCAGGTTGACACTTCATCTTCAGGTATGCCTAGTGCTGCTCCTGGCATGCCCTCCTGCACTTTCTATTGAACCAAGGTTGATCCCCTGGCTTGATGATAATGGTTGAATGGGGGAATATGCCGAGCCATGATTTTACAGATTGTATTGGAGTACAATTCTGCTGCTGTTGATGGCCCACAGCAGCTCATGGATGCCCAGGCTTAAGTGGCTAGATCTGTGTGAAGTCTGTCCTATTTAGCATGGTGACAGTGCCACACAACACGATGGAAGTTATTCTCAATGTGAACGTGGGACTTTGTCACCACAAGGACTGTGCGGTGGTCACTCTTACTGATACTGCCATGGACAAATGCAACTACAGCTGGCAGATTGGTAAGGATGAGGTCAAATATGTTTTTCCCACTTGTTGGTTCCCTCACCACCTGCCGCAGACCCGTCTAGCAGCCATGTCCAGTTATTTGGAGAAGTAACAAAGAGGATTGATGAAGGCAGAGCAGTGGACGTGATCTATATGGACTTCAGTAAGGCGTCCAAAAAGGTTTTGCATGATAGACTGGTTAGCAAATTTAGATCACATAGAATACAGGGAGAACTAGTCATTTGGATATAGAACTGGCTCGAAGGTAGGAGACAGAGAGTGGTGGTGGAGTGTTGGCTTTTCAGACTGGAGACCTGTGACCAGTGGTATGCCACAAGGACTGGTGCTGGGTCCACTGCTTTTTGTCATTTATATAAATGATTTGAATGTGAACATTGGAGGTATGGTTAGTAAGTTTGCAGATGACACTAAAATTGATGGTGTAGTGGGCAGCTACAAAGGTTACCTCAGAGTCCAATGGATCTTGGTCAGATGGGCCAATGGGCTGAGGAGTGGCAAATGGAGTTTAATTTTAGAGGTGCTGCATTTTGGAAAGGCAAATGATGGCAGGACTTATACACTTAATGGTAAGGTCCTGGGGAGTGTTGCTGAACAAAGAGAGCTTGGAGTGCAGGTTCATAGTTCCTTAAAAGTAGAGTTGGAGATAGACAGCATAGTGAAGAAGGCGTTTGGTATACTTGTTTTTATTGGTCAGTGCATTGAGTATAGGAGTTGGGAGATCATGTCGCAACAGTACACCATATTCGTTGGGCCATTATTGGAATACTGCATGCAAGTCTGATCTACCTGCTATAGGAAGGATGTTGTGAAACTTGAAAGGGTTCAGAAAAGACTTATGAGGATGTTGCCAGGGTTAGCGGGTTTTTTCTATAGGGCGAGGCCAAATAGGCTGGGGCAGTTTTCCCTAGAGCATCAGAGGCTGAGGGTGACCTTATAGAGGTTTATAAAATCATGAGGGGCATGAATAAGGTAAATAGACAAAGTTTTTTTCCCCAGGATGGGGAGTCCAAAATTAGAGGACATAGATGTAAGGTGAAAGGGGAAAGTTTTAAAAGGGACATTAGGGGCAACTTTCATGCAGAGGGTGGTACATGTAGTGAATGAGCTGCCAGAGGAAGTGATGGAAGCTGGTACAATTACAACATTTAACAGGCATCTGGATGGGTATATGAATAGGAAGGGTTTAGAGGGATATGGGCCAAATGCTGACAAATGGGAGTAGATTAATTTAGGGTATCTGGTCGGCATGACGAGTTGGACCGATGGGTCTCTTTCCATGCTGTACAGATCTATGACTCTCTGAGTTTGCTCCACCACTTAATGTGGTCATGGCTGATGTGACAATCCTCAACTCCACATTTCTGCCTTTTCCGCATAACCCCTGATTTCCTTACTGATTAGAAATCTGTCTACTTCAGCCTTGAATATATTTAACGACCCAGCCTCAACTACTGTCCATAGTGAAGAGTTTCACAGATTCACTCCTCTCTCTGCGAAGAAATTCCGTCTCTGTTTTAAATGGGCAACTCTGTACTCTGCGATTACACCCTCTAATCCTAGACTCACCCATAAAGGAAAATAACCTTTCCACATCTACCCTGTAAAGTTCCCTAAGACCTTTGTTATGTTTCATTAAGGCCACCTCTCATTCTTTTCAACTCCAATGAGTACAGGCCCAACCTACCCAACTTATCATCATAAGTCAGAGCCTCCATATCCTATTTTAAAATAATGAACCTTTTCTGGACTGCCTCCAGTATCACCTCTGATAAGGTGTCCAAAATTGATCACAGTTGTCTAACTAATGCCTTGTATACTGTGGCTCAGTGGTTAGCACTGCTGCCTCACAGTGCCAGGGACCCAAATTCGATTCCAGCCTGGAGTGACTGTCTGTGTGGAGTTTGCAAATTCTCCCCGTGTCTGCGTGGGCTTCCTCTGGGTGCTCCAGTCCCCTCCCAAAGTCCAAAGATGTGCAGGTGAGATGGTTTAGCTATGTTAAATTGTCCATAGCGTCTAGGGTGGAACATGCAGGGACGGAGTAGGGGGTGGGTCTGGGGGTTGCTTTTCGGAGGGTTGGTGTGGACTCGATGGGCTGAATGGCCTGTTTCCACACTGTAGGGATTCTATGTTTATATGAATTACATATTGATCTGCATTACAAAAATATCCAATGTCAAGTGGCATAAAGTTATATAGTCAAATTGTGATGAATCAAAAATCAGGTCATCTGAAATCTCAGTTGTGTCGAAGTTATTAGTCCTTCCCTCTGGCAGAACAGGAAATCCAATGGAAGGATATCCATGACAAACTAAATTCTGGATTGGTAACGCCAGATTATCTGAACTCACACAAGCTACTTGTGTGACCCATGATAATCAATTGGAGCAGAGTTGGGCTACGCTACAGTACAAGATCACAAGCAAACTGTAATTTGGCATCAAGATCTCTCTGGAGCCCTGTTAAATCTGTGAAAAAGTTAAAACTGCTATCAGTTTGTGACAGGGTGAAATTAAACAGTAAGTGGAAAACTCTTGGTGCAAAGTGAAAAGTGTACATCACTAAGGAATGAGAAATTTCGTCATAGAGTTTGTCAACCGTTCTGAAGAACAGATGAAAATCTTGGAACTGTCCCTGTGGGTAACACTTGTTAATTAATGTTTTAATTAGTGACATCGGTGATTGGGTGGCAGTTTAAAATAAAAACCTGCATTCCATCTGTCCCTGATGGGGACAGTGTGTATTAATTGGTATCTGTTTAATTAGTTTAATTGGGTGAAGAAAAGAGCTGTGTACCTCCCCAGTAATGTACGGCTTCTGGACAGGGAAAGGATCCATAAGAGAAAGTTGTAAACTAGTGTTCGTGTTAAACTACAGATTAACAATAACATGGTTGCAACTTTCAAAAACATTTGCCGCTGAAATCAACATGGATATCAGTCTGTTAAACAATTCATTCTTTCTGACTGGACTTTCTGCTCCAGTAGATGACATGCTTCAGCGATGATGATCTAGGACGTTGTTAGTCTACACCTACAGTGTGATTCCAAGAGCTCTAGAAAATGAAAGGGAGTTTAATATATGTGGAGTATTGTCATTCCCCTCTACCTCCTTGGGGCCTCTTCACCTGTTACTGCTTTCTCTGGAGGCTGTGCAGTTTACATTATAATTGCTATCTCCTTTGATGCCATCTTCACCTATGCAGCAAGACCATAAGGATTCCACCAACTACGATGTCCATATCAGATGCATGAGCCAATAATCTGTCAATATCAGATGTAGAACAGCATTTCAATAATGGTACTCCTGAGCCCTCACATCAATTGCAATGAAGAATCATGTTCTGCTCTGACGCAGTGTGCTAAGGAGGCTTCGCATGGAGGCCAATGCGCATGCTAAGGAACTCTGAGGTATGTAGCCTTATCCAGCTGCTATCTATGTTACAGAACCAAACTGCTAATGTTATGTTGCGAGTGGGCGTTAAAATTCTGCCATTAATCCGTAGATAGATAGAATCCCTACAGTGTGGAAACAGGCCCTTCGGCCCAACAAGTCCACACCGACCCTTGGAGCATCCCACCCAGACCCATCCCCCCATAACCCACACACCCCTGAACACTACGGGCAATTTAGCATGACCAATCCACCTAGCCTGCACATCTTTGGACTGTGGGAGGAAACCCACACAGACACGGGGAGAATGTGCAAAATCCACACAGACAGTCGCCCGAGGCTGGAATCGAACCCAGGATCCTGATGCTGTGAGGCTACAGTGCTAACCACTGAGCCACCGTGCCACCCCCAATCATACCACTTCTTCCCAAAGAAAGCCTCCCTTGAACTTCAGAGTACCTGTGCTTGCATACTTACAGCTTGAAAACATGGTTTTCCAATATCAGGTATGAAATGTGATCCTAAAATTGGAAACCTATGTGAAACTTAGCATTGATCAGTGCTGAGTCCACTGCTTTTTGTCATTTATGTAAAGGATTGGGATGTGAAAACAGGAGGTATGGTTAGTAAGTTTACAGATGACACCAAAATTGGTGGTGTAGTGGACAGTGAAGACAGCTACCTCAGAGTACAACAGGACCTTGAGCAGATGGCATGATGGGCTGAGGAGTGGCAGATGGTGTTTAATCTAGATAAATTTGATGTACTACATTTTAGTGGGGCAAATCAGGTCAGGACTTATACATTTAATGGTAAGGTCCTAGGCAGTGTTGCTGAACAAAGAGACTTTGGAGTGCAGGTTCATAGTTCCTTGAAAGTGAAGTTGCAGGTAGACTGGATAGTGAAGAAAGCGTTTGATATGCTTGCCTTTATTGGTAAGTGCATTGAGTATATGATTTGCGAGGTCATGTTGCGACTGTACAGGACATTGGTCAGGCCACTTTTGGAATTCTGCGTTCAGTTCTGGTCTGTCTGCTGTAGGAAAGATGTTATTAAATTTGAAAGAGTTCAGAAAAGATTTATAAGGATGATGCCAGGGTTGGAGGTTTGAGCTATTGGGAGAGGCTGAATAGGCTGGGGCTATTTTCCCTAGAGAGTCAGAGGCTGAGGGGGGCTTAAGGTTATAGAAGTTTATAAAATCATGAGGGGCATGAATAGTCAAGTTCTTTTCCCCAGGGTAGGGGAGTCCAAAAGTAGAAGGCATAGGTTTAAGGTGAGAGGGGCAAGATTTAAAAGGGATCTAAGGGGCAACATTTTCCCACAGACGGTGGTGCGTGTATGGAATGAAATGCGAGAGGTTGTGGTGGAGGCTGGTACAGTTACAATATTTAAATGGCATCTGGACAGGTATATGAATATAAGGGGTTTAGAGGGATATGGGCCAAATGCTGGCAAATAAGGCCAGATTAATTTAGGTTATCTGGTCGGCGTGGACGAGTTGGAATAAAGGGCCTGTTTCCGTGCTGTACAACTCTGTGACTCTATTAGAACAGACTTGCTTATCTATCATGGCAAACAGGCAGTTGCTGTAATGGTCATGATTGCTTGAGGCCATGTTTTTAGTGTTCATTCTTACAAAAAGAATGAACTGTGACTGAATTGCAATTTGATGCTATTACTGAATCAATGGATGCATGATCAATGCAATTGTTTCCAGTAGGGCATCATATTGAAACATATTCATCTGCCCCTGAAGAGAAAAATGTAACTCTGTCATCATTGCACAACTGAATTTTGATTGAAGATGGCAAGGTTTGGGAGTGACTTGCAGGCTCTGTTTGAGACATGGAATGATTTCCCCATTCTTTGTGTTCACTTTTGTCTTGGTGTTCATGATTATTTTTCCGACTCTCACCAATTCCATTTAACCCCTTTACATGATTATCTCTTTCTGTGCTGTATATGAAGGGGGCGAGGTTATCAATTACAATCGGTTAGCAACTTGTCTAATGAAAAGGCTGTAGCTGGTATTGGAGTCAGAACTGTCAAATACTGGATTCAGTAGCAATGAGGGAAAATACCTTCAACAGAAAAGGCAGAATCCTGGGCATCAAGACGGCATGAGACTGGATAGCACAGAGGCCATAACGTCAATGCAAGAGCTACTTCTGCAACTGGTGCTATCCTGAGATGAACATGACCAAGTGTTGCAAGACATTGTGGGGAAATTTTACGCTCCCTTGAGTGCCATGAACAATGGTGCAAAAGTTGGCAAAATATATCAAAAATTGAAATCAAATTTGCAACATCAAGAACGAAATCTCCAACTAGGGTTTAAATAGCAAGCTCTGAATCTCTCTAATGAGCAGCGACTACCTTACTTCCATCATTTGCATCTCATTAATAAACATGCCCCATTTCTATGCAGCTCCCATTCTCCTCTCCTTCCCCAAGAAGCTAGACAGTATCAATATCAGACATGAAAGTCAGAACACTTACATGGTGACAGAAGCTCATCACTTGCTTTGCTGGTTCTTCAGGCAACTTCACCAAAGTCTCTGCATGTTCCATGGACACTGCCTTCTTCCACCCTTCATCCACAGAAGTGGGCAACACATCAGTCTCACCACATCATCATGGCTGCTTTCAGACCAACTTACACACCTCCCCTTAACTTTGGAGCTCAGGGACACATAACTTGCTTCTTCTGCTCGGTTGCTTGACATGCAGGGACACATACATTTCATGCAATTACACAGCATGCATGTTGTCCTCTTTACTTACTTTCTTAGTGAGGTTGTTGACTTGCTTTCCAAGCTGGCTTGTTTCCGTTCAGACGTTTTGTCACCGTGCTAGGTGACATCAGCAGTGGAGCCTCCAATGAAGCCATATTATTCTACTCTGCTTGGAATTTAAACGGACGGTCCTTTATGGTGAGTACTGTCATTTCTGGTTTTGATCTGTATGGGTTTGTATATGGGGTCCAATTCTATATGTTTGTTGATTGAAGTATGGGTCGACAACCATACCTCTAGGAATTCCCGTGCATGTTTGGCTTGGGCTACTATGGTTATTTTGTCCCAGTTAAACTGATGGCCTTCATTGTCTGAATGTACAGATATTAAGGAGAGTTCATCGTTCTGCTAGCTGATGTTCCTGTATTCTGAAGGCTAGTTTCCTTCCTGTCTGTCCAATGTAATGTTTGTGGCAGTCGTTGCATGGTATTTTGTAAATCACATTCATTCTGCATTTGCAGGAATGGGGTCTTTAATCCTTGTAAGTGTTTGTCGTAGAGTGGCTGTGGGCTTGTGGGCCACCATGATTCCTAGTGGTCTTAGGAGTCTTGTTGTCAGTTCCGATATGTTACTAATATAGGGAAGCGTGGTAAGTGTGTTAGGTCGTACTGTGTCCTCCTGTTGTTGTCTCTTATGTAGGCATCTGTGGATGATGTTGCAGGGATATCCGTTTAAAGTGAGGATCTTGTAGAAGTGTTCTTCTTCTTCCTGGCGTAATCCTGGAGTGTTGCAGTGTTCCTGATCCATTTAAATATTGTCCTAATGCAGCTTTGTTTGTGGATGTTGGGGTGGTTGCTGTGGAAGTTGAGGATTTGATCTGTATGGGTTGCTTTTCTGTGTACTGGAACTCCCCGTTGTCAGTCATTCTACCTTGACATCCAGAAATGGAAGTTGATTGTTGGTTTCTTCTTCCCTTGTGAATTTAATCCTTGTGAATACGCTGTTGATGAGGTGATGGGTCTCTTCTAATTTGTTGCATTTAATAACGACAAATGTGTCGTCGACGTGCTGGATCCACAGTTTAGGTTGAATGTGGGGGAGGGTGGTGTGTTCTAGTCTTTGCATGACTGCTTCTGCAATGAGCCCTGAGATGGGTGACCCCATTGGTGTATCATTGTTCCGTTTGTATATTTGGCCATTAAAGACGAAGTGTGTGGAGAGGCAGAGGTCTAGTAATTTAAGTATGTTGTCCTTGCTGATGGAGTTGCTGGTCTATGTTGCTGTTTCCTCCAGTATTGTGGCCACTGTTTCTTTGGCTAGTGGAATGTCATTTGATATGAAGAAAGCTGTGACGTCAAAGGATACCATAATCTTGTCATCGCTGATTTTTATGTTCTTCAGGGTATCGAGGAAATCTTGGGTTGAGCAGATAGAATGAGGTGATCCGTCTACTAGGTGTTTCAATCTCTGTTTGTAGATCCTTGGCCAGTTTGTGTGAAGGTGTGCCTGGTAGGGAGACAATGGGTCTGAGAGGAATATCTGGTTTATGTACTTTAGGCAATCCACAGAAGCGGGGGGTGTTGTGCCTTCTAGTTTCATTTTCATGAAGTCTGTCTTGGTTATCTGTCCTGCATTCATTAGTCGCTTCAGCGTCTGGGTGATCCTATTACCTCGCTGCGGTGTTGGGTCTATTGCCACCTGTTGGTAAGTGGTTGTATCTGCAAGCAATGTCAATGCTTTCTTAATGTAGTCTGGTTCGTTCGTAATGACGGTCATGCACCCTTTGTCTGCTGGTAGGATTATGATGTTCTTGTCTTTCCTGAGTTTATCTAGTGCTTTTCTCTTTGCTGTGTTCAGGTTGTCCCCTTTGTTCCTTCTGTGTAGTGTGGGAATTATAGTTTGTCGGATGTTTGTTGTGTTTCTTCCGTGAGTTTTTTGTCTTCTAATGTATTCTCCAGCGCGGCCATGATGTCTGTTCTGTTCGCATCTTTGTGGTTGTAGTTCAGTCCGCGTAATAGGACATCTTTCTCAGTTTCTGTGAGTTGTCTCTTTGATAGGTTTCTTATCCATGTCTCTGGTTCTCCTTATTTTTGTGGTGGATCAGTATGGTGAGTTTCTCCTGTAGTTCGTGTCTCTTCTTAGTTTCGGTTTTATGTTGATTGATGGTGATGGCCTGTTCTAGGGCTGTAGTCCGTTGCTGGTCTGTAGAGTTTAAATACTGTGATTTTTGGCACGCAATTTCTCGCCAAAAAAAAAATCAACAAACATACAAAATTGGACCCCATATACAAACCCATACAGATCACAACCAGAAATGACGTACTCACCATAACGGACCGGACAGTATAAATTCCAAACAGAGTAGAATAACATCGCTTCATTGGAGGCTCCACTGATGATGTCACCTAGCATGGTGACGAAACGTCTGAAGAAAAACAAGCCAGCTCGGTGAGCAAGTCAACAATCTCATCCACAACCTGAGCTACAGATCTTTGCCATTACTTTCTTAGTGCTCATTCACTTTATGCTTACTTGGAGTTTGTGTTGGTTTAAGGTGCATCGGCTCTTCACTGCTAACTACACGTTGTCAGTTTCTTTGGCTTGCATTGCTTTTCAATGCACAGTCTCACTTGTGTAACTAACAGGTTGTTAGCCTCTGGCTTGCATTGCCTTTTAGCACAAAGGGTGAGGAAAGCAGTTTGTCACAGCTCAAAGCACTGAACAGTCACAGAGGTGGACATGTGGCTGTACAGGCTTCATGCTCTGTCAATGACACACTTACAGCATGTACCAGCACATTACAAGGCAAATACCCTGCATACGCTTCAAACAAATGGCTATCTCTGAAAGTCAAATGGGGTCAACTCTTTGTTGAAGGGACGAAGAGAGACTATGGTCGCTCAGGGGTTACTGCCGGGTCCATCAAGGGGCTTGTCTGATTCCAGTCCAGGAGTTTGGCCACTGTCAGTAAGGTGCTGGAGGACAAGGGTTCAAGGGTTTGTGTCCTTGCAGTCTGCGGATTGCAACACTGTCAGTTCTGCAGTTTAGATGCAATCAGTCTAGGGATTATGGATATGTGAGGCAGGGCGCTGTGGAGACATGAATTCAGGGACTGGGCTAAGGAAAATTGTGTCTCACAAACTTGATTGAGTTTTTAGAGGAAGTTACCAAAAAGGTTGATGATGGCAAAGCTGTGGACGTTGTTTATTTGGATTTTACTAAAGCCTTTGACAAGGTTCTATGTGGTAAACTAATTCGTAAAGTTAGGTGACATGGGATTCAGGGTGAGCTTGCTAATTCGATACATAATTGGCTTAATGGCAGGAGACGGAAAATAATGATGGAGGGTTCCTTTTCAGATTTAAGGCCTGTGACAAGCAGTGTTCCACGGGGATCAGTTCTGGCTCATCTTTTGATTGTCATTTATATAAATGATTTGGATGAGAATATAGAAGGCGTGGTTAGTAACTTTGCAGATGACACCAAAATTGGTGGCAGTGTAGATAGTGAAGAAGGTTTTCTAAGATTACAAAGGGATCTTGGTCAAATGGGTCAATGGACTGAAAAATAGCAGGTGGATTTCAATCTGGATAAATGTGAGGTATTACATTTTGGTACAACAAACAAGGGTATGGCTTATACAATTAATGGTAGGGCCTTGGGTAGTGTTGCAGAACAGAGAACATAGGGGTACATCTTTAAAGTTTGCATCACAGGATGGTTAAAAAGGCGTTTGGCATGCTTGCCTTCATTGCTCAGTCCTTTGAGTATAGGAGTTGAGACGTTATGTTGAGGTTGTATAGGACATTGGTGAGGCCTCTTCTGGAATACTGTGTCCTGTTCTGGTCATCCAGTTACAGGAAGGATATTATTAAGCTGGACAGGGTTCAGAAGAGGTTTACCAGGATGTTGCCTGGTATGGAAGGTTTCAGTTATAAAGAAAGGCTAGCTAGGCAGGGACTTTTATCACTGGAACGTATGAGGTTGAGAGGTGACCTGATAGAAATTTATAAAATAATGAGAGGTATAGATAGATTTGATTGTTGTTGTCTTTTCCCCAAGATGTGGAATTTCAAGACAAGGGGGCACATTTTTAAGGTGAGAGAAGAGAGATTTAAAAAAGACATTAGCGGCAAATTTTTTACACAGAGGGTGGTTCGTGCGTGGAGTGAACTTCCTGAGGCAGTGGTGGATGTGGGTACAATAACAATGTTTAAGATTTTGGATGGATACATGAATGGGAAAGGTTTAGAGGGATATGGGTCAGGAGCATGCAGTTGGGACTAGTTTAGTTTGGATTATGTTCGTCATGGACTGGTTGGACTGAAGGGTCTGTTTCCGTGCCATATGACTCTATGACTCTAGTTACGAGAACAGGCCCTTCATCCCACCTTGTCTGCTAGGAGTGTCGAAGGCTGAGGGGTGACCTTTTGGAGGTTTATAAAATCATGAGGGGCATAGATATGGTAAATAGACAAGGTGTTTTCCCCAGGGTGGGGCAGTCGAAAACTGGGGATCATGGGTTTAAGGTGAGAGGGGAAAGATGTAAAAGAGATGTCATTAGAGAGGGTGGTGCATGTATGAAATGAGCTGCCAAAGTAAGCGGTGGAGGCTGGTAT
This sequence comes from Rhincodon typus, assembly GCF_021869965.1. Taxonomy (NCBI): domain Eukaryota; kingdom Metazoa; phylum Chordata; class Chondrichthyes; order Orectolobiformes; family Rhincodontidae; genus Rhincodon; species Rhincodon typus. The sequence goes on from NC_063346.1 coordinate 51,711,697, forward strand.
GATTACAACATTTAAAAGGCATCTGGATGGGCATATGAATAAGAAGGACGTAGAGGGATATGGGCCAAATGCTGGCAAATGGGACTAGATTTATAAAAGATAGCTGGTCAGCATAGATGAGTTGGACCGAAGGGTCTGTTTCTGTGCTGTATATCTCTATGACTTTGTGTGCTTTGTTAATTGTAAAGCTTTCCTCCAGGGAAGTATGTGAATTTGAGGAACAGCTTAAAACAAGATTGAAACACTTCTTGAGCAGCGTACAGAAGTGTTGTCAGCAGAGAAAAAGCAAACTGGAAACAATGACCTCCTTTGAACAGCAATAGGAGTGGAAGCCAGGATTGTGGCTGCCCCAAGTTATACTCACGTGATATGAACATGGGATTTAGGTATATCGGTCTGCACAGTCACTGTGAAATTGAAATTTACAGAAACCAAGTTTAAAATCTGTTTTGCTCTGAAGACAGTTATTTGTGAGAAATTACACAAATCCTTATCCATTTCCTTTATGAACATGGTAAGTAAAAGTGTCCAATTCAGAACCTGAACTATTACTACTATATCTATGTTAATATGAATGATCCCTTTTAAAAATATGTTTAAATAGCAATAGGTATAAGTATATTTGTGAAGTAATACTATTTCATCCATCAACTGAATGTATCAGTCAATACAAGATTCAAAGTGGAATATTGTTATTTGTGCAGGATGATTTTGGAAACTTTACTGACATGCTGGATTAGATTGGCAATTTCTGTTGATTTTACTGCTGCGTATGATGTATACCAGAAGAGCCTTTCGTGACAAAGAAAGGTGTAGGACAAGGCACTGATGGATTTAAACATTCTAATGTAAAGATATTGGGAAGAGAAAGAGTTAGTCCAAAAATTGGGAAATGAAATTGGATTAGTTCAGGTTTAGAAAACTGCGTAAGCCAGCGGATGTGACCTGGGAGGAGATATTGGCACACAGATTTGTACGTTTACAGCGGGATCATTTTCAAAGGGTATCAAAATAAAAATATGATTCATTTTACAGAGGGAAACTATGATTTAATATGAGATTGGAAAACTGTTACAATTGAAAAGGACCTAAAATAAATACAATAGTGAAGTACCTAAAGGAAATAAAGGTATAGAGTGAAATAACAAAATGATAAGAGGGAGTCTGAGAGGGGAAGAAATCAAAAAGAACAGTGATTTCCAAGTATATTAGAAAAATTAGAATTACTAAGTGCAAAGTTTAGACCCATGGGAGGCAAGGATTGTCAGTTGGAGGTGATTATCAAAAAATGTTGAACATATTTAATGAATATATTATGTGCTCTTTTTCAAAGCGAGTCTGTTGGAGAAGAGGCAAATCCTGAAGTTGTTGAAAACGAGATTAGCAACATTAGTGTTAAACTCCTGACAGCCAGTTGAAGTAGGAGACCACAAGCCAACCTTTAGTCAGTCTTAAATTTATTCATAGAGTGAAATATTACAGGTATATAGATCCTATCTCTGCAACCATGTGTCAGTAACTGTCTCTTTATGCCCTAAGAAACCTTAAAAAATTAACTAAATGAATAGGTGATATCGTCTTAAATGAGCATATAACAATAATTAAAACTGTCAGATGAAACTTATTAAACTAAAATTTTGTTTTGGGGGAGATGTGAACTCCAGACCCTGTGGTGCCCATTACACAGATGGCCTCATGCATACCAGTGGACGGTGCGTGCTTCCTTTCCAGGGATGCTTGGGTATGAAATGGCAGAAAGGCAAGCAATCAGATCTAATGAACCCCTGCATGGTGCTTCTGCTTGGATTAGTTGGTGGTTACCTAGGCCAAGACCAGGATTTGGCTCTTCATATTTTTTTGCAAACCAAGTAAATTAAACCAAATTAACTAAATTAAAAAACAAAGGCCCCTAAGGGGATCTCTAACCCAAAATTCAATCCTTAAAGAAATTAAGCAAATTTAAATCAAAATTCGATACTGGGAGGAGATGATGCACTCCAGCTCCCACTGTGCCCTCTATTGGCAGTAGGCCTCAAGCCTGCCAGTGCACACCATGTGCTTCCTCCCTAGGGATACCCAGATATGCATATAACCATAGAAGAGAGTTGGGCAATCATTTCTAACAATCCCTTCAATGGCCTGCTGCCTGGACATGTCAATGGGCATCTTGGCCGTCCAGCAATTTCCAATCAATGTCCTACATGGTATATTCTTAATATACACAATTGAACATTAGGCCACATATAAGTAAAATTTTAGTTAGGTTAATTAGGCTAAAGAAAAACAAATCACAAGGGCTGAATATGTTTTAGCTGAGGATCCTAAGGGATGAAGTTGCCAAGCCTTGGAACCCAAAGTACAAGGGTGTTTATAAAAAAAAGTATTTATTTGTATTTCAGTGTTGTTGGCAAGGCCAGATTTTTAAATCATTCCTAATTCATTTTCAGAAGGTGTTGGCATGTGGCCTTCTTCAACCACTGCAGTGCAACAAGTGAAACTACACCAGTGCAGTTAGGAAAGGAGTTCCAGGATTTTGACCCATTCAAAATGAAGGAATGGTAATATAGTTCCAACTCAAGAAAGTGTGTGGCTTGAAGGGGATCTTGCAGTTGGTGGTGTCCTATATCAATTCTGCCCTAGATCTAAGTGATAAAGACAATGAGGTTTGGAAGATGATAGTTGGGTAGCCAATCAAATGAGCTGCTATATCTTGGATTGTGTCAAGCTTCCTGAGTGTTGTTTGAGCTGTGTTCATCCACGCAAAAAGAGGATATTTGATCACATTCCTGACTTGTGTTATGTAGATGATTGGACAAGTTTTGGGAAGTCAGGTGGACAGTTACTCATCACAGAATTCCCAACCTGTGACCTCTGTTGTAACCAGAATATCCAGTTGTGTTTCTGGTTGGTGGCATACCCAGGAAGTTGATGGTGGGTGCCTCAGCATTGGAAATTATGTTGAATGTCAAGGAGAGATAGTTAGATGTTTGCTTGTCAGAGATTATTACCTGAAACTTGTGAGACACAAATGTTAATTGCTACTTTTCAGCTCAAGCCTGAATGTTATCCAGGTCTTCCTGAAAATGGACACTGACTGCTTCAGAATCTGAGGTTGCAGATACTGTTGAACACTGCTCCATCATCAATGGATATCCCTCTACTGATCTTACGATGAAGGACATTGCCAAAGTATTAGAAAATGGTTGGTTGATGATTGGCCTCCAATAACCGTAATCATCTTTATTTGGGGTTGGCATGGCATGTTGAGAATTAATGTGCACCAGAGGGCTGGAGAAAGAGAGAGAGAAAGCGATATGAATAGCAGAAATTATCTGTGCAGAGATTGCATTGAACTGTGACAGAACATAAAGAATGAACTGAAAGGCAGCGATTTGAACCTTCAAGCTTACAATACACAATCTGTTCTACTAATCTATCCATGCTCCTAAATAATAGATCTGCGGGTTTTTTTCTGCAGTCATTCAAGTTAATATTCAACTTATTGTAATGCAAGCTGAAAAACACTTAGCAAGCAATGTGCAGAGACCAAGGACAAAATTAAAACTGATGCAACAAAATGTTTTGTGAGAATGACTGACTGAAAGACAGAATAGATAAAAATAGATTAGAAATCAACCAAAAGGAATGAAGAGTACACAAATAAACTCCGAATACAGGATTAAAACGAAAAAAGGGGAAACAAAACAAACACTATTATGTGACAGAGATAGTAGGAACTGCAGATGCTGGAGAATCCGAGACAACAAGGTGCAGGGCTGGATGAACACAGCAGGCCAAGCAGCATCATAGGAGCAGAAAGGCTGACGTTT